>NC_069689.1:50060526-50365026 GCF_023699985.2 Odocoileus virginianus
ATTGAGAAGCAGTAAATTTTCAATAATTTTCTTTTGGGTTTTTGAGTCTTATTAGAAAAACTTTCTCTAGTTTACACTCTTTTATGTTTTACTCTAAAGTTTTTATTTATTATTATTATTATTATCTTTTTTTAATGTTTAGGTGGGTTTCCCTGGTGCCTCAGGCAGTAAAGAATTTTCCTGCAATGCCAGAGACCCAGGTTTGATCCCTGGACCAGGAAGATCCCCTGGAGAAGGAAATGGCAACCCACTCCAGTATTCTTGCCTGGAGAATTCCATGGACAGAGGCGTCTTCTGGGCTACAGTCCATGGGGTTGCAAGGAGCCAGACATGACTGAGAGACTACCATTTCACTTCACTTCAGCTGTAGCATATCTTTTAATTATTTGGTATTAACTACCTATTATTTTAATATGATAAAAAAGCCAATAGTATGTATATAATTCATCACTCTTCTGGTGCTTAAGTGTCATTATCAACCAATAGCAGTAATTTTATCACATATTTGTTTTCCAGTTGCTCAGTTGTGTCCAACTCTTTGTGACCACATGGACTGCAGAATGCCATTTTTCACCATCTCCTGGAGCTTGCTCAAACTCATGTCCATTGAGTCGGTGATGCCATCCAACCAACTAGTCCTCTGTCTTCCCCTTCTCCTTCTGCCTTCAATCTTTCCCAGCATCAGGGTCCTTTCTAATGAAAACTTTATTAATTTTGCACAGTTTATATGTGATTATTTGGCACTAAAATAGCTTTTGTTCTCTCATGAACATGTTATTTCTTCTAATTTATTCATGTAGGTCTTTTGTTTTTCCATTCTTCTACAGAGTTATGTCATAGTTCATTTGGTAAATAATCTGCCTACAATGCAGGAGACCCTAGTTCGATTCCTGGGTTGGGAAGATCCCCTGGAGAAAGGTTAGGCCACCCACTCCAGTATTCTTGGGCTTCCCTTGTGGCTCAGCTGGTGAAGAATCCGCCTGCAATGCGGGAGACCTGGGTTTGATCCTGGGGTTGGCAAGATCCCTTGGAGAAGCGAAAGGCTACCCTCTCCAGTATTCTGGCCTGGAGAATTCCATGGACTGTATAGTCCATGGGGTTGCAAAACGTTGGACATGACCGAGCAACTTTCACTCATGTACAGGTCTTATATCTCCTTTCTTGGTTTATGTAGCTTATTGCTTATTTGGATGATATATTTGTTTTACCTAATAGTTTTCCAACTGACTATTTTTAATTATAGGAGTACTACTATATTTTCCTACAATTGTCTTTTTATTCAGTGTGCTAGCTGAAGTCCCTAACTAATTCTATCAGTGTGACTATAGTTACTCATACGTTCTTTTGGACAATCATTTGTTTATGAGTAATGTCAGTTTTGCTTCTTTCTTCCTAGCCCTCTTAACTACAGTTCTTTTCTTCCCTTATTTTGTTGGTTTGAGCATCTAATGCAGTTTTGAATAATAGAGTGATTCTGACCTTGTACTTGATTCAAGATAGTATGCTTCTAAAATTTTATCATATATATATATATTTCTTTTATGATTAATTTAAAAATATTCCACATTTTCTAAAAAAATATCTAGAGTCTGTTTTAGTGCAGAATTATTCACACACACACACTCATTGGTGTTCAATGCTAGGCACTTTTCTAAGCATCCTGTCAGGCATTATTTAATTTTATCTTCACAACACATTTATGGAGTAGGCACTATTATTAAGGCAATTTTGAAGTAAAGGAAACAAACATACACCACTGAGCAAGAATTTGAATCTAGTGAGATGTCTTATTTGAAATCGTCTGTTTTCAACCACCAGGCAATAATACCTCTCCTAAATTCGCAAATGTTTGCATCTGTTTTAACTGAAGCTTGTTAATTGTGCTGACCTTTGTATTTGGCTTTCTTGCCCTGTTCGTGCCTGTAGTATTTATCATTTACTGAGAGTAGTGCTAAATCTCTCACTATGATTGTGTGTGTCAATTTTGTCACATAAATCATGTTTTGCTTTAAACAATTTGACACTTAATTTTGTAGTGTTATGTTCAGAATTGCTACAGTTAGGTGGTGGGTTACACAGTTTCATTGACATCTAGCTTTAAGAATTGCTCTTGAGAAATTGCATTCTACCCTGATTCTTCACCAGTTTTATGAAATCTGATTTTTTTTCACTCTCTGGAAGCTTTTAGGATTATTTCCTTTTCCTCTGAAGTACTAAAACTGTAAGATGAAGTGCCTTGGCATGTGTGTCTATGTCTGTGTATTTTGTTTCCATACTATGCAATTTTTTGTTTCCTCTGCATTCTTTCATCTTTTGTTTCTTTTGGCCATCAAATTTATTGCAGGGATTTCCACAAATAACAAGTGATATACGCTTTATTCCTAAATAAGGAGACATTGAAATGTTGAGTGTAAGCTGTGTACATAGAAGGATTTTTCAACTGCCAAACTTCACTGGAGGGAAATTGAACACGGATCTAGAAGTTTCTTTTGGGGATGCCTAAATATTAATAACTGTATGGCTCTTCTCTTGGATGGTTTTATTTAGCTAAATTAGAATCCTCAAGCACTTTCCCTCAGGGTTTTGGAGTCCCTAGCACTCAGGGACTTTCCTGGTGGCTCAGATGGTAAAGAATCTGCCTGTAATTCGGGGTTCAATCCTTGGGTTGGGAAGATGTCTGGAGAACTGTAAGGGTAGCCACTCCAGTATTCTTGCCTGGAGAATTCCATGGACAGAGGACCCTGTCCATGGGGTCACAAGGGGTTGGACACCACTAAATGACAATCACTTTCACTGTCACTGTCACTCTAGGATAAAAGTGGGGGAGGAGAAAAAGAGATCTTACTTTTCAACATATAGAGCTTTCTCACATCCTAATAAATCCATCATAAGCTGAAAAAAAAATTCATTCAATAACCTAGTCTACAGCCCATCCTAGCTTAGCCTACTCCACATTAATGTGCTCAGAACACTTACACTAGCCTAAAGTTGGGCAAAATCATCTAATGTAAAGCCTATTTTATCATTAAGTGTTGACTATCTCATGTAATGTACTGGATACTGTGATGAAAGTAAAAAACAACATGTTGCTGTTCAGTCACGAAGTCATATCCAACTCTTTGAGATCCCATGAACTGCAGAATGTTAGACTTCCCTGTCCTTCACGTTCTTCTTTACTCTGCTCAAACTCATGTCCACTGAGTCAGTGATGACATCAAACTACCTCATCCTTTGTCACTCCCTTCTCCTCCTGCCCTCAATCTTTCCCAGCATCACGGTCTTTCCTGATGAGTCTTCTTTTTGCATCAGGTGGCCAAAGTATTGGAGCTTCAGCTTCAGTCCTTTCAATGAATATTCAGGGTTGATTTCCTTTGGGATTGACTGGTTTGGTCTACTTGCTGGCCAGGGGACTCTCAGGAGTCTTCTCCAGAACCACACATCAAAAGCATCAAGCATCAATTCTTTATGGTACAACTCTCATATCTATGTAACTACAGGAAAAACCATAGATTTGACTATACAGATCTTTGTCAGCAAAGTGATCTTTTTGCTTTTTAATACCCTGTCTAGGTTTGTCATAGCTTTTCTTCCAAGGAGCAAGTGTTTTTAAATTTCTTGACTGTAGTCACCATCTGCAGTGATTTTGGAGCCCAAGAAAGTGAAATCTGACACTATTTGTGATTTTCCCTCATCTATTTGCCATGAAGTGATGGGATTGAATGCCATGATCTTTGTTTTCTGAATGTTGAGTTTTAAGCTAGCTTTTTCACTCTCCTTTTCACCTTCAGCAAGAGCCTCTTTAATTCCTCCTCACTTTCTTCCATTAAAGTGGTATCATCTGCATAACTGAGTTTGTTGATATTTCTCCCAGCAATCTTGATTCCAGCTTGTGAGTCATCCAGTCCTGCATTTCTCATGATGTACTCTGCATAGAAGTTAAATAAGCAGGGTGACAAAATACAGCCTTGACATACTTCCATCCCAATTTTGAGCCAGTCCACTGTTCCATGTCCAGTTCTAACTGTTCCTTTTTATCCTGCATACAGGTTTCTTAGGAGGCAGGTAAGGTGGTCTGATATTCCCATCTTTTCAAGAATATTCCACAATTTTTGTGATCCACACAGGCAAAGGCTTTAGTACAGTCAATGAAGCAGAAGTAGATTTTTGTTTTTTGGAATTACCTTGCTTTTTATATGGTCCAGAGGATGTTGACAATTTGATCTCTGGTTCCTCTGCCTTTGTAAACCCAGTATGTCTGGAAGTTCTCGGTTCACATACTGCTGAAGCCAAGCTTAAAGATTTTGAGCATAATCTTGATAGCATGTGAAATGAGTGCAATTGTATAATAATTTGAATATTGGCATTGCCTTTCTTTGGGATCTGAATGAAAACTGACCTTTACCAGTCCTGTGGCCACTGCTGAGTTTTCCAAATTTGCTGGAGTGTTGAGTGCAACACTTTAGCATCATCATTTTAGGATTTGAAATAGCTCAACTGGAGCTAGCTTTGTTCATAGTAATGCTTCCTAAGGTCCACTTGACTTGACACTCTAAGATGTCTGGCTCTAGGTGACTGATCACACCGTCATGGTTATCTAGGTCATTAAGACATTTTTGTACAGTTCTTCTGTGTATTCTTGCCACTTCTTCTTAATCTCTTCTGCTTCTGTTATGTCTTTGCCATTTTCGTCCCTTATTGTGCCTATCATGCATGAAATGTTCTCTTGGTATTTCCAATTTTCTTAAAGAGATCTCTAGTCTTTCCCATTCTATTGCTTTCTTCTATTTCTTTGCATTGTTCACTTATGAAGACTTTCTTATCTTTCTTTGCCATTCTCTGGAACTCTGCATTGAATTCAGTATATCTTTGCATTCCTCTTTCACCTTTTGCTTCTCTTCTTTTCTCAGCTATTTGTAAGTCCTCCTCAGACAACCACTTTGCCTTCTTACATTTCTTTTTCTAAGAGATAGTTTTGGTCACCACCTCCTGTACAATGTTATGAACCTCTGTCCTTAATTCTTCCAGCACTGTGTCTACCAGATCTAATCCTTTGAATCTACTTGTTGCCTCCACAGTATAATCAAAAGGGATTTGATTTAGGTCATACTTGAAAGGCTTAATGGTTTTTCCTACTTTCTTCAATTTGAGCCTGAATTTTGCAATAAGGAGCTGATGGCCTGAGCCACCGTCAGCTCCAGGTCTTGTTTTCCTGACTGTATAGAACTTCTCCATCTTTGGCTGCAAAGAATATAATCAATCTGATTTCGGTATTGGCCATCTGGTGATGTCCATGTGTAGAGTCTTCTCTTGTGTTGTTGGAAGAGGATGTTTGCTATGACCAGTGCATTCTCTTGGCAAAACTTTTGTTAGCCTTTGCCCTACTTCATTTTGTACTCCAAGGTCAAATTTGCCTGTTACTCCAGGTATCTCTTGACTTCCTACCTTTGCATTCCAGTCTCCTACAATGAAAAGGATATATTTTTTTGTGTGTTAGTTCTTGGAGGTCTTGTAAGTCTTCATAGATTCATTTAATTTCAACTTCTTTGACTTTAGTGGTTGGGCATTGACTTGGATTACTGTGATGTTGAATGGTTTGTCTTGGAAATGAACCAAGTTCGTTCTGTAATTTTTGAGATTGCTACCAAGTACTGCATTTTTGGAGCCCTTGTTGACTATGAAGGCTACTCCATTCCTTCTAAGGGATTCTTGCTCATAATAGTAGATAATTGTCATCTGAATTAAATTCACCCATTCCTATCCATTTTAAATCACTGATTCCTAAAATATTGTTGTTCATTCTTGCCATCTCCTCTTTGACCACATTCAATTTACTTTGATTCATGGATCTAACATTCTAGGTTCCTATGCAATAGTGTTTTTTACAGCATTGGACTGTGCTTTCAACACCAGACACAGCCACAACTGGGTGTTGTTTCTACTTGGCTCAGCCTCTTCATTCTTTCTGTAGCTAGTTCTCTGCTCTTCCCTAGTAGTATATTGGACAACTACAGGCTTTGGGGGGCTCATCTTTCAATGTCACATCTCTTTTTCCTTTTCTTATTGTTCATAGGATTCTCAAGACAAGAATACTGAAGTGGTTTGCCATTCCCTTCTCCAGTGGTTGCAGTGCATGGTTGCATGCATACAGAATGATTATTCAGTGTATTGGCTGCTTATACTCATGATCTCATGAATGACTGGGAACCACTTCACTGCCCCTGCCTAGCATCCCAAGAGAGTATCCTACAACATATTGCTAGCTTGGGAAAAGACTACCATTCAAAATTTTAAATATGACTTCTAATGAATGTGTATTGCTTTTGCACCATTGTGTGGATCACAATAAACTCTGGAAAATTCTGAAGGAGATGGGAATACCAGACCACCTGACCTGCCTCTTGAGAAACCTGTATGCAGGTCAGGAAGCAACAGTTAGAACTGGACATGGAAAAACAGATGTGTTCAAAATAGGAAAAGGAGTGCGTCAAGGCTGTATATTGTCACCCTGCTTATTTAACTTATATGCAGAGTACATCATGAGAAACGCTGGGCTGGAAGAAGCACAAGCTGGAATCAAGATTGCCGGGAGAAATATCAATAACCTCAGATATGCTGATGACACCACCCTTATGGCAGAAAGTGAAGAGGAACTAAAAAGCCTCTTGATGAAAGTGAAAGAGGAGAGTGAAAAAGTTTGCTTAAAGCTCAACATTCAGAAAACTAGGATCATGGCATCTGGTCCCATCACCTCATGGGAAATACATGGGGAGACACTGGAAACAGTGTCAGACTTTATTTTGGGGGGCTCCAAAATCACTGCAGATGGTGACTGCAGCCATGAAATTAAAAGACGCTTACTCCTTGGAAGGAAAGTTATGACCAACCTAGATAGCATATTAAAAAGCAGAGACATTACTTTGCCAACAAAGGTCCATCTCATCAAGGCTATGGTTTTTCCAGTGGTCATGTTTGGATGTGAGAGTTGGACTGTGAAGAAAGCTGAGCGCCGAAAAATTGATGCTTTTGAACTGTGGTGTTGGAGAAGACTCTTGAGAGTCCCTTGGACTGCAAGGAGATCCAACCAGTCCATCCAAAAGGAGATCAGTCCTGAGTGTTCATTGGAAGGACTGATGCTGAAGCTTAAACTCCAATACTTTGGCCACCTCATGTGAAGAGTTGACTCATTGGAAAAGACTCTGATGCTGGGAGGGATTGAGGGCAGGAGGAGAAGGGGACAATAGAGGATGAGATGGCTGGATGGCATCGCCGACTCGATGGACATGAGTTTGAGTAAACTCCAGGAGTTGGTGATGGACAGGGAGGCCTGGGGTGCTGCGATTCATGGGGTCGCAAAGAGTCGGACACAACTGAGTGACTGAACTGAACTGAAAGTTGAAAAATCCTAAATCTAACCATGATAAGTGGTGGATAGTCTGTATAATTGTTTGCTTGACTTGCTTTTGGTGTTTTCAAGGGTACTACACCCTGCCCTCACCTGCACAAAGATTAGAAATGTCCATCCTTTCCAGAAAATCCTCTTTTTAAAAAAAACTTGTTTATTTATTTTAACTGGAGGCTAATTACTTTACAATACTGTAATGGTTTTTGGCATACATTGACATGAATCAGCCATGGGTGTACATGTGTCTGCCCCATCCTGAACACCCCTCCCACCTCCCTCCCCATCTCATCCCTCTGGGTTGTCCTGGGTATCCTCTTTCTATTTTGTTATGGTTGGGGGAATGGGGAGAGGGGGATGAGTGGAGGAAGAAGGCAGGGGGACCCAGGATTCAGCTCCTGGTACAGTACATTTCAATCAGTGAAAATCCATTCCTCCTTCTGCTTTCAGATGCTCATGGCATTTTTAATGCCTGAACTTTCAGCATTCTGAGACTTAGATTAGTTGCTTCTTCTTGTGGTTCTTATTTAACACTTATGTCCTTTATTTGTTGTCAGTTTGTCATTGCTTGTTTTTGTACTTGAGGGTTAATATTTTATTTATTTATCTGTTTGGCTGCACAGGTCTTCATTGAAGCACAGGATTTTGGGCCTCATTGCTGCATGTGGGATCTATAGTTGCAGCATATGGATCTAGTTCTCTGACTAGGGATCCAAACTTGGCCCCCTGCACTGATCGTGGAATCTAAACCACTGGACCACCAGGGAAATCCTGGATTAATATATTTTTTAAAGTCAATTTTAGTTGGCTTTATGAGTTAAATAGAGATTTAGCCATATTTAGGATATTTAACCAAGAGTTTATCTGATACACTTTCAAATCAGCATTTTATTCTCCTATTCCATTTGCATGTTCTCAGGTATCAGTTATAATGTTCATTGCTATCTCTCTGAATATCTTAAACATACTTGTTTCCTAGTGGCTTTCGTGTTGCCATGGGATGTGAACTGCCCTGTGATTGGTCCAGTCAACTTTCTCTCACAGTACAGTTTGCTTCTGGGTTTTGCTGCTTACTACTTCCTCTATCTGAGAAGTCGTTCTCAGATAATCCAACATGTGTCCTTCTTTTTAATAAGCAGGGTTTTTTTTTTTTTTTTTTTTTTTTTTTGAGGGCATGGGGTTAGTTTCAAGTTTGCATCTTTTTTTATTATTCTTTCTTTTTAAACCAGTTTTTACACTATTTTCTTGGCTATATGTTTTCTCCATGTCCAGTTGTGTGAAGATGGGACTTTTTTAGATAAAATAACCCATAGAGTTTATCTTTCCCTAATGTATAGCTAATCCTAGTGATGAACACACCCAGGCTTATTTAGCAGTTGTATGGTTTGATTGCTGAAATATTTTCTTAAGAGAAGGACAGTTAACAAATTCTGCCATCTCTTTATCCAGATTCTAACACAGTACCTGGCATGTTTTAGTGGATTACAGATATTTGTTGGATAAATGCTTGACAGGAAAGGTGGTAAAGGATCAGAGAATAACATTGGTTTTAAAAGAAACATGTTGGGAAGGAGCCGGCAAAAGAGCAAACTTGGTGATTGAGGTTTCCGAGATAAATCCATCCATCTACACACAGTGTTACTGGGCTGAACAAAATTAACCAAAGAACAAAAGAAAATTAATTTAAAATTTTCTTATCTCAAAAGATTTTTTACTAATGTTACTAATATAACAACAATTCAGCAGAGATAATGGGTAGTAATACACATGAGATGATCCACACTTCCTGCTACTGAGCATCAAATAAAGAAAAGAAGCCAAGGATACTCCACACACTAGTTACTAGGCCTTCTTTGGTAACTCTCTCTCTCTCTCTCTTTTTTTGTCTTTTGGTTGTGCTGCACAGCATATAGGATCCTTAGTCCCCTGACCAGGGATCGAACTCATGCCTCCTGCAGGGGAAGCATGGAGTCTAAACCACTGGGCCACCAAGGAAGTCCCTAACACATTTTAAAATGATGGAGACAAACATTTGATCACAATTTTCAGATCAACTTCCCACCAGTCCTCAGTGGAGCCCCCCGTTTTATCCCATCTCCATTATACTTCATGGAACGGCACATGACTACTTTGTCTGTCACAATAAGACCCATGCTTCTCAGACAAATGACACAAGAGGCAATTATCTGCACTCCCATTATGTGTACACAAACAACGCACGATAAAAAAGCTTTAGTCTCTTGTGTCTGACTCTTTGCGACCTCATGGACTATAACCCACCAGGCTCCTCTGTCCATGGAATTCTCCAGGCAAGAATACTGGAGTGGGTTGCCATTCCCTTCTCCAGGGGATCTTCCAGACCCAGGGATCGTATCCAGGTCTCCAGCATTGCAGGCAGACTTTTTACTGTCTGAGCCCCCAGGGAAGCTCACACAAGCAATACTGCTTTTCAAAACGTCTCACCCTGGACTGTATTTGATTGCATAAACCTCTCTGCCATTTCCAGCTGAGTTTACAGTTGAAAGGGAAAGGACGATTAAACAGGTAAATACCAACTGGGGCAAGATGAAACATGCTTTCGGAGGAGCTGTGCAGTTGCACCTTTAGCATAATTTCCTTTTCTCCAATATAGTGAAGGTGTATAAAATTAAATGAGGTGGCACACAGGGTGCTAAGCAGATTTGGTCTCTCATGCCTTTTCAAATATTTCTACCAGGTTTTCAGAGCAAAGGCTGCTGCCAATCATAGCGATTCACTGGGGAGGAGCTCTAAGAGGGAAAATAAATCATATGCTAATTCTCTAAGTTGGAGGGAGGTGGGGGAAGACATGCCTGGCAGGGAAGGTCAAGGAAATATATCATAAGTAAGAAAATTTTCTAATAACCAAAACGCATCTTTGAAAACTTCCAGACGAGCTTATCTATACAGATTTCCATCTTTTTTCCCTGCTGAATACTGCCATTTTTCTAACATCTTTATTTCATATAGCAAATTAGTAAAGCAGAAATTCCTCTCTGAAATGAAGTCAGCATTCAGAGCAAAGAAACCCCAAAGCTGTTTGAAACTAGTCAGAGCTTTGGAAATAGCTCTCCTCAGGAAAGTACAGGTCATTGTTCCCATCTTGCGGTCTGCAAGGGCTCATGTCCCTCTAGGATTGTAAATTCTCTCTCCAGAAAGGGCACTGGTCACACATTGCAAGTTAAAGACAAAGGGCTGGGCACAGACCCAGTTTGAAATAGGTTAGCTTGTTTCTGGAGCATAGTCTATGTCTTCTGTCAAGCCTCTGACATTTCTTTCTGGGTTCCAGAGTCTGTGCTTTGCTATTTAACTGCTGGTCCAATCCTGGGCTTCCCCTGGTAGCTCAGTGGTAAGGAATCAGCCTGCAAGGCAGAAGCTTCAGGAAATGAGGGTCCAGTGCCTGAGTCGGGGAGATTCCCCAGAGGAGGGCATGGCAACCCACTCCAGTATTCTTGCCTGGAGAATCCCATGGACAGAGGAGGCTGATGGGCTACCGTCTATAGGGTCGCAAAGAGTCATAAACGACTGAAGCAACTTAGCATGCAGGGCACACCGGTCCTCCTCCTCCTGCTCTTCTTTACCCCAGTCTCAGCTCCCCAAACATGGGCTGCTGTGGGGCCAGTATAGCATTCACCACAGCATTACGGATGTAGATTTCCAGCAAGGTAGTGTTATTTACATTCTTCTGCTTAAGTCAGACCTTGTTTTCTCTCTGGTTTGCAATCTGCCATTCAACCACTTACTAGGTCTGTGATCTTGTGGCAATTTTAACAATTTTATGAGCCACATTTTTTCTCACCTGGGGAGAGAAAATTGAGATTATGATAATTATAATTATTCTATGAGATGCTAGATAGAAAAAGTTTTCCGTCAGAGCCTTCCTTCTATTTTTCTTCATCATTAGTGTTATTATCTATCATCTATCTATAATTCTATAATGAGGCACATGATGTAATATGGGTCAAATTTGAAACTGGGAATGCCTCAGAATTTCTGGAGTATGGTTTTCACAGTAATATGAACAATACTCACCTAATAAACCATGAATGTGTGTTTATCAATAAATTTCACCTTTTTCTCAAGTGCACATGGAAACTTCTCCACAATAGATCACATCCTGGGCCAGAAATCTAGCCTTGGTAAATTCAAAAAATTAAAATCATTAAAGTCATCTTTTCTGACCACAATGCAGTAAGATTAGATCTCAATTACAGGAAAAAAACTATTAAAAATTCCAACATATGAAGGCTAAGTAAAATGTTTCTGAATAAACCAACAAATCATAGAAGAAATAAAAAAGAAATAAAAATATGCATAAAAATGAATGAAAATGAAAACACAACAACCCAAAACCTATGGGACACTGTAAAAGCTGTGCTAAGGGGAAGGTTCATAGCAATACAGGTTTACCTCAAGAAACAAGAAAAAAGTCAAATAAACAACCTAACTCTACACCTAAAGCAACTAGAGAAGGAAGAAATGAAGAACCCCAGGGCTAGCAGAAGGAAAGAAATCTTAAAAATTAGGGCAGAAATAAATGCAAAAGAAACAAAAGAGACCATAGCAAAAATCAACAAAGCTAAAAGCTGTTTTTTTGAAAAGATAAATAAAATTGACAAACCGTTAGCCAGACTCATCAAGAAACAAAGGGAGAAGAACCAAATCAACAAAATTAGAGATGAAAATGGAGAGATCACAATAGACAACACAGAAATTCAAAGGATCACAAGAGACTACTACCAGCAGCTCTATGCCAATAAAATGGACAATTTGGAAGAAATGGACCAATTCTTAGAAAAGTATAACTTTCCAAAACTGAACCAGGAAGAAATAGAAGATCTTAACAGACCCATCACAAGCATGGAAATCAAAACTGTAATCAGAAATCTTCCAGCAAACAAAAGCCCAGGATGAGGCAGCTTCATAGCTGAATTCTCCCAAAAATTTAGAGAAGAACTAACACCTATCTTACTCAAACTCTTCCAGAAAATTGCAGAAGAAGGCAAACTTCCAAACTCATTCTATGAGGCCACCATCACCCTAATACCAAAACCAGACAAAGATGCCACAAAAAAGAAAACTACAGGCCAATACCACTGATGAACATAGATGCAAAAATCCTTAACAAAATTCTAGCAAACAGATTCCAACAACATATTAAAAAGATCATACATCATGACCAAGTGGGCTTTATCACAGGAATGCAAGGATTCTTTAATATCCACAAATCAATCAATGTAATATACCACATTAACAAATTGACAGATTAAAACCATATGATTATTTCAATAGATGCAGAAAAAGCCTTTGACAAAATTCAACATCCATATATGATAAAAACTCTCCAGAAAGCAGGAATAGAAGGAACATACCTCAACATAATAAAAGCTATATATGACAAACCCACAGCAAACATTATCCTCAATGGTGAAAAATTGAAAGCATTTCCCCTAAAGTCAGGAACAAGGCAAGGATGCCCACTCTCACCACTACTATTCAACATTGTTTGGAAGTTTTGGCCACAGCAATCAGAGCAGAAAAAGAAATAAAAGGAATCCAGATAGGAAAAGAAGAAGTGAAACTCTCACTGTTTGCAGATGACATGATCCTCTACATAGAGAACCCTAAAGACTCTACCAGAAAATTACTAGAGCTAATCAACGAATATAGTAAAGTTGCAGGATATAAAATTAACACACAGAAATCCCTTGCATTCCTATACACTAACAATGAGAAAACAGAAAGAGA
This sequence comes from Odocoileus virginianus, assembly GCF_023699985.2. Lineage (NCBI taxonomy): Eukaryota > Metazoa > Chordata > Mammalia > Artiodactyla > Cervidae > Odocoileus > Odocoileus virginianus. Next base: position 50,073,692 of record NC_069689.1, read on the forward strand.
AATTAAGAAAACAATACCATTCACCATTGCAATGAAAAGAATAAAATACTTAGGAATATATCTACCTAAAGAAACAAAAGACCTATATATAGAAAACTATAAAACACTGATGAAGGAAATCAAAGAATACACAAATAGATGGAGAAACATACCGTGTTCATGGATTGGAAGAATCAATATTGTGAAAACGACTATACTACCCAAAGCAATCTATAGATTCAATGCATCCCCTATCAAGCTACCAACAGTATTTTTCAAAGAACTAGAACAAATAGTTTCACAATTTGTGTGGAAATACAAAAAACCTCAAATAGCCAAAGTAATCTTGAGAAAGAAGAAGGGAACTGGAGGAATCAACCTGCCTGACTTCAGGCTCTACTACAAAGCCACAGTCATCAAGACAGTATGGTACTGGCACAAAGACAGAAATATAGATCAATGGAACAGAATAGAAAGCCCAGAGATAAATCCACGTACCTATGGACACCTTATCTTTGACAAAGGAGGCAAAAATATACAATGGAGAAAAGACAACCTCTTTAACAAGTGGTGCTGGGAAAACTGGTCAACCACTTGTAAAAGAATGAAACTAGAACACTTTCTAACATCATACACAAAAATAAACTCAAAATGGATTAAAGATCTAAATGTAAGACCAGAAACTATAAACCTCCTAGAGGAGAACATAGGCAAACACTCTCTGACATAAATCACAGCAAGATCCTCTATGACCCACCTCCCAGAATATTGGAAATAAAAGCAAAAATAAACAAATGGGACCTAATGAAACTTAAAAGCTTTTGCACAACAAAGGAAAGCAAGGTGAAAAGACAGCCTTCAGAATGGGAGAAAATAATGTCAAACAAAGTGATAGACAAAGAATTAATCTCAAAAATACACAAGCAACTCCTGCAGCTCAATTCCAGAAAAATAAATGACCCAATAAAAAAATGGGCCAAATAACTAAACAGACATTCTCCAAAGAAGACATATAGATGGCTAACAAACACATGAAAAGATGTTCAACATAACTCATTATCAGAAAAATGCAAATCAAAACCACAATGAGGTACTATTTCACGCCAGTCAGACACAATGGCTGCTATCCAAAAGTCTACAAGCAATAAATACTGGAGAGGGTGTGGAGAAAAGGGAACCCTCTTACACTGTTGGTGCAAATGCAAACTAGTACAGCCACTACGGAGAACAGTATGGAGATTCCTTTAAAAACTGGAAATAGAACTGCCATATGGCCCAGCAATCCCACTCCTGTGCATACACTCCGGGGAAACCAGAACTGAAAGAGACATGTGAACCCCAATGTTCATTGCAGCACTGTTTATAATAGCCAGGGCATGGAAGCAACCTAGGTGCCTATCAGCAGACGAATGGATAAGAAAGCAGTGGTACATATACACAATGGAATATTACTCAGCCATTAAAAAGAATTCATTTGAATCAGTTCTAATGAGGTGGATGAAACTGGAGCCCATTATACAGAGTGAAGTAAGCCAGAAAGAAAAACACCAATACAGTATACTAACGCATACGTATGGAATTTAGAAAGATGGTAACGATAACCTTATATGCAAGACAGAAAAAAAGACAGAGATGTACAGAAGAGACTTTTGGACTCTGTGGGAGAAGGCAAGGGTGGGATGATCTGAGAGAATAGCATTGAAACATGTATATTATCAATTGTGAAACAGATCTCTAGTCCAGGCTTGATGCATGAGACAAGTGCTCAGGGCTGGTGCACTAGGATGACCCAGAGGGATGGGATGGGGAGGGAGGTGGGAGGGGGGCTCAGGATGGGGAACACATGTAAATCCATGGCTGATTCATATCAATGTAGGCAAAACCCACTACAATATTGTAAAGTAATTAGCCTCCAACTAATATAAATAAATGAAAAAAAAGTTAAATAAGCAGTGTGACAAAAAAAAAAGAATGTGTGTTTATAACATCGATAATTTTATCTATTTTGGTCATTGAATCCATTTATCTATTTCATCTTTCAATCAATATTTACTGAGAGGGGACTTCTCTAGTGGTCCAGTGTCTAAGAATCCACCTTCCAATGCAGGGGATGCAAGTTCGGTGCCTGGTTGGGGAACTAAGATCCTATATGCCAAGGTGTGACTAAGCCTGTGCACCCCAACTACTGAGCCCACACTCTAGCACCCATGTGCCACAACAAGAGAAGCCTGCCTACCACAGAGCCTGAGCCCTGCAAAGGAGACCCAGAGAAGTAAAAAAGTCAAAAAAAAAAAAAAAAAGAAGAAGAAGAAGAAGAAAAATGCAATGAAAGCCATCTATTGTCAGATGCTGAGTTAGATGATGGAGCCACAGACAAGAATATCCCACAGTTCTTGCCTTTAAAAATTTTCATTCCACCATGAAGTCAACAATTTAACAATTTCAAGATGAGTCCAATAGTGAATGAACTTGTTAATGCCTGTTAAAATCTTCCCTTGCAGAATCCTGACCCCAGTGACTGCACAGCTCATCCTTGAGGGGATGTTCTTACGAAGTGGCTCTCCAGAATGATGTTAACCAAACCTCTCTTGCTACGTTCTAAGGCTATGAGCAGTAGCCACACACACATCTGTCAGGAATATAATATAATAGTCAACTGCAGTTCATTCAATACTCTTCAGAGGCTCACTGAAGAGTATGTTTTAAAAGGCACATAGCTTGTGGCATCTAACAGTTTTCTAGAGCATATTCTTGGTTTGAGTCTGATAAATAGAGAATGAGGAATTCAGATGTCATCACTGTGGTTATTCACCTGCTCCAATTCCTTAATATTGGTACTTAGTCTGCTATCACTGGTTGATGCTGAGGGTTGTGGTAAAGCAAAATCTTTGAAAACTATTGTTAGATCAATTAAAAGATAGATAGGTATCACACATTCGACTACTACCTTTTGGCTACGATTTTGTCCTTTTCACTACTGTGTTATGCCCATCTGTATACAAATATCCATTTGAGAAGAAAATAAATATCCTCCCTTGATCACTCATCACTCTCCAGCCACTTGACTATTCCTCTGCTTGTCTTCAGAGCCATCAGTCTAGAAATAGTCTCTGTGTCCTCACCCCTAGTCAAGTCTCCATTTACTACAGTCTGGTTCTTAGTCCCACCACTAAATGGAAACACTTGACTTAAATCATCACTTAAATCACTTAAGCCATGTTTACTGATTTTCTCTTTGATGCCACACCATTGCTTTTCTGTTTTCACCTTACTTTTCCTCCAGTGGCAGACAATATCATCACCTGCTCTCTTCTTGAAACGTTTTCTCTCCTCCATGCTTGGCCTTCCCAGCAGCGCTCTTCTCTTTTCCTGCCGTTGTTGTTTCCTTCATTGGTGTCTGCACCTCTATATGAAGCTTCCCCCATGGCTCAGTGGGTAAAGAATCCACCTGCAATGCTGAAGTCACAGGAGACACAGGTTTGATCCCTGGGTCAAGAAGATCTCCTGAAGGAGGGCATGGCAACCCATTCCAGTATTCTTGCCTGGAGAATCCCCATGGATTCTCTTGGGCTACAGTCCATAGCGTTGCAAAGAGCTGGACATGACTGAAGTGGCTGGCAGGACATGCACGCAAGCACCTGTATATGACCTCAAATGCTGATTTCTGAGGGCTTGGTCTTTGGTTTCTTCCACTGCTCCACTTTTCTCTAGGTGATCTCTATTCTCATGGGTTTAAGTATTATAATTAGTGATTTTTAAAAATATCTGGAGGCATGCCTGCAAATTCAGAATTCTCTCTGAACTGTCAATACTTATTTAGCTACCTTGCACATATTCACCTTGAAATAGTTCTTAAATATCTGAAACTTAACCAGACTTAGCAAAACGTTTTCCCCTTTATCAGAAAAAAATATTTTAGCATCCTGTCATTCCCTGTTTTGGCAAATGACTCTACCACTTACCTTGTTACTCAAACTGGAAATGCACTAGTTACTCTTGGCCCCTCCCTTTCACTCCCTCTTATCTTTTCTTTATCAGTTATATCTTATTGATTCTACCACCAGAATATATGGCACATCTGTCTGCTCATTTTTATCTCCATGTCATCAGGATGGTCTGGCCTCATCAGCTCCCATTTGGAATTCTGCAGCTGGACTTTCTGATTCCACTCTGCCCATTTCTAACACATTCTCCATGAAACAGAAGTGATCTTCATACTCTACTTCTTACATACTCTAGTGTATCCCTGTTCATATGAAGTAACATTTAAATACTTTAATGGGATCTATAAAGCCATGAATAATTTATCTTTAGCCTTTTCTTGACCCACTTTGGTCTTTGAATTCCACTGGCTAACCCAATTCTTTCCAACCTTGAGTTTTTGCAGAAACTCCTGCCCACGCTTGAGATAGTCTTACCCTGACACATTTTATCTTTTATGTGTTAACTTGAATATCACCTCTTTATAAAAATATTCCATCACCATTCATCTAAAGAATTTCCACATGATTCCCTATTCCTCTCACTATTCATGTCTGCATGAGAGTTCTGCTTGACATCTAATGTATTCATTTCATCTCTGAACTCAACACTTTCTTCCATGCTTGGAAATTATTGTCTCTTGTTTCTGTGATTATTTCCTTTTTAATTAGACAAATATATTTTCTATATTCATCTTCCATATCTTTTTTTCATGATGATGCTTGATTTTTTTAAAAATTTTTATCTGTTTTGAGAGGTTTATGTTTTGGACCAGTGATTTGGTTTTCAGAAATTTCTATGCTATTATTGGTGTTTTTTTCTTTTTTTTTTCTTCTTTTTTTAGTAATTATAAGTATTTTCTTAATAGCTTCTCCTTATTTTTTATTCTACTGTTCATGATACTCTGTTCTTGCTTTATGAAAGTCTCAAACTTTTCTTTGAATGCTGACTATATGTTTATTTAGTTTAGATTCATGTTTAGTTGTTTTCCATTTTTTGTTGCTTAGGGCTGTTATTCTTTTTATTCACTTGAAACCTTTTCTTGCAAACCTTGGTTTCTGTACTAAAATCTTTTCTTGCCAACTCTTGGTTTTCCTCAAGTACTCCGTGACTTTTGGCTACCTGAGTATATTAAGCTCTTGTTTGATTAGTATGCTAGAAGGCATGCTTCCCCCCTCCTGCAATCATATGGAATTCTTTATCTTGGTTGTACTTTCATTCAACCTTTTCTAGTTTCTACCATGAAGATGTAGCTCAAAATTTCTGATCCACTAATGGTACCAATTTAAATTCTTTAAAGGGTTTTAAACTAATATTTGTATGGGAATTTGGGAAGGATGGGAAATAAATACATGAGCTCAGTTCTACCACCATTTGTTGAAAGTTCCTCTCCTGTTGCTGCTCTCTTTTTCGGCCTGTCTTTCTGTCCTTGGGGTCCATTGGTTTCACAAGACTATCTTGCATTGTGGCACAGTGTGAGACACAAATGAGTTAATTGAAATATTACATGTGAGAAGTTTCAATAGAATCAGGTATGAAAACTTCCTGGGAAAGAGGGCTAATGTGACCAGCTAGCTCCATGGATATTCCCAGAGGTACCAGAACCAGTTTAATAGTCTTAACCAAGGGGATAGTGGGAGTTAACTCTTGAAAAGAGAAAAGACACTCACTCAAAAGAGAGAGATGATCTGATAGCATCACTGACTCAACAGGCAGAGTTTGAGCAAACTCCATGAGATGCTGAAGAACAGGGAAGCCTGGAGTGCTGCAGTCCGTGGGGTCACAAAGAGTCAGACAGAACTGAGCGACTGAAACAACGGAGATGATTCAAGACTAAAAGGACAGATGTTTCAAGGCAAAAGATAGGAAACTACAGTGTAAGGTGAAATCCATGAATCTTTCTATATGGCTGGAGGGGAAGGAGTGTGCAGGGAGCGAAGCGGGAGTCAAAATCAGGAGCCAGATCCTAAAGACTGTCTATTGTGCTAAGCAGCTTGGAATTTGCCCTAAAGGAAGCAGTGACTCACTGAAAGATTTTAAACAGGAGGATAACTAACTTGACTAATAAAGGCTAAGGTAAGGATATGCCAGATAATGTTCTAAAGGCTTCACATTGATTAAGTCATTTAATCCTCAGGACAGCCTGAGGAGGCAGATGCTATTAATATCCTATTTTCCAGTGAAGACACTGACTCTGAAACATAAGTTCCTCGAGGACAGGTTATTCCTCTGTTTACAGATGGATCCTGAGGTTCTAGCACTGGGACTGGCAAGATGAACATACATTGAATGAATGAATGAACTAGGGAATGAGTGAGGCACAGAGGTTATACTCCCAGAAAAGAGCAGAGCCAGAATTAGAAAAGGGGTGTTATATTTAAGTAGTATCATATTATATTTAATATAACTATATTACATTATAGCTATATATACCCAGATCTATTGTATTTAAGTAGTATTATAACTTCTATGCTACAAAGATAAATGCATAATTTGAAGTTGAAGGAGAAGATACTGAAATCTGATAGATTTGTCAGGAACTTAACAATAAATTTGAAAGTGTTATAGCATTACTCAAAGTATATTTGTTGAATGTTAATTTGAGGAAAATCACTGTAAAAAAAAAAAAAGCAAATACTAGTTATTCATTTATTTGTTGTTTGGATTTGTTACTATCTTCTTCCACTGAATCTATCTTTCACGAGGAGGAAGATTTTGTCTACTTGTATATTGTTATATTTCCAGAACCCTAGAGAGTATCAGGCACAGAATAGTCAATAAATAAATCTTTGTTGAATGAATGTATGCACAAATTTACATAAATTTGAAAATACTGGATACTGTGTCTTCCTTTTGGTGATTCATGACCCATGTTAGCATATTAATGGCAATAAAGATACCTGTTTAATTTTTTTAACCCAACATTACCAAATTTCGTTTTCTCTCATATTCTTTAACTCTTAAAATTAGTGTTTTTCTTAGAATCAGTATATTGGAATTAGAAAGAACTTCTAATTCCCCCAGGACGCTGGGGGAACTTCTCTTTGGGAAGGTTCTGCTTAGTCCCTTTAAGTTGTATATACTGCAAAATATCTATATGGTACCTATTGTCCTGACAAAGGTCCATATAGTCAAAGTTATGGTTTTTCCAGTAGTCAAGTACGGATGTGAGAGTTGGATCATAAAGAAGGCTGAGCACCAAAAAATTGATGCTTTTGAATTGTGGTGCTGGAGAAGACTCTTGAGAGTCCCTTGGACTGCAAGGAGATCAAACCAGTCAGTCCTAAAAGAAATCAACCCTAAATATACATTGGAAGGACTGATGCTGACGCTGAAGGTTCAAAACTTTGACCACCTGATGTGAAGAGCGAACTCATCAGAAAAGACCCTGATGCTGGTAAAGATTGAGGGCAGCAGGAGAAGAGGGTGACAGAGGATGAGATAGTTGCATGGCATCACTGATTCAATGGACATGAGTTTGAGCAAACTCTGGTGGATAGTGAAGGATGGCGAAGCCTGACAAGCTGCAGTCCAAACAATTGGACAAGACTTAGTGACTGAACAATAACAACCCATTCTTCGCAAAGCAAAAACCATCTTAGACAATGACATAGCAACCAAATAAAGCAAACGCGGTGTGGTCCATTTGCATTAAGTCAAGTGAGCCACACTGTCTAGTAAGTCTGCATAGCGTCTGCAGATTCAGTTTCCAAGGGTACCCAGTGTATGTGGGGGAAAAAAAAGAGGTGAACACCCACCATATTGGCAGGAGCTTGCATGGTGGAATGGACAGGTACCTGTGATGCTGGTGGAACTGCTTGCTTCACATACCCCTTGTCTTTCCCTTGAACCATGGGAGTTTGGAGGGACGGAAATCTGCAGGCTTTGTCTCCCAGATCCCCTTGTCACCTAGCTTCCAGAAGGATTCAGCCAGTGGGAAGCAATGACAAGAGGAGAGTTGGAGATGCCAGGACATTTTTCTCCCCTTTTCCCTGTCTCATGTGGTACCTAAGTGCAGGTATCAGCAGTGACGTTCCTTCCATCGCTCCCTTCACTGCTGCACAAGACTGTGGTATCCAATTCTTTAGGATGCCGTCAGTGCCAGGGAGACAGGAACATGACATTCTCTCTTCAATCACTCTGCCTCAGGACGGTAATGACCTGATGTTGCTAATTCCCCAGTTGCCTCCTTGCCCTCTATTTGGCTTCTGAACTCCTTCGGTGCCTCTGAAACCAATATTCTACATTGAATTCCCTCTGCTTTGAATACTCAAGGTAGCTTCTGTTTTCTTAGCCGTGCTCTAAGTGACCTGGTCAACAACAACAGCAAAAACAGTGCTGTTGGGATCAACTTTCTAATCTGCAAAACAAATGTTTTAGCTGTAAGATGCATTTCCATCTTTGAAATTCAAAGTTCCCATAAATGACATTTCTTAAAGGGTGGTCCAAGAATCACCTGTGTCAGAATTTCCTAAGAAGTTGAATAAAGAGGTACATTCCTGGACTCATCTTGATGTGGCTGGAGGATCTGAAATTCCAGTTAACACTCTATGAGATTCTTTTAAAAAAAAAAAAACAAAGCTTAGGATTAAAACGTCTACCATCTTTGATCTTCATGGGAATGTTTTGCAGAGACGTGACATGATGTGTGTATCAAGGGAGTCTCAAAGATTTTTGTTTATTCTATTTCAAGAGATGCCATCTGTCAAATCAAGCTATTTAGATGAATTTGGTTAATTTTTAAAATGTCATTTTCTATGTATCTTTCAGAAGTAAACTAAGTCTTAAACAGGGTAAATATGTTTCACACACTTTTAAGGAATTTTACCATCCACAAAATAAGAATATATGAAATATAAAACTATGTGTAGACTAAAATTTTATACCTTTCTTGCCAGACTAGTGATTGCCAAATCTAGTTTTATCATGCCCCAAGGAAAATTAACTTATGTAAGGGGTAGCAAGTATTTTGAACAGATTTCCAATAAAAATAAAGTTTTTAGACATTGCTTAAAATATGCACCATCCAACACTTTCAAGAGAAACTAAACAGATCATTTGCTTCAGTGATAAAACGTGGTAATACCATGTTCTTAGCTTAGGTCTCCTAAAAAGCAAAGCTTGAGGCAAGTGCTCAAGTTCAGGTTGTTTGTTTGGGGCAGTGAAATCAAAGCAGAACAGGAGAGAATTGGGAAAAGAAAAGCTAACCCAAGAGGGTGCTAAAAGCTGATTGTGACCAAGGAGAGTAGGGCCTAGATCCTAGCAGGGACATTTTGATAAGACAAAGAGAATAAGAGTATTGCAAAACTACTCTTCAGTTGGAGAGAAGAGGAAAATATTTAGCCACAGTCTTGTCCTTCCTTGGTCAAGGATTCCCTTGGTCAAGGATTCTTCCCTTCCTTGGTCTGTTGATACCTCATGGTGGTGATTTAGTTGCTAAATTGTGTCCAACTCTTTGTGACCACATGGACTGTAGCCCACCAAGCATCTCTGTTCTTAGGATTTCCCAGCCAAGCATGCAGAAATGGGTTGCCATTTCCTTCTCCAGGGGATCTTCTTCTTTAAAACCCATGTTTTAAAGCATGGCTTCAATCCTTGGGTCGGTCAATCTCCTGCATTGCAGGCAGGGAAGCCCTGACACCTCATACTTAGAGGTGTGTGCATAGGTCAGAATGGCTGGATACAGTGGTGTTCAAGTAACTCTGGGGCAAGCTGCCCAGAGTGCACGCCTGCACACAGCTGTTGCTACATGAATGGCTTCTGTTAAAAGGTGGACAAAATATGACAAATGGCCCAAGAGCGATTCCTTCTTTTTTAAATAATAATCAGAACTTCCCTCAATAGCTGGAGTTGGTAAAGAATCTGCCTGCAATGCAGGAGACCCAGGTTCGATTCCTAGGTTGGGAAGATCCCTTGGAGAAGGAATGGCAACCCATTCCACTATTCTTGCCTGGAGAATCCCAGGGGTAGAAGAACCTGGCAGGCTACAGTCCATGGAGGCCACAAGAGTCCGACATGACTTAGCAACTAAACCACCAATAATCAGAAATGATTCGCCAGGCTAAGGAGTGTGGTTTTTTTCAAATACATGAATTATAAATATTTTCTCTCCCATGATGGGTTTTGTATTTTTAGTCTGGATTATGTTTATGCCCCATCTCTTCTCCTCCTGGCCTGATGGGAAACATTTGTCCCTTTGTAGCTCACATGTAAAACTTGGAAAACACCCATCAAATAAAAGCAGGTTAAAATAAATTCCCTGTGAGCTATGTCTCGAAACTGTTTATTTGGGAACTGGAGAGAATCTTGGTTGGACACTGAGCAGATTTTGAAGTTGCCACCAAAAGGACTTCTAAGCATAGATTGCTTTTAAATAATTTTGATAGTAACGTAAGCTGTGGCATGTTGGAACCATTTGATAAAGTGCAAGGCTTGTCCCCTCGTGATTATTTAGCATAAGCACAGTGAGTCATTTTCTTTTCTTCTCTGGATGCCTTCAATGTCCTCCAGATCACGTTCTACTCCAACTTTCCCTCGGTGTTTCTTACTTCTCCTCACCATTCTCTCTCCTTTACTTTGCATATATTTTGCTAAATAGGAAAGTCAGGAAAGAACATTTTCTACCTTTTCTATTATTCTGCTAGCACAGATTCATTTTTATTTACCTGTATTTAACTGTGCATTCCTCCAGGAACTGTTTAGGCTGCTAATGCTGGTTTATAGTCTGGCTCTTGTATGTTGATGTGGATATGAACATGGACCCCAGAGTCTGTCAACCCGGGGTGTGAATCCTGACTCCACCACTTATAAACTGTATGAATTTAAAATGTCTCTTAACTTACTTGAACCTGCTGTCTCCACTCTTGGGATGAGGCTAATACTATGTCTCATAAAATTATTGTGAAACCCAAATGGGATAATAGATGAAAAGGGTTTAACACAGGGTCTGACACATATGAAACACTTTTGATAAATGGTAACTGTCATCATTAACTAGTGCTATCCATAGTTTTTGTTTTTCACCTGTATCCTTAGGTGTTATCTGTGAGTGTGACAGTAAGTGTATGGATAGGATCTTCTGGTAACAAGAACTTGAAACTAATCTTGTCTTCCAGCTTTAAGCTGATGCTTTTTGACCAGAAGTTTTAACGAACTAAATAAGTGGAGAAACACACATAGAAACATAACTGAATCCATCTTATTTAAGAACTATACGGCTGGTGGAAACAGTTCTCAGAAAAGAAACTTCAGAGTAAGACCTTTCGGCTTCTAGCCCAGCTGGGAACAGGTAACGAAGAGGCAAGCAGCCTGAAATGAGAGCTTTCAATGGGAATGGCATTTTACTGAATCTCTCAAAACCAGAAACAGTAATAGGTTTTGTTGCTGTACTTGCAAAAAATGTAGAAAGAATGCAGGTTTCCTATGTGAACAATGAGGAAATTGTTACTGGCATTATTTTGTGCTCTTCAATCCCACCCAGAGTGCTGTAAATATCACAAAATAAAACAACATGTTAGTCAAGTTGGTGGTTCATATGCAGAAAGTGAATGTGAAAACAATAAGAAAATGAAGCTGTGTTCTAAGATCTAAACTGAGAAAAATACATGGGAGTGTATGTTTGAGCCATGCATATGAGTGAGCTGGAAACTTTTGTACCAAAGTGGGGAGGAAAAGCTGGGAGTCTCCCAAACACTCATCTTGGTTGAGATATCAGGAAGATAGGATATCATGAAGACAGGCTTAATCTCAACATTCAGAACACAAAGATTATGGCATCCAGCCCCATCACTTCATGGCAAATAGATGGGGAAACAATGGAAGCAGTGACAGACTTTATTTTCTTGGGCTCCAAAATCACTGCAGATGGTGACTGCAGCAAAGAAATTAGAAGACGCTTGCTCCTTGGAAGAAAAGCTATGACAAACCTAAACAGCATATTAAAAAGCAGAGACGTTACTTTGCTTTGTTGGCAAAGTAAAAGGTTCATCTAGTCAAAGCTATGGTTTTTCCAGTGGTCATGTATGGATGTAACAGTTGGACCATAAATAAAACTGAGTGCTGAAGAATTGATGCTTTCAAACTGTGGTGTTGGAGAAGACTTTTGAGAGTCCCTTGGACTGCAAGAAGATCAAACCAGTCCATCTAAAAGGAAATCAATTCTGATTATTCATTAGAAGGATTGATGCTGAAGCTGAAGCTCCGATACTTTGGTCACCTGATGTGAAGAACCGATTCATTAGAAAAGACCCAGATTCTGGGAAAGATTGAAGGCAGGAGGAGAAGGGGATGACAGAGGATGAGATGGTTGGATGGCATCACAGTCAATGGACATGACTTTGAGCAAGCTCTGGGAGATGGTGAAGGACAGGGAAGTCTGGCGTGCTGTGGTCCATGGGGTTGCAGAGAGTTGGACACGACCAAGAAACTGAACAATGACAACACTAGGACTAGACTGTGACGGGAGTGGGGCGAACAGGAATCTAATCAGTGGCCTTTGATTCTATTTGGAGAGTCTATGAGATTAAAAAAGGATAATCAGATTGGAACAAGGGACAAGAGAAGTCAGGAACCAGAATTTCGTAGGGTTTCTCTATATCCTGCTCAGGAGAGAAAGCCATTGGGAGTGATTAGCAAGAGTCACTGATAAACCATAATGATGTTTTCTTTTGAGGGAAGATGCTAACCTGATTTCTTGAGTATATGACAACATCACAGAAACCTCAGCACAATTTTTAAAACTGGCATTTAAAAAAAGTCGGAGTGTAGTTCCTTTCCAATGTTGCTTTAGCTTCTGTGTACAGGAAAGTGAATTAGTTTTATGTGTACATATATCCCTTATTTTTTAGATTTCCTTCCCATTTAGGTCACCACAGACCACTGAGTTCCCCGTGGTATACTGGAGGTTCTCATTCAGTTCTGTTCAGTTCAGTTCAGTTGCTCAGTTGTGTCCAACTCTCTGTGACCCCATGAACCTCAGCACGCCAGGCCTCCCTGTCCATCACCAACTCCCGGAGTCCACCCACACCCATGTCCGTTGAGCCATTGATGCCATCCAACCATCTCATCCTCTGTCGTCCCCTTCTCCTCCTGCCCTCAATCTTTCCCAGCATCAGGGTTCTCATTAGTTATCTATTTTATACATAGTATCAATAGTATATATATGTGTGTGTGTATGTATATAATGTTCATATGTATAGACATATATATGTGTGTATGTATATGTATGCACATATATATATATATATATATATACACACAAACATATATATATATAGGTCAATCCCAATCTCCCAATTCACCCCAATTCCTCCTTCCTGCATTAGTAACCATAAATTTGTTCTCTACATCTGTGAGTCTATTTCTGCTATGCAAATAAATTTATCTGTATCATAGATTTCACATATGGGTGATATTTGTAAAACTGGCATTTAACAATTCCTTGCTAGCAGAGTTACAGTTAAGTCTCAGATTGGATCATCCCAAAGTAGGAAATAAAGTCTTGAAGTTATTTTTATTTTGTGTAGCAATCTTAGCTTCCCAGGTGGCACTAGTGGCAAAGAACCCACCAGCCAAAGCAAGAGAAGTAAGAGACATGGGTTTGACCCCTGATTGAGAAGACTCCCTGGAGGAGGGCATGGCAGCCCACTCCAGTATTCTTGCCTAGAGAGTCCCATGGACAGAGGAACCTGGTGGGCTACAGTCCATAGGGTTGCAAAGAGTGAGACACAACTGAAGTGATTTAGCACACTCACACACGCACACACATAACAATCTTGGAACATGAACACACTGCGTTACTGAAATCAAAATAGTGGTGTGCATGCTCTTCCATCTCCAGATCTGCTCAAGGTGGACCCATCTTACCCCTTTCATCAACTCAGGGAGCATTTCCTAACCAGGCACTTTAAGGTCATTTCACCTCCTTGGCACAGCCAGGCATGCGCCCATTTCATGACCTGAATTCTGTCATTGCCCAGAGCGAATTTCTTTGTAGCAATTTCACTATCTGATATGACCTCATTATTTGTTTAGCCTTTCTTGTGTTTTGTGTGTGTCTGCTGCAAAAAACATGCAAAGTCTGTGAAAGTGAAGACTCTGCCTATATTGTTTAAGTTCCCAGTAGTCAGAACAGTGATTGATACTTAGTAGATGGCCAATCATAAATGTGTTAATCACTCAGTTGTGTCCAACTCTTTGCAATCCCATGGACTGTATCCCACCAGGCTCCTCTGTCCATGGGATTCTCCAAGCAAGAATACTGGAGTGAGTTTCCATTTCCTTCTCCAGGGGACCTTCCCGACCCAGGGATTGAACCTGCATCTCTTGCATTGGTAGGCAAATTCTCTGCCACTGGAGCCACCTGGGAAGCAGGACCAATCATAAATACTTGTTGAATAAACAAATCAGTGAATGAAAAATTATTGAACTAGATTTCTGGTTGTATTTTTCTTCTGTTAACTCAATACAGCAAATTAGTTTTAACAAGTCATCTTTAATATTCAGCTATCATTCTTGGTTACCAACATGTTTTTGTGCATTAATTTTAAATCTATCTGGTTTTTCTAGTTTGATTTTGTTTTATTTATCACTATATTAGCCTAAAAACAATTTGCATCAATTCTGAGACTGCACATCAGTGCTTGTCTTTCTTTTAAAGGGTGTCTGCCTGTGACTCAAGCTTATGTACTCTTAGGCAGAAGCATAGCTTCATGTAGTACGTATATTTCAGAAGGCTACAATGTAAGACAGGACTCTGGGTAAAAAATGGAATTAATCTGATAAAGTTTCAGAAGTCAGAAAAGTGCTAGGTCATTTGGTGGCTGAGGATGGGAACTGGTTTCTCCAGTAGTGTTGTTCTGTACCTTATTAATCTGGACGATTTGAAGATGAGCTTGGAGCTGCTCAGGGTCTAAACACAAAGTTCCTCCACCTGTGAGGCAGACTGCCAATCCTTCATTCACAAAACATCTACCAAATATTTGCTGCGTACCAGGTACTGCTAAAGAACCAAATGGAATAGAACTTGATCTTCCTCCTCAGGAAGTTCAGTATATCTTTTGAAGTTTTAATCACTGATCGTGGACTGACTTCTCATTTTAAAGACCCTTGACTCCCTGGTTTTCCTTCAGGTCTTGCTGTTGAAGTGACTCCCTTTTCCTCCATGATCCTATTCTTCATGTTCTGATCCACCCTTTACTGACAACCAGTTTATTTGAACCTGTATCCATCTACTCGAACCTGTATCCATCACTTCTCCATCAGGCTCCTTTTGTCCTCAATTCCTCTGTCTTAGTCTGCAGCCACTTTCCTTCAGATGCTCCCACCCCACCGAATTAATCTGGCATGCCATTTAGCAAATCAGCAATTATGTGACTTAATGGGATCTTCCTAGTTTATTCCTAAAATGTATCTTCACACCCAGTGTTCCCTGAACCCAGCTGAGGAGCCACATTAGTGATTGATTTTTCTACTACTTTCTGACCTTGTTGTACATGGTGATGGTGATACGAAAATCCAAATTTGTCACGGATGTCATGGATGTCATAATCTCATTCAGTCTAGACAACAACAAAGTGGAGGTAAACATTATCATCCACACTTCAGAGATTAGAAGACCCAGCTCCTCAAAGGTAAAATAGTCTGCCCTACATTATCGAGTGGGAAAGTGGCAGGTAGTTCTATCTCTTTCCCAAACCTCAGGTATTTCCAAAGAATATCTCTACTTGCTTCTCTTGCAGCTCAGTTCCATGGTTTTCCTGCTCCTAAAACCTAGAAACCTTCCTGTAAGCAAAGTTAAATCAGCACAGTATCTGAGATCATGGCAAAAATGAGTCACTGTCTGTGAAAACTCTTTTCTAACTTAAATACTATAATGCATTTCTGTCATCTTAAATATATAATTCAAACTTATTTAGCCTCCCTTTTTAAGTTAGATCTTTTCTGGTCATTATGGGAAAACACATCCCATCATTGTTACCATTTCACTCATTTAAACATTCTAATATGTTGCTTAAACCAAACCAATTTCCTTAGCCTACACTATCCAAAATGATATACACTAACCCCTTGGAACTTTTGAACATTTGAAATACAGCTGGTCCAGACTGAGGTGTACTTTAACTTTATCATACTGGATTGTGAAGACTTATATATAAAATGAACATATGCTATCTCATTAATAATTTCTTGAGTACATGTAGAAATGTTAACATTATGGATATATCAGGTTAAGAAAATACACTGTTGAAATTCATTTCACCTATTTTTTCAGTGTGGCTAGTGGAAGTTTATAAATCATATCCATGGCTCACATTATATTTCTGATGGACAGAGAAGACCTTAGTAGTCATAGTGATAACAGTTCAACCTCTCATGTTAAAGTACACTGTTCTACCTAGAGTGTATAATGTTCTGTTTTGCACAACTGCACTCCACTTATATTTCTTGAATGCATACCTAGCAGTGGGTCTTTATAGAATGATGTCCATTAAGAGTGGTTCTGTGGCAGAGGGCACTCCAGCTGCTCCGCAGGGTCGGTCTGATGGTCCAGCATCGGGACTTGCTTACAACGGCACATTGTCTGTTCCAGACTTGGGCTTTCTTATGTGCTCTGTATTTGTAGCAGAAATTGTGACTTCCAGGGTCAGGCACTTTTAGCAGTTAATGACCAGTTTGACTAAAAGTCCATCAGCTTTCTGGCCATTCATTAAATGCTAGGAAATGCTTTACCCCCAAGGTCAATACTGCTTAGCTCAGTCATACTTTATGATCAACAGAAAGAATGCTTTCCTCTTCATTGTCAATAGTATTGATTGGCAGTTCTTTGGGTGGCCCTGGTCATTTTTATTTGCCCTTCTTTGTTTTCAGCTGCCAAGGGGGTGACATCATCTTTCCTTCTACAATATGGACATTATTGCAATGCTGAAAGTCCAGTACAAGGAGATCCACTGTCAGGCATTGGACCTCACCTCTTCATTATTATTGTAAAGTGACTCACAAGGGAAAGGAAATTCAGAGAAGTGAGGAGGCCCATGCTGTAAACTCTACAAGTCACCAGCCTGATAAACTACCATCTTTACCACCAGCCACAATGCTCCCATTAAACTCAAATAGAAGGGTAGATATGACTAATTCTTCCCTTTACCCGCCATAAATAAATCACAGCACGGAGCTGGAATGAGACACAGACTTTTCCAGGCTGAACAGTTGAGTTGGAGGCTAAAACACTGGAACTATTTTGAAAAGGAGCCAGGTGGCCTAAGCAAGGGCTTGCTGAACAAGCTTCCCAGACTATAGCCTTCTATGAAAGTTGAGTTGTTACGTGGTGTGGTGGCATTTATGGAATTTTACTAGATGTTAAATATAGATCATCTTTTTTGATAGCTCACTCGTTAATTAATTTATATAAGTCTCTGTCCTTCAAAGACCTTTACAAAGTGTTCACGCAAGGGATTCTAAATCTTCCCAACAGCCATTTATCTAAAATTAACAGCAGCTTATGGACCGATATTTTGTTTGTCTCTGATTCACTGAAGTTCAGCTGTATGACTGAATGCAGTCAATGCCTACGATATAAAAGGTAACTGAAGGAACTTGGGTATTGGGACCAGACTCATGGCAGATTAAACTCCAACATTTCATTTTGTGTTTTGGATTCTTCATTTGTAAAATGGTGCATTAATATTTATTTTGTGGAATAAAATATATAGAGGACTGCTTAGTTCTGGTGCCTTGCGGATATTGCCACAGTGATTGGGATTAGTCCACAGTGGAATGACAAGGCTGAAACTTTTCATTACTCTTGATAAGAATCAGTATATTTAAGTGGCCAGCATAGTGATTTATGGGGCTTCCCTGGTGGTTCGGGTGCGAAAGAATCTTCCTCGATGCAGGAGACCTGGGTTCGATCCCTGAGTTGGGAAGATCCCCTGGAGAAAGGAATGGCAACCCAGTCCAGTATTCTTGCCTGGGAAATTCCATGGACAGAAGAGCCTGGGTGTCTACAGTTCATGGGCTCACAAAGAGTCAGACATGACTGAGTGACTAACATTTGCACAGTGATTTACACATAAGAAGCATCAAATTATTGGTTCCTCTTGCTATTATCATTATTACTGTTTTTATCTAATCCTGATATGTTTGGAATGATGTAGTATAATTCACCATCAAAGATGGAGTTTGGAAAATTCCATGTTAGATCACTCTTCAGCTCCACAATATACAATCCATCACCATGGGACAAACATCTGTTCTTTGGTCACAAGTTGGGGAGGACAGAGATAAAAAGGGCGTGTTCTGGAGTGAGAACACTTGAGTCTAAATCCTGGTTTCATTACTTAACCATTCTGCGACCCAAGGCAAATTATTTACCTTCTCCATTCTGAGGCTTGGATTCCTATGAACGAAAATAGCATCTCAAAGAACCCATGCTCATAGCAGTATTATTCACAATAGTTAAAAGATAAAATCAACCCAAGTGTCCAACATCATATGAATGGATAAACAAAATGTGGTCCATGCACATAATAGTGTATTAGCCTTAAAAGAAGGAAATCCTGTCACATGTTACAACATGGATGAACTTTGAAGATATTAGCCTGAGTGAAATCAGTCAGTCACAAAGAGACAAATATCGTATGATTTTAATTATAGGAGGTACTCAGAGTAGCCAGATTCATAGAGACAAAAAGTAGAATGGTGGTTACCAAAGGCTGGAACGAGGGAAGAATGGGAAGTTGTTTAATGGTACAGAGTTTCAGTTTGGCAAGATGGAAAGTGTTCTGGAAGATGGATAATGTTGACAGTTGCTCAACAATGTGAATGTATTTACTGCTGCTGAATCTTACAGTTAAAAATGGTTGGGATGGTAAATTTTGTTATGTGTGTGTGTGTGTGTGTGTGTGTGTGTGTGTGTGTGTATGCTTGTTGAGCATGCATGCTAAGGCACTTCAGTCGTGTCCAACTCTTCGTCTGACTCTATGGACCATAGCCCGCCTGGCTCCTCTATCCACAAGATTTCCCAGGCAAGCATACTGGAGTGGGTTGCCATTTACTTCTCCAGGGGATCTTCCTGACCCAGGGATTGAAGCCACATCTCTTATGTCTCCTGCATTGGCAATTGGATTCTTTACCACTAGTACCACCTGGGAAATCCTGTGTTATGTATATTACGCCACAATTAAAAATATTAAACACATATATATGGAATTTAGAAAGATGGTAACAATAAACTTACATGCAAAACAGAAAAAGAGACACAGATATACAGAACAGACTTTTGGATTCTGTGGGAGAAGGCGAGGGTGGGATGTTTTGAGAGAACAGCATTGAAACATGTATATTATCTAGGGTGAAACAGATCACCAGCCCAGGTTGGATGCATGAGACAAGTGCTCGGGCCTGGTACACTGGGAAGACCCAGAGGGATCGGGTGGAGAGGGAGGTGGGAGGGGGGACCGGGATGGGGGATACATGTAAATCCATGGCTGATTCATGTCAATGTATGACAAAAACCACTACAATATTGTAAAGTAATTAGCATCCAACTAATGCAAATAAATGGAAAATAAAAATAAAAATATTAAAAAGCCAGAATAGCTATCAATGTCTTTACTTTTTTCCACTGAGAGGATTAAATGGGATAATGTCTTCTATGATACACCCTGGTGTGGGGCACCTAAGTATAAATCAAATAAATTGTAGTGAAAAAAATTTCAAAAACAAAACATCAACAACAACCAGAAGTGGAGTTTGTGTGAATTTAACAACAGTTAGCTCTGAGCTGAGACTGTTAAGGTTGAAAACAGGCCACAGTCGTTCCTCAAAAAACAGACTGAAACAGCAGTTAGAGGAAGGCCGATGCTGCAAGACAAGACGCCAACCTGTGCAAAGGTTGATCCCTTAGAGACCCAGGATGGAGCCAACAGGAGATGGCAAAGGGGGGAAACACAATGAGTCCAGATAGCCCTGGGAAGAAAGGCCAGAGGGAAGGTTGTTTTTTTCTTTAATTAATTTGTATTGGAGTACAATTGCTTTACAATGCTGAGTTAGCTTCTGCCACACAGCAAAGTGAATCAGTTATCCACATCCATATACCCACTCCTTTTTGGATTTCCTTTCTGTTTAGGTCACCATAGAACATTGAGCGGAGTGCCCTGTGCCGTGAAGTAGGTTCTCACTAGTTAATCTATTTTACGTGTAAGAGCGTATATACGTCGATCCCAATCTCCCAGTTCATCCCCCTCTCCCCCTTCCGTCTTGGTGTCCACATGTTTCTTCTCTACCTGTGTGTCTCTCTTCCTGCTTTGCGGATGAATTCATCTGTACCATTTTTCTAGATTCCACACATACGCGTTGACGTACACTAGTTGTTTTTCTCTTTCTGACTCACTTCATTCTGTCTGACAGTCTCTAGGCCCATGTGTGTCTCTGCAAACAGGACAATTTTATTCCTTTCTTTGGCTGAGTAATACTCCCTTGTGACCACGTACATGTCGTCTTTACCCATTCCTCTGTTGTTGGACATAGTGAGGAGACTTGCGGCTGGTTTCCCGCTGAGGCAGGAGGCTGCTGGGTGCGCCTTCAGCCCATCTAAAGTCCAGTCCACTGAAAGCAGATCCTGACACCCAAGTCAGCAGTGATTTCCCTCATTACAAATGCTTTTCGCAGGCCTTCACTCACTTAAACGTGTCTTTCCCTGAAGCTAACAAGCTTGGCAAATTTGTTCTTCCTAACAAAACAATGTGCCATAAGAAGATATTTTTTTTAATAAGGTATTTCCTAACCCGTTGAAATGGTTCAGAGCCTGTTGGGTTAGCAGGGGCTGTCTCCCAGTAGGACGTGCCCAAGCCCCGTTGGGGCTACCTCAGGTCAGGCAGCAGCAGTTTTTCTCAAAGGGCTGGGTCAATTTGCTCTTTCAGCTCACTTGCTCTGTCCCTCCAAACTGGCCACATTTCCTCCTCCTGATCTAACATATTCCAGTTTTTAATTAGTTCCAGGCTGGCCAATGTGACTGCCCCATCTGTACAATGCACATGTGCCAATTCAAAGTCTGAAGTCGATGAACTAAGAGAGCCAACTGAAGACCTGTTGAAGGAGGCAAATGGAGCCACACTGTTGCTGGAAAATTCTCCCGGAGTGCCTGCCAGCGCCGGACCCTGTCCAAGCAGTGCCTGAGCTGCAGGTCTGTTATGAAAAGACTGCTGAATTCCATTTCTTCCCCTGACTCCTTCAGAAACCAAAGGTTGATTGAAGCATAGGATGCAAACTCCTCATCATCTGGACATGTATCTCATGATCAATAACTTCCTTGGCTGAGCCCATGTTAGCAGAAGTCGTGGCCGAAATCCAGCAAGGGCCAGCAGAAGGGAGAAAGAAATGAATGCAGGTACAGTCCCTTTTTTTCTGATGAAGCCTCATTTGCCCCTGAAATCCACAGCCAAGCCTTTTGCATCCAATGTTCTGTTTCACCTGCTTGTCTGTGTTTGATAGTTTTAGCAATTTTTGTGCCTACTATTGTCCCTTAGTTTTATTTCTTTCTCCTTCATTTTATATAAAAAGAAAACATAGCACAAGTGTCGTATGTATATATGTGTCTTTCTTTCTGTATAAAACTTCAGTTTGAATTAATACAGTCAAATCAAGTCTGATTCTTTGTATTGAAATTGAAAACAATACAAATGTTTAAATTATATACCCAGAAATAGAATAATATTACTCATGTGGTAAAATTTCTCATATTAGCAGATGTTTTACTTGGTAGAGTTCAATTCAAATTTTGTTAGACATGTGATGGATGCTAATTTTTCCCATTTGAAGTGGCATCTAAAAATATTCTTTTAATTAATGTGTTTGTTCATTTTTTGAGGCATATTTACTGAGTGTCTAGTATGTGTCAGGCTAAATTTACCATTTAGTAGTGAACAATAAAATTATGTAGACTAAACTGCTTACTTCATGAAACATATATTTTCAAAATATTAATTGTATTTTACTTATTTTCTTTCAAAATAATGAAGACACTGAATACTTGAGATTCAGTGATTATTATTGCTAGCTGAAATGATTATTGCTATCTCATTGTGATATAATTATGGCTTCTCTAGCTTTAAGATCATAAAGGTTTAGACTCTGTAAGTTACCTTGGACCTTGACACTTTTCCGGGTGTCTTTCTCCTGTCACCCAGCAACTATTATTGAGCCTCACATTTATGTTGTTGTTCAGTTGCTCAGTCTTGTCTGACTCTTTGCAACCCCAGGAACTGTAGCACACCAGGCTTCCCTGTCCTTCACCATCTCTCAGAGTTTGCTCAAACTCATGTCCATCGAGTCAGTGATGCCATCCAACCATCTCATCCTCTGTCGCCCCCTTCTCCTCCTGCTTTCTGTCTTTCCCATCATCAGGTGCCATCCTACAATTCACTGACCCATTCCCTGACCCACAAAGCCTCTCTGGAGCTCATAATGGTTGGATCACACTTTTCATGCTGGGAGTGTATGCTCTCTTAGCCTGGCACATGTACAGATCCTGGTTGAGATAGTAGGAAAAAGCGCAGTCATTTCACTGAACTGAGTAAAACAAGCAGTCCCAAGATGGATCATTGCAAATCCCTCTTAGGGGAAAAGTAAAGCAAAAACTCCCAGTGTCTCAGGGACACTGGTGTGCAAACATCAAAGTCTCATGTTCAGTTGGCAGGGCTCCTGTCACTGTCTCTTCAGCATCCTGTGAATTGCTCCTGGATACCACCCAGGTCCAGGTTTCAGGAGGAAAAATGCCTTATTACATCTCTCAGGATTGCTTACAGTAACTGTCTTCCCCAGACTATGCCACAGAGTTTTATTTCCCAGTGTTTGATCTAACCTTTTATTCTTTGAAAATCTCACCCTCTCCCCGGATACCTGGTTTCTAAAGCAGAGTGTCATCACGGAGCAGGAGATATTTGTCGAAGAGAATCGGGTAGAAGCACAAAATGCTTTGCCAGTATCAACCCATCCCGAAGCAATAAGGAGAACAAAAGAAAATCGGGAATGGAAGAGAGGCTAACTTTTAATTTGACTTCGCCTAGTTCAGACTGGCCAGGTTTACCTATGACCTGTGGTGTTGACCAGGCTTGTCAGTTAAAGCTAAACACATTTCACAGTGGCGGCCAGCCAAAAACATAAATTCTGCCAAAAACTAAACACTGTAGAAGGTCTGTCTAGTTTCAAAGCATCTATGCCAACTGCACAGTTCATGGGGCGTTGTGGGTGTGATTTTGCAGAAGCACTGGTGGGGTAGTCTTAAAACCACCAGCTCTCTGATGTGGGGAAAGGTCTCAAGAATTTTCTTCACCTCCTATGAAATAACCAAGGCTGGATGTGGGGAATGTCTAATAAAAAAAAGGCCATCGAATTTGGTAATATGCCCACTGGATAGCTTCAAGGTACGAAGTTTCCAGACAGCCCTGGAGGGGACGCAGTGAAGGTTGTGGGGAAGTGCAGGAAGTCTGTGTGGACCCTCCTTTAAAATATCTGAGGGACCTCCCTGGGGATCTGGGCTTCCCAGGTGGTGCTAGCAGTGAAGAAACGGCCTGACAATGCAGGTGACATGAGAGATGCAGGTTTGATCCCTGGGTCGGGAAGATCCCCTGGAGAAGGAAATGGTAACCCACTCCAGTATTCTTGCCTGGAGAATCCCATGGACAAAGGAGCCTGGTGGGCTACAGTCTATAGTGTGGAAGAGTTGGACAGGACTAAAGCAACTTAGCACATGGGCACCTGGTGATCCAGTGGCTAAGACTCTAAGCTCTCAACGGGCGGTGGGGGTGGGGAGTGGCTGGGGTTTGATCCCTGGTGAGGGAATGAGACCCCATATGCCTCAACTAAGAGCTCACATGGTGCAACTAAAGATCCCACATGCAGAAACTAAGACCCAGAGCAGCCAAGTAAAATAAATAAATATTAAAAACAACAACAAAAAATTTTGAGGTTACGAGGAAGGGGCAAAGAATAGGGTTGTAAAAAGGTTGAGCTTAAGGGATTGAGGACTACAGTTTTGTTTTATTGTCTATTTTAAAATTAGATGAGATCCAAGAATATCTCATATGGCATTAGATTCATGGGATCTACAGCCCAAGCTGAGTGGCACAGTGACATTTGGGAACCACATGGCTCTACACAATGACTTGGGAATGCGGGGATCCATAAATACAAGGGCATACATTGTCTAAGAATGAACACACGTTCGCAATTTACTGCCTTTGTTTAACAGATATTTTTGACAGATTGCTGTGTGCTGAATGCTGAGAATAAAACAACGAACTGTTCTCTCCAAGCACTTATCATTTCATGGACGGTTTAGACAAGGAAGCAGGCAGTTAGAAAGGCTGTGTGGTGCATGCTCAATCACATCTAACCCTTTGTGAAGCCATGGACTATAGCCCGCCAGGCTCCTCTGTCCATAGGATATTCCAGGCAAGAATATTGCAGTGGATTGCCATTTCCTCCTCTAGATCTTTCTGACCCAGGGATTGAACCGGAGTCTCCTGCATTTCCTGCACTGGCAGGCGGATTCTTTACAACTGTGCCACCTAGGAAGCCCGTTAGGAACAATGGGTCAAGTGCTCTCAGAGGGATGAGCATAGAGGACAGTAGGGGTATACAGATGGGGCATCTTAATCTTTGGGAATGTCAAAGAAATCCAAGGAGTTTCTAGGAGGATCTGGAGGATTGTGGGAGTCAGTTCAGTGAGATGAAAGGGAAGGAGTCTTCTGTGCACAGGAAATAGCTCCTGGAAAGTGCCCTCATGGAAATCTTGTTGGATAAGGAGACACATGAGTTGAGACCAGGAGAGTGCCAGTTCAGGAGAATTTTGCATATTTCAGGAGAAAGGCCCTGGAAAAGATGCACACTTGATGGGTGACGATGGCAATGCGGTCATAGTCCACAAGTCCACCACTCACAGTCTGTTCTGATTTCTGGTCCCCAGTGGGCCATATTCTCTCCCATTAGCTCTTTGAAACATGGCCCAGTTGGTACTTCCATGTGTCCTTCCCCCCAACACCCCTGCCATCCTCACTTTGGTTCATCAACTTTCTACAGTTGAATTCCTCTTCAACTGCAGATCAGAATGTTAGTTTTCTTGCTTATAGTAGTGAAGAGCCCTAAACAAAGGGTCCAGCTTCCACCATTTCTGTCTCACAGTGATACTGGCTTCCTTTTACTGGCTTTGGACCAAGACCTTGAGTTACCAGCCTCTGGGTATAATTCTGCTCCAAGAAATTCCTCATGCTACAGCAGCATCGACTCCTGCTTAAACCCAAATGGCTTTGGAGGAGTCTCTTCTAGTTCTCCGCCCTTTTGATCCCCAAGATCAGTGCTCCTTGGTAAATATCAAGGTGACTCTATTCTCTGGTGGCTCAGAGTAAAGAATCTGCCTGCAATGCAGGCGACCTGGTTCAATCCCTGGGTAGGGAAGATCCCATGAAGAAGGAAATGGTGACCCACTCCAGTATTCTGGCCTGGAGAATCCCATGGACAGAGGAGCCTGGCAGGCTACAGTCCATGGGGTCACAAAGAGTTGGACATGACTGAGTGACTAACATTTTCTATCTCTGGAAATCATCATTTAGATCTACCAGGCAATCCTTGAGACCTCACACTCTGCTCCACCCATCCCATCCTGTTTCAGCCTGCCTTGAACAAGAGGCTCAAGACACGGAGATACTGGCAGGCCTCTTGATTGACATTATGTAAATTAGGACAGTCTAATTCAATATGTGCATTTCAAAGGTGATCCCGCTTGGAGAGGATTGTAGGAAAGGTAAAGTTTGCAGTTCTGGGTAGTGGTGGTTAGCAGCTCATGGCCTTGAACTTGCCCTCTCTTATTACCATATTAAAATATTCATGGTTGTACCTGAGGAAGTGCAGAAATGGCAACTGAAGCTGCAAATACTAACTGGGGGAGCTCACATAGAGCAAGGTTTTCTCTAATATCTGCCAAGTTGATGCAACGGGGTGGTCTAAGCAAGGAAGCCATCTTCTAGCTTCCAATACTAGAAATTGTCTGGATTCATTTGATTTTTTTTTTAAGTTAATACATAAAATAACACATTCATCTTTCAAAATGTCAAATAATTCTATTCAAAAGTATAATATTTATTTCACTCATCTAAGGCCCCAAATTCATGTCTCCCAGGAACAACCACATACTACTGGTATATAACCAATTTTATATATGCATTTTATGTTTTCACATTTAGAGATCATTATTGCTTTCCACTAAAGAAGGTGAGGATTTCAGCATCCTTATACCCCCAGTCTAGATGTTTCCTCTCCTTTCTCCACCATTTCCATTCTCCCAATATCAGAGTTGCATGTTTACATTGGGCTTCTCTGGTGGCTCAGTGGTAAGGAGCATGCCTGCCAATGCAGGAGAGATGGTTTCAGTCCCTGGGCAGGGAAGACCCCCTGGAGAAGGAACTGGTAACCCGCTCCAGTACTCTTGCCTGGGAAATCCCATGGACAGGGACTTAGTGGTGGGCTTTAGTCCGTGGAGTCTCAAAGAGTTGGGCACAACTTAGTGACTTAGCATGCATGCACATGTTTACAGTTGTTTTCACTTTTTTTAAATGCTTGTATTTTTGGGCCATGCAGCACAGCATGCAGGATCTTAGTTCTCCCACTTGGCATCAAATCCATACCTACAGCGGAAGCACAGAATCTTAGCCCCTGGACAGCCAAGGAATCCCCGAGTTTATATTATTATGATAGCATAATTTAGCTAATGTTCACAAACAAAATTCTGTAGTATGCCATGATTATATTTTCTTTCTTGTACACAATTTTGGTTTTCCTGGAGTTTTGAATTTTTTGTTTGCTCAGCTTGCTATGTGTCTCTTAGAAATTCTTCTTCCAAACACTGACAGATATGTAAAACACATTCCAGTAAGTCAGGCACATCAGGTTATCTGTGAGTCCCCTTTTGTAAATGTTAGAGCAGGAAGAAGTTAGAAATGACATCCTTGTATGTAAAGTAATAAAAAAATGTTGGGGACTGGCAGACAAGGTCTTGTAAAATTTGTTTTAGGTGTTGACATTTTCCTGTATACCTCTTCCACAGAGAGACAACAGATTGCATTTTAAAAAAATGTATTCAGGAATGAATACCCTTGTTAAAGGAAGAGGGTTGAGCAGTAGTATTTGGTGATTCTTATTCTATACATCATTAAAAAAATACCAGATAAATATCTGCTAGTCAGTTGAAAGTTAAAAGAGAGTATATATTAAAATGTCTTCCAGCTTAAGCAGAGAGTGCCTGTGAAAACACAGGAAAAACACTGTGAACCCATTTAATAGATGAACTATCTGGGGACCCATGCCCAAGTAATTCTTCTCTGTATGTGTTCCCATATGCATTCATATACACACGTGTTAATTCTGATGCATGCAATCTGTTTCATTATATAAAAGCAATAGAAAGTTTCCCAGTTAGTTAATAAACATTGCAAAATTCTGCTACCAAAACCTGAGTTCCAGTAATTAAGTATGAAGGGTAATTTTGCTTATGAACATAGATGCAAAAATATCAAATGAAAGTCCAATATGTCAAATTTAGCAAAATATTAAAGAATAGCTTATGGGTAACTGATTTATTCCATGAATTCATATATTTTTGAAGACGCTCATCACTAATAATATATTGAATTAGTAAATCAAGTGAGAATAGACATTTGAACAAATTCATGCCCATTCCTGTTTTTTAAGAAGCATATTTTAAAGTAGAAATAGATGAGTATTTTAACATGATTAAAAAAACCACAGTATTTGGGATTAAAAAAACACAGTAAAACACATTAACGAGCAACAAAAAAGGATGGGTTCTCTGAACAATGAGGTTTGAGAATACCATTCAAAACAGTAAATAACAGACCAGAAACAGCAACAATTGCAACCAGAGTTCTTATTTGCAGATCTTCTCAAAGACTTTTATGTTCTAATATGAATGTGAGTTTCTAAGAAGATATTTACTTATTTTAACATTTAAAAATGTGTATTGGAGTACAGTTGATTTACAATGTTGTGTTAATTTCTGCGGCACAGCAAAGTGATTCAGTTATGCATGCATATGTTTTTTTTCATATTCTTTTCCTTTATGATTTATCACAGGATATTGACTGTAATTCCCTGTGCTATACAATAGGACCTTGTTGTTTATCCATCCTATATATACCAGTTTGAATCTGGTAATCCCAAACTCCCAGTCCTGTCCTCCCCCCACCCCTGGCAACACAAGATTGTTCTGTGTATCTGTGAGTCTATTTCTGTTTTGTAGATATGCCAAGAAGCTATTTAATATGCAATATAAGAATTAACCCCCTTTCTCTCCCCATTAACATGATTTGTGACTTATTTCTCTAGTGCCAAGAATGTTCATTGTCAATGCTATGCTATGAATTAACTTTGTTCTGGAAGATCCAGCCAATGCAGTATGCCATGAGTAGATATGAGGTTATAAACATTGGAAAGCATGATATTAATCTATCATTCTTACAAATGACTCACCAGCCCTCTTGACATAACAAAAGAACAACTAAAAATTATGCATACTGAAAAAGCAATCTCTTTCTTTCTAGCAAAAATAACAAAATGGTACTCTGGCATAACCTCAGCCAAAACTAGGTACAACAATAAAGACACAAAATAACTTTACCCAGAAACAAGGAAGACCTGGAGAAATAATGTGACTGTTACTGCATAGGAATACTACCCAGATGTTTATTTTCCAAAATTAATTTTAGGTTTAATATAATAAAAATAAAAATGTTATTTATGTGCAAGCAAACATGAGACGGAAAAGGGTTGACAATGTATCTCCAAAATATATCTGGAAGAATAAATATTAGAAAATTTGCCCCCAAAAATATTCTTGAAAAAAGAACAAATTTAACATTATTTGCTGTCTTGTCAGATATAAAAATATCATGCATAGTTGCCCTAGTTAAATAATACAGGAACTAATAGGCAAAAAAAAAAAAGAAAATTAAACTGAGTTTATAATATATGAACATCCTCTTTTGATGCATACCTATGTGGATATTACTAAAATATGTGGGAAACCTACTATCACAAATAATTGAGAAAAGAGAAATGATTACATGCATCTGATGGACTGAATAGTTAAATGGAAAAAAAGTGAAACCATGCAAGAAGTGAAAGAAAATATAATTGAGGGTATATCTGATTGGAGGGTGAAAGAGTCTTTCTAAACATAACCCCAAGGAAGGATACAAAAAAAATGATTGCTGGGCTTGAGGATCTAAGAGGGAAAACTTCTCAATACACCAGCTGACATCTTAAGATTAAAGGACAAATGCACATTGAAAAAACATTGAAAAATATGAAAATCGGTGATCAAAAATAAATGTAAATGTGAGTAAAGTGCTCAGTCACTAAGTCGTATCCAGCTCTTTTGTGCCCCCTGGAGCTGTAGCCCACCAGGCTCCTCTGTCCATGGGATTCTCCAGGCAAGAATACTGGAGTGAGTAGCCATTTCCTTCTCCGGGGATCTTTCCAACCCACGAATCGAACCTCAGTCTCCTGTGTTTCTAGGCACTTGAACCACCTGGGAAGCCCAAATATGACTAAACTCATGACTAATTCACAAAAGTGGAAACACAAATAGTGAATATATAGGTAAAAGCCCAACTCAATGATTATCAAAGAAATGCAAGTTGAAAATTAACATGTTAGCTAACAGATTAGCAGAGATTAAACATGCTTAATTTTTGTAATGATGCAATGGTAAATATCAATAACCTCAGATATGCAGATGACACCACCCTTATGGCAGAAAGTGAAGAGGAAATAAAACGCCTCTTGATGAAAGTGAAAGAGGAGAGTAAAAAAGTTGGCTTAAAGTTTAACATTCAGAAAACTAAGATTATGGCATCTGGTCCCATCATCTCATGGGAAATAGATGGGGAGACAGTGGAAACAGTGTCAGACTTTATTTTTTTGGGCTCCAAAATTACTGTGGATGGTGACTGCAGCCATGAAATTAAAAGATGCTTACTCCTTGGAAGGAAAGTTATGACCAACCTAGACAGCATATTAAAAAGCAGAGACATTACTTTGCCAACAAAGGTCCGTCTGGTCAAGGCTATGGTTTTCCCAGTGGTCATGTATGGATGTGAGAGTTGGACTGTGGAGAAGCTGAGCACCGAAGAATTGATGCTTTTGCACTGTGGTGTTGGAGAAGACTCTTGAGAGTCCCTTGGACTGCAAGGAGATCCAGCCAGTCCATCCTAAAGGAGATCAGTCCTGGGTGTTCATTGGAAGGACTTATGATGAAGCTGAAACTCCAGTACTTTGGCCACCTGATGTGAAGAGTTGACTTATTGGAAAAGACCCTGATGCCGGGAGGGATTGAGGGCAGGAGGAGAAGGGGACAACAGAGGATGAGATGGCTGGATGACATCACCAACTTGATGGGCATGGGTTTGAGTAAACTCCGGGAGTTGGTGCTGGACAGGGAGGCCTGGCGTGCTGCGATTCATGGGGTCGTAAAGAGTCGGACACGACTGAGCAACTGAACTGACTGAACTGAACTGAATGGTAAGTATGTGCCAAACACAGTTAGTGAGACCATAAACTGGTATTTTTTTCTTAGAAAGTATATTTATTATGTATAATTAGAAATATACATCAAGAGTCTTGAAATAGTTTGTAATTTCTGACCTGACACTTCTCCTTTTAATAATGAAACTACTGGAAGAAGTAAAAACAAGCACTATGTTTTAAAATGTTCACAGCAGTTTTTATTTATTAATACAAATGGGAGGAAAGCACCCACTTCAAAAATGAAGGATGTTACAAAAATTGTGATGGCTTCAAATAATGAAATATAATATCAATATTAGAATGCATACTTTAAAATATTATTCAATAACATTGGACAAGGTTATGTTAAAATGTTATAGAAAAAGACAGGACATAGAAGTGTATGTGTAGGATAATCCTGAATCATCACTAAAAGAGAATGACAGAAAGAAAACAGTGTCCACATGTAAATGTCAATATGCTATTATAAATAATTTTTAAATGCCCAAAGTAATTTTCAGAATTTAAAGATTCCCTAAGGTGAACTTTTATACATTATCAGGTAAACACAGCACATATAATTATTAAAAAGTGCAAATATTTGAATGAATGAATGTATTGCCCCTGGCAGTTTTATTCTAATCCTGGAAAGGACCGGGGGCGGCCACAATGAGTTGTATTTCTAACATGATTTTGTTATTAGTACAGACATTAAGAAAATGGTGGGGAAAGAAGGGGGTGCAAATTGAGAGAGTATAATTTACATACATATATATATATGCACATCTCACCGTACGTAAGGTAGATAATGGGGAGCTGCCGTTTCGCACGGGGAGCTCAGCCTGGTGCTCTTCGATGACTGTGAAGGGTGGGGATGAGGGGCTTGGAGGAAAATATGAGAGGGAAGGGATATATGTATACTTAGAGCTGACTCTGTTGTATATCAGAAACTAACACAACCATCACAAAGCAATCATCCTTCAATTAAAAATTTAAAACAAAAACCAAATACAACAATAATGAAAACGTTTGGAACAGTCTGGAGAGTTACCCAATGTGACGGCAGAGACAGGAAATGAGCTAAGGCTGTTGGCACCGGAAGACTTGCTCCAAGCAGGGTTGCCACAAACTTTCAATTTGTAAAAATGTGCAACATCTGTGAGGCACAATAAAGCCAATGCAATTCTAAACATTCTCCTCTTAAATGCAGATCACCAATGAATTTGTTGAAACAAAAAAGGCATTTAAACAAAACAGATATCTTAGGTCATTTCATTTCCTAATTACTATGTATTCAGTTGTCTGGATATTATATACATAGTATCTTCTTCAATTCCATTCAATTAAAAAAAGTAAAAAAAACAACTTGGATAAGGAGAGGTCCAAGCCCTCTCAGTTTTCAAAACCGGTAAACAGGCTGACTTAGAAAATCTTATAGAATTTATAAAGGGATGTAAAATCCACTATGCAAATTATGAAAGCTACATCATATAAGTTACATCAATTTCCCAAAACATTGACCAAAACAGAAAGCATACTTTTCCTCAAGCTAGAAAAACACTTTGGGTTAGATAAATTTATAATGATGGTTATCAATCAATCAATCTTGATTTTTTAATATTGTATATGTTAAGAGCTTATTTATCATCTTAAAACACAGCTTTTATCATTTGTTACATAATTGCTTTTTCTTCCATAGTTCAATATTTTGCTGATTGTTTTGGTGATTTCTGGTTTTGTGCATGCCAAGTCGCTTCAGTTGTGTTTGACTCTTTGTGACCCCCATGGATCACAGTCCGCCAGGCTCCTCCGTCCATGGAATTCTCCAGGCATGAATACTGGAGTGGGTTGCTGGTCCCTTCTCCAAATTCTGGTGGGTTCCAGTTTACTCTGTAAAAACAGATACATTTTGAAACCAAGGTCAAACAAAATGGGTGGTATTATTCCTTCT
The DNA here is from genome assembly GCF_023699985.2 of Odocoileus virginianus. NCBI lineage: Eukaryota > Metazoa > Chordata > Mammalia > Artiodactyla > Cervidae > Odocoileus > Odocoileus virginianus. Next base: position 50,106,180 of record NC_069689.1, read on the forward strand.
GAGATGCTGAAGTTTGGGGGAAGATCAAGCAAGAGTGATGATGGTAGAAATAGCCTCTTCTTGACATAAAATGCAATTTTAACTATATAATTGAGAACAATTAGCCACATTAATTCTGGAGAAGGAAATGGCAACCCACTCCAGTATTCCTGCCTGGAGAATCCCATGGATGGAGGACCCAGTGGGCTACAGTCCACCGGGTCGCTGAGAGCCGGACATGACTAAGCGACTCTCACACACACACACACACAGCCACATTAATTGTAGAAAAAGAGTTGAGATACAGAACTTTTCTTGGAAAGATAGGTAGTTTTAGTTTCTCTTGGCTTTCTTACAGTAATTGCGGTAGAGAAGATACCTACATCTGTTAGATCACTGACATATTCTTTGGGGCAGAGCTTCCCTCTTGCCATCCATTTCATTTTCCTGTCTGTTTTTCTAGGAGAAGCTCCATCTGAATAAACTGCCAATCACTCCTCCTTTCTGGCTTATTTCTATAGTTGTGTTTGTATATTTTTCTTTATAGCAGTCCTAATCCACATCATTCTCATGTGTTATATGCTATATGGAGACTCAGCTTCCGGGGATTCCCTGGTGCCTCCCATAAAGAGTCTGCCTGCAATGCGAGAGACTGGAGTTCGATCCCTGATTTGGGAAAGTCCCCTGAAGAAGGAAATGATAACCTACTCCAGTATTCTTGCCTGGAAAATCCCATGTACAGAGAAGCCTGGCAGGCTACAGTCCACAGGGTTGCAAAAGAGTCAGACACAGCTGAGAGACTGAGTGCACACACACTCATTGCTATGATAGCCCAGGTCTTATGAGATTTGTCTTCCAAACAATGTTTTCGTTTTTTTTTTTTTTTTTTTTGCACGGATATCTGATAATGAAGTCCAGAATTTTGTATAGGTTGCTCTCTAACATTTGTAACATCCATGCATGATAATACCCAGAGCCTGGTTAAAATGTTTATATCCTAGGTCAAGTAGTATTTGCATTTTAGTATTTACAAAATAATTATTACAGTGTTTGCTGGCAAAACAAACTCTCTCTGTTTGATGAGTGTTACATAAATTTACATCAGTGCTAGTTTCTGTTTCCCATCTGAACCACAAGGGACCATTATTTGGGAGGAAATACTAAATAATTTGACCTGGGTATACAATTTGCCTATATGTGTCTGTATGTGTGTTTGTCAGTATGTAATGTAGACGTGTGTGTTGGTGTGTATATATTATATTATATCATATCATATCATGCTATATTATACATAATATATACAATATCATATATATTATATAGTGGGCTTCCCTGCGGCTCAGCGGTAAAGAATCTGCCTGTCAATGTAGGAGACACGATTTGATCCCTGGGTCAGGAAGATCCCCTGGAGAAGGAAATGGCAACCCACCGTGGTATACTTGCCTGGAGAATCTCATGGACAGAGGAGCCTGACAGACTTCACTCCAAGGGCTTGCAAAAAGAGTTGGACATGACTCAGCAACTAAACAACAAGTAACAAATATTATATAGCGTTTTTTTCCCCAAGCCGGACTTAACCTTTTTATATCTGACTTGATAATTAAACTAGATCCTTTAGGAAGGAACACACAAGGCTTCCCTGGTGGCGCAGTGGTAAAGAAGCGTCCTTCCAAGGCAGGAGACACGGGTTCGATCCCTGATCCAGGAAGATCCCACATATGCAACTATTGAGCCTGTGCTCCGCGACGGGAGACCTCCACAGTGCGAGGTCTGCGCACGACAGCTAGAGTCTTCTCGGCTCTCTGCAACTCGAGAAAAAGCCTGTGCAGCAGTAGAGACCCAGCACGGTCAAAAATAAAGAGAATTCTATAAATATACAAAAGGAACAGACATGCCACGTGCCCGTGGTCACTGGTACTCTTTATCTCCTTTGCAAAGAGAACCCAGGGTCTTCAACATTACTCTCTAGTATTACAGTCTGACTGTATCTCAGGGTAGCCCAGTGATATTTACAGAGCAGCACTAAATCTCTTCAAGTCTGTGACCTGCGTCCTGGTGTTATCAGCGAGGGTGACAGGACGTGCTCGCGAAGCCTGTCAGGGTCATTTCAGTGGCACGTGGGAAGGACTGACCCCTCCTCTCCCCCGATCAGAGAACACTGTATCAGCTCTGAACTGTGGTCCAACATGCAGCACTCCGGGCTACTTTTTATTTCCTGGATTTACAAGGTACCGTCCTGGACAACCTGATCTCAGCCTGTAAACTCCCTAAATTCTCCAGTAGAAACTGTAGGGTGTCCTGAATTGGAGTTTTAAAATGGAACTTCATCTGTCGTGCCAGGACACACACTCCTCGAGGTCAAAGTTGACAGGACGGGAGAGGCGCGCTCCGTCCAATCGACTTTCCAGCCGAGCGCAGATTCCACCATCTGCAGCCAAAGTCAGCAGAGTTGGGAATCATAAACAGGAGGTCTGGAACCGTCCCTTCCAGCTTAGGCAGCTGAAATCTGGCAGGAAGAGCCTGACAATCCATTCAAATAGGTCCCAAAACACATCTGTGGAAGTGAGGAAGGATCAAGCTGAGCCAGTCAAAACCAGCAGGGGGGTTTCGATAGGAAAGGCTGAAAATTGCCCTCCTGGAGCAGACGCTAACCAACCACACGTGTTGAAAGTGGAAGATGGGCCAAGCACTGCGCCAGGTGGTGTGCAGGAGGCCACGGGTGGATGTGAGCCTTAAATCGATACTTCAGGAAGCTTAGATCTACTTGGTTTTCCAGACAAGGGGAAGCGGGGGACCACACAAGTCGCCTGGGACTTCGCTGTTACTCTGATGTTTCTGACACTCTTTCCTCATCAATATAAGAAGCTTCATAGGTTTAATTTTCAGCCAAACCATATCCAATAACAATTCTCAAACCCCAGACCCTCATCATGTTTAGTTATTATTGGAGGAGGCTAAGGGAATGTTGAGGGCTCCCCTGGAGGCTCAGACAGTAAAGAATCTGCCTGCCACGCAGGAGACCCAGATTGGATCCCTGGGTCGGGAAAATCCCCTGGAGGAGGGCATGGATACCCACTCCAGTATTCTTGCCCAGAGAATTCCATGGACGGAGGAGCTTGGTGGGCTACAATCCATGGGGTCCCAAAGAGTCGCACACTATCAAGTGACTTGCGCTTTTCACTTCAAGGGAATGCTCAAAATAAAAAGGACAAGAGAAAAGATGGCTAAAATCCCAACTGTTTCAATTGAAGGGTGGAAGAATTAAAAAATAAGCCCAGAGTGACAATAACAACAGAAACAGTCAACTGAAATGACCCTTGATGAGGAAAGAAGAGATAGAGGAACTGAAAAAAAAAAAAAAAAGGACAAAAAAACACCCCAAAAACTGTCATCAAAGGGCTAACATTTTAGAGGAAAGTGGTAGAGAGACCTCATTTTCAGGAATTTTGTGTGCTGGTTGTTAAACACAGTCATGATTAAACAAGAAAATATATGAATTACAATTGAATTATCTTAAAACAAAGGTAATAAATATTGAAGGCTCATTTCCTAATTACTATGTGATGCTTACTACTTTTATGCTGTGAAAATTATTTGTGTCTGTCTTCTGGAGTGAATGGTGAGCTCCTCTGCCTCTCTTCACAATTCTAGTTTTGAAGATTTCAGATTCGTGGTTTGAAAACAGCTGTCGTGGGAGCACTAACATCAGGAAAAGCTAAAAATGCACAAAGTACATAAAATTAGATATACTGGGGCCCAGGCAGGCGTGTCTCTGCATGAACTTGACTTATCTTTTATTAAAAGTTTTTAAATTGGGGTGTAATTACTTTACAATGTTGTGTTAGTTTCTATCATACAGCAACATAAATCTGCTGTATGAATGCATATATCCCCTCCCTCTAGAGCCTGCCTCTCCCCCATCCTGCCTCTCTAGGTCATCATGGAGCACTGAGTTGACTCATTTATTATTTTGCTGGTTTTCTAGACTTAAGAAAGTGATTGTGGGAAAAGTATGTATACTGCAGATTAAATTTAAAATGTGTAAAGTCTTTATCTGTTACCTTGTGAATTGCACAAGTAATTAAGACAATATTTTTTCCACTATTTGAAAACTATTATCTGATTCAGGAAGAGAATGAAAACATGGAACTTCCATACACATCTTGGTTATTTCACCTTCATATTTCCTGCTCAAAGAAAAGAAAGCATCTACCAGCATTCACATTGAAACTACATTCAATCATCTCTACTGCAGTTACAGACTGGTTATGGATATATTAGATTCAGGAAAATATCAACAGAAGTATTCAATTGGCAATATGAAATTTGTAACAGAGTATTTTGCAACCGTGCTGCAATCCATGGGGTCACAAAGAGTCGGACACAACTAAGTGACTGAACAACAATTTTGTATGTTATATATTATACATATGTTGTTATATATCATTCATATAGGTAAAATTCATAATAAACTTATGTGCATACATATATGTCTATATTTTCTAAGACAATTGGTTATTAAACATTTACCAGAACATCACTGGATAGAATCCAACAGGTAAGATGCTATTGGATAAGACTGTAAGAGTGCTATGTGCTGGGTCTTGTCTGACTCTTTGTGACCCCATGGACTGGGGCCAGGCAGGCTCCTCTGTTCATGGAATTTTCCGAGCAAGAATACTAGAGAGGGTTCCCATTTCCTATTCCAGGGGATCTTCCTGACCCAGGGATTGAATTTGTGTCTGCTGGGTCTCCTGCATTGCAGGTGGATTCTTACCTGCTGAGCCGTTGGGGAAGCCCATGAATGTAGGACTAGAACCTAAAACCACAATCATCTTTGCCTTTGCCTCCTGGGCAGCAGGTCGTTTCCTCAATAAGCCAAATGCAAGGACCCTCTGTGTATATAATGGCAATACTGTAATGAAAACTGGTGGATACTATAACCCATGAGAATTTAGGAGAAATGCCTGTATTTGTTTCACTTTGTTTTTTTTTTTTTCTCACCGTATCTTTAGTGATTTGACTAATAGACTAAGAAATACATTGTAAGCTGTGTTTGTGGCTTATAAACTTGCAAATGTTATATGCAATAGAGACAATAAGAGGAAATCTCTCTCTGTCTACCTCATGTGTTCACTCGCACCTTTTGGGGATGGACTGAACACTCAAAGCACTGTTGCTTACATGTAAACAATGCAGGGAATATTCCCCAGGTCCAGACCAGCACACACTCTTCAGGATTAGGGTCCAGATTCTGAAGTCAGAGGGCTTCCCAGGTGGTACAGTAGTAAAGAATATGCCTGCCAATGCAGGAGACTCAAGAGATGTGGGTTTGATGCCTGGGTTGGAAGATCCTCTGGAGGAGGAAATGGCAACACACTCCAGTATTCTTGCCTGGAAAATTCCATGGACGGAGGAGCCTGGTGGATCACAGTCCATGGGGTTGCAAAGAGTCAGACTCAACTGAACACACACATCATCATGTCTGATGATGAAGGCATTAGGTCTCAGGCTGGGTCCTGGGAAGTCTCACATGGGGCCCAGATGCCTCTCCAAGCTGACCCCACACTCCAGAAACCCACAATTATTGCACACAGATCTTCCCTTTCTCATAGCTGTCATTCACCTGAATCTTCAACCTGGCCCTCACGTTTTGAGGTTTAGAGAAGCAGACAGCTCAGCTGTCAACTCTCAATAACCTGCTTCACACAGAAAAAAGAAATTTGGGAGGAGTTAATTCATAAAGAAACTACTATCTTCCTTCTCTGATTCAATCAAGGATCTGCATCAGATGGTCAGTCCGTAGTTGGACTCTCTCACACATACTAGTTTATAGAAACAGGGACACAAGATTTTCTTGCTTAAACTAATTTTAGGTGAGGTGATTCAGATTCAGTGCCATAACACATGGTTTAGGTGTAATACACAGCATGTCCAGACAGGAATGAGCTTTATTGGATTCCCAGTCCATGATGGCATGGCTCACCATGTATGTCCATTCTGGGCCGTTGTTCTTGATAGGTGTCTACAACAATGTTCAAAGGGGTCTGGGAGCCATACAGAGGCAAATAAAGACTATTCAGGACAGCTTTCTAAAAATATGCATCTATTCATGACTGTGCTGGGTCTTCGTTACCGCGTGCAGTCTTTCTCCAGTGGCTGCGAGTGAGGGCAGCTCTCCAGGTTCAGAGTGTGGGCTTCTCGTTGTGGCAGCTTCTCTTGTTGTGGGGTGTGGGCTCCAGGGCATGCAGGCTTCAGTAGTTGTGGCATGTGAGCTTAGTTGCTCACAGCATGTGGAATCTTCTCTGATCAGATACAGAACCCATATTTCCTACATTGAAAGGCAGATTCTTAACCACTGGACCACCAGGGAAGTCCTAGGAACAGATGTTGAATAAAAATTCTCATGCCCTGGAGGAGGGCATGGCAACCCATTCCAGTATTCTTTCCTGGAGAATCCCATGGACAGAGGAGCCCAGCAGGCCATAGGCTATAGGGTCACAAAGAATCGCACATGACTGAAGCAAGTTAGCATGCGTGCATGAATCTATCTATCTGTCTTTCTATCTCTTCATACTTGGCTTCAACAGCATGTGAACCAAGAACTTCCAGATGTACAAGCTGGATTTAGAAAAGACAGAGGAACCAGAGATCAAATTGCCAACATCTGTTGGATCATAGAAAAAGCAAGGAAATTCCAGAAAAAAATCTACTTCTGCTTCCTTGATTATGCTAAAGCCTTTGTGTGGATCACAACAAACTGCTGAAAACCCTTAAAGAAATGGGAATACCAGACCACCTTACCTGTCTCCTGAGAAACCTGTATGCTGGTAAAGAAGCAACAGGTAGAACCAGACATAGAAAAATGGACTGGTTCAAAATTGGGAAAGGAGTATGTCAAGGCTGTATATTCTCACCCTGCTTATTCAACTTATTTGCAGAGTACATCATGTGAAATACTGGACTGGATGAAGTTCAAGCTTGATTCAAGATTGCCAGGAGAAATATCAATAACCTCAGATATGCAGATGACAACATCCTTATGGCAGAAAGCAAAGAGGAACTAAAGAGCTTTCTGATGAGGGTAGAAGAAGAGAGTGAAAAAGCTGGCTTAAAACTCAACATTTAAAAAACTAAGATCATGGCATCCTGTCCCATCATTTCATGGCAAATGATGGGGAAACAATGGAAACAGCGGCAGACTTTATTTTCTTGGGCTCCAAAATCACAGCAGACAGTGACTGCAGCCATGAAATTAAAAGACGCCTGCTCTTTGGAAGAAAAGCTATGACCAACCTAGACAGCATATTAAAAAGCAGAGACAGTTTACTGACAAAGGCCCATATAGTCGAAGCTATGGTTTTTCCAGTAGTCATATATAGATGTGAGAATTGGACTATAAAAAAGCTCAGTGCCGAAGAATTGATGCTTTTGAACTGTGGTGCTGGAGAAGACATTTTGAGAGTCCCTTGGACTGCAAGGACATCAAACCAGCCAATCTTAAATGAAATCAGTCCTGAATATTGGAAGGACTGATGCTGAAGCTGAGATTCCAATACTTTGGCCACGTGATGTAAAGAGCAAACTCATTGGAAAAGACCCTAATGCTGGGAAAGATTGAAGGCAAGAGGAGATGGGGACAACAGAGGATGAGATGTTTAGATGGCATCATAGACTCAATGAACATGAGTTTGAGCAGACTCTGGGAGATAGTAAAGGACAGGGAAGCCTGGTGTGCAAAGGGTTGGACATGACTGAGTGACTGAACAAGAACCATATATCATCTACCTTTCTATCATTTTTCTACCTACCTACCTACCTATGGTTTCATTCATAGAGCTAAAGTGACTTAATTATATATATGACTGGGTTTACATGCCTGTGTTTGTATAAGTTGATTTGCCTGGAAGTTAAATATTCCCACAACAGGTTTGTATGTGGACAGCTAGGGCTGTGTGCAGAGCAGAGTGGAGGGGAGGGGGTAGCAGAGAAAAAATGGGAGCAGTGTGTGTCTGTGCTTTCATGGCCTCTTTTGTTTGAATACAGTGCCTGGGACATGCATTTATCATTTAAGAATAAGTATTTCTTGAGTGTGTATGGTATGTCAGACTGTTCTAGGACTTTGAAAGTATATTGAAGGACTGCTTGTGACATGACACTGATACACATCACAAGAGGAAGCAGATGGAAGCAGAGGAAGGACTTAGAGGACAGCCAGGAGAGGCAGACTCTCCACAGCAATCTGTGTGTAGTCTAGGTTTTGGAATTTTCATCCAAATGCTTCCCTGGTGGTTCAGAGGGTAAAGCATCTGCCTGAATGTGGGAGACCCGGGTTCGATTCCTGGGTTGGGAAGATCTCTTGGAGAAGGAAATGGCAACCCACTCCAGTACCCTTGCCTGGAAAATCCCATGGATGGAGAAACCTGGTAGGCTACAGTCCATGGGGTCGCAGTGACTTCACTTTCTTTAAGGATTTTTAAAGATGGTGGTCTGTAAAATCTATGACTTTTTCATGGAGGATTTGGACTTCTCGCCCATCCCACCTCTTCAGAATAAAAATGACTGGAGTGGATGATCAATGGCTAGGACATTAATTGAACCACCTCTGGTTTAAATTCTTTGGCATTCTTTCTCTTTTCTCCTTGCTCAAGTCTACTCTAAAATAGGCCTTAAAGTATCTTTCCTGAAATTTGGGTGCTTTTCCATACTGAAAAAGCTAATTTATCTCTGAGCTGCTTTGTCTTGACTTATGAATTCCCTTGAACTCAGCTGACATGTCTATAGAGTCATGAACATACTGAGGTGTTTAGCCAAATGCATCCTTAGAGGAATAGGTGTGAACCGGAGAAAAGAAAGCTAAGAAATTCCTCAGCTCGTTTTCTGCTCTTTAAAGCAACTTAGATATATCATTAGCTAGGGAAAAAAGAGTCCATCCATTCACTGGAGAGGACATCAGTTGACTCACCAACATTCATTTCTCCTTTTTCACGTTGGGGAGTAGACAGCTGGTCTGAGTAGACTTCCTGAGTCGTCTAAACCAATCAAAGCAATGCCATCTGCCCCAACCAACTGTCTGGTTCAGGAAATAAAGTCTAGAGCAATATTTGACTAAGGACAAGATGAATGAGTCCATTAAATGCTCAGAAACATTGCTGAGAATTTTGGGACACCGATAGTCTCTGCTCTTTCACAGAAAATGTGATACATGGATGAAGCTGAAGCTTTGATATGGGAAGAGTTGAGAGATGCAGAGAGAAGGGAAGGGGAGTTAGAACGCTGATAAAAATGTGCCTGATGTTTACCCAGTCTGTAGACTTTATAGTTGCTTAAGCTAACAAATTCTCTGTAATATATGGGCTAACTTTTTTTTTCACTTTAGTTTTTAAAAGATTTTGTTAGAGTATAGTTGATTTTCAGTGTTTTTTTTTTCCAGGTGTAGAGTGAAGTGATTCAGTTGCACATACACAGATATTCATTCTTTTTAGATAGATGTTACCATGAGTAAAGTTCTCTGTGTGATACAGAAGATTCTTGTTGATTATCTATCTTATATATAGTCATGTGTACATATTTATCCCAAGCTCCTGGTTTAACATCCTCTCATGGGTAACCATAAGATTGCTTTTGATATTTGTAAGACTTGCTTCTGATCTGTAAATAAATTCACCTGTATCATTTTCTAAAAAATTAGATTCCACATATAAATGATGCAGCAGGATATTTTCTTTTCTTTGTCCAACTTTACTTAGTATCTGTGTGTAGGTGTGTGTGCTCAGTCGCTGAGTCATGTCCAACTCTTTGCAACCCCACAGACTGTAGCCTGCCAGGCTCCTCTGTCCATTGAATTTTCCAGGCAAGAATACTGGAGTGGGTTGCCATTTCCTTCTCCAGAGGACCTTCCCAACACAGGGATTGAAGCTGCATGTCTTGCATTTCTTGCATTGGTAGATGGATTCTTTACCAGGCACCACCTAGGAAGTCCATGATAATGTCTAGGCCCATCCTGTTTGAGCCAGTTTAAACTAATTTTTTTCTCTTATTAGGTGAAACATCTTAACTGACAGTCAGTGAATTGTAGTCTTGGGGTTTGGGAAGTACATCAGTAACTCAGCACCATAAGGAAGAGTAAATATTTGGCCTTATCTTCTGCGCATATTCCTCTTCCTAGGTCTGGACTGGTCTCTGGCCAGCTCTCCATCACTTTAGGAGAGAAGACATGAGTAATGTTCTCTACTTCCAACATGCCTCTTCTGTTGTGGATTTCTTGCCCAAACACTGCACGGTCCCTTAACATATTGTCCAAATAATCAGTCAATTTCCATTTGGAGTAGGAGGGAAAAAAATAGGAGGCAATAGGTGAGGCAGAATAGCCAGATGTACTTTTTGACAATTAAAAGAAACATCTGAGCCATTCAGATCCAGCCCTTTCCTGTTAAATAACCCTGGCTGATGATGTGCATTCATTTTATTTTTTTCTGACATGTGTTTTTAATAACGACGATGATGATATAAAAGCCCCCCAAAGTTGATAGCAAGCAGAAAAATGCTAATACTGACTAGGATTTTTTTCCCCTAAAGCCAGAGAGTGCATTTTTGGGCTGACCTTGGGTCAATCCCCATCATCAAAATCTTGCTGTTGTGAGCATGGCTCTTCTAAGGACATTTCCTTTAGTGAATAGAGAGTTATTCACTTAAAAAAATTCCTCCCAGTCCTTTACTCTGAATTATAAGCAGGTTCATGTAGAAATGTTCTTAATTTTATTTGGGGCATCATCCCTGCCCCGCTTAATATTTGCTATCCTACCTTATTAGATGGCGCATTGTCCACTTCCATCTTTTATTGGTCTTTTCATAGATTTTGTCAGCTATCAGATGACTTGAAAATGTGGCCATGTTGAGGCAGATGGTTTGATTGCTAAGGAAGTTGAAATGGAGGCTTTTCAGAAGAACCGAGTACAACAGAGCTTTGTCCTTGACAATGTATTGGGTTGGCCAAAAAGTTCGTTCAGGTTTTTTCCCATAAGCTGGTACAGAAAAACTCAAACGAACTTTTTTTTTGGCCAACCCAACATTAGCTGTGATCATCTTTGACAGGCTTTCTCCATACCCTTTCTACTGCAGGGCTCCCCTCGTGGCTCGGTCAGTAAAAAATCCATCTGCAATGCAGGAGACTAGGGTTTGATCCCTGGGTCTGGAAGATCCCCTGAAGAAAGAAATGGCAACCCACCCCAGTATTCTTGCCTGGGAAACTCCATGGACAGAGGTGCCTGGGGGGATACAGTCCACGGGGTTGCAAGAGTTGGACATAATGAGCAAACCACCACCACCGCCTTTCTACCATATCTCTCCACCTCTGGGCACGTGCTCAGCTCCACACAGCAGCCCATCCACCCAGTTCTGACTTACTCTCTCAGCCCAGGCACTTGTGACTTGGTCTGCCCTCTTCTATAATCTACCAGCAACGAGGGGCCAGCTTGGCCCTATATTGGAAGCCACCCTTCAGTTCATAATCTGACCTGTACCACTCACTTATATTCTTCATAAGTCAAACTTCCATGGTATAACAATAACTTTGATCAATTTAAATATTTAAAAACCTCTGGGTTTTAAAAAATACACTTAATACATGTCAACTGTAGAAAATGTCAATATGGGAAAAGCAGATCCCAAATCCCATATTCCAAAGATAATTGTGCAAAATATTTAATATACGTACTTCCAGATCTTTGCAAATGTTTCTCTATCATGTGTATAGATATAAAAATACGGATAGATATGTTCTAAAACACTCTAAGTTTGTATTCTAACATATTAGTGATTATACTATGCATGTAGAGAAGGAAATGGCAACCCTCTCCAGTATTCTTGCCTGGAGAATCCCATTGACAGAGGAGGCTGGTGGGCTATAGTCCATGGGGTTGCAAAAAACTTGGACACAACATAGCAACTAAAACAAAAACAACATACTGTGTGTGTAGTTTTATACACCACTTTGTCATTTGCCACAAATGAATTGGATTGTCTTTTTGGTAAATATGCATGTATTTCATCTTTGCTAATGATTATAGAGTAGTCAGTGACATTAATATGCCATAACTTACTTATCTCAAGAATGGATATTTTATGTAATCCTCAGTTTTCTCTTATTATTAGCATTGCTGACATTAATCCATTAGTGCTTCATTGTCTGGGATATATTCTTAGAAAGTGCATTTGCAGTGTAAAATGATATGCCCTCTTTTTAGAGTTTTTGATATGTATCCACATTTTGCTTCAGAAATGTTGCACAAAATGTATGCTTCTTGCAGATGAGTTAGCTAAAGTTTTGACTGTAGTTGAGTGTTATCATCAGGGTAAATCGTTGGAGGCATTATAAAGATTTTTTAAATTAGTTGCTATTGGTCAATTACTATTCAAACAGATTAACAGTGGTCATTATCATTACTCTGACCATTGCTTTGGACAGAAAATAGAATTGTTGACATTGCCCAGGACCTGGAATCCTTAATAAAATGAAATAAATTAGTACTAAATGAACAGGGACTTAAATCAGACAGAGGATTCATAATATATTTGTAGAGAATATGCTCACAGGAATAGAAAATAATATTTATTTCATGTAACTTTTATATCAGAGGTACAGCATTTATTTTCAACAGATTCACTTCCCAATACTGTTACTTCTGTTACATGTATACCATCAAATCTATTTTTTAGGAACAAATCTGAGCTGTCTTTAGTGCATCAACATCATTGTCAACTCTGTTTAATATCTCTGCTTTTCTATCTTACCAAATGAAATATGATCTTCTGAAGAATAAACCATTGCTGTCTCCTTGCCTCCTGCATTTTCCCATTTCTCATTCACTTGCCATTTTATGACTAATTAATTTTCATAAGTTGTGAGTCTGACTCAGCTACCCCCCATATTAATGATATAAATACCTCCTGACTACTTAAGATTAAACCCAATTATCCTAACCTGGCATTGCATGCCTACATACAGAGAACATCCAATGTGACAATTCAGTGATGTTGCCATATTATCTCCCATCTCTTTCCCTCATTCTCCAGTCTAGCTAAATTGAATTATTATTGTGTCATATTGCTTGAAATGTGATCTACGTCTTTTTCATTTGAAAGGTTTGCTCATATTATTCATTGTCTTGGATTCTTCCTTTCCATTTCCTACTCCGTGTCTTCACTATATACTATAACTTTGGTATTTAGGGTTTTAGCTTAAAAGAGACAAGAGGCCTTCTGTTGGTGAATCTCCACCCCACTATGTGCTCTGGGCATGAGTAGTTGTTTGCTTTCTTATCCGATTCCTGTGATTAGCCTGCTCAGTTTTTTTGTGATCAGAGACTACGACTAACTCTTCTTGGATCTCCAGAAGTTACCCAGGACCTCAAATGGACCATTTGCTCTAAAATAGCTGTTGGGTACTATGAAGATAAGAAACGTAGTGGAGAATTTAGTGGGCTGGTACATATTAAGACATGCGTTGATATTATGAAAAGAGGTTGAAACGATGGTCCTTCACAGTTTGTGAAACTAATGTCACATCAGATACTCCAAGTTACTTGACATATTTTGCCCTTAGATATCTCATAATCTGGGTTTCCCAGATGGTTCAGTGGTGAAGGAGATGTGGGAGATGCCAATTTGCTCGCTGGGTCAGGAAGGTCCCCTAGAAGAGGAAATGGCAACTCACTACAGTATTCTTGCTTGGGAAATCCCCTGGACAGTGGAGACTGGTGGGTCGCAAAGACTTGGACACAACTGAGCGATTGAGTATGCACACACACACACACACACACACACACACACACACACACATATTTCATAATCTAGGAAGTGATAATGGATTTCCCATATGATAGATTAACTCTGTAATGGAAACTTTTTGTTCTAAGTGGCTGTGTTTCAAAGGTCAGCATCATGATGAAGCTTTACTCAATTATCTCTGCTGTGATTGACAAAGCTATTCAAAACTGTCCTCTCCTCCATGTAGCTAGTGTAACTGATCTTACCTGAGATTTGATTTTTTTTTTTTCCAAAAGCAAGAGGAAAAGTAACTTCCTTTTAAATTTCATTGATTTCTTTCTCAAGGTCTCACTTTTTGGAAGCTTGTAAAAACCTTCCCTTTCATAACAGGCATTCCCCATATTGGATAGGTCTCACAGGAAAAGTAACTTCCACTACTAACCGTGCTTCTTCCCAAGTTCCCAGCCTGCAAAAGGAAAGGGCGATAAAGCAGCTAAAACTGCACTATTTTCTTAGTTTTCTTCCATGTTTTTTCCTCAAATTTTAGAGAAACTTAAAAACTAGTTTTTACTGGTAATTTCAGTCCTTACCCATTGCTGAAGTTGTATTGATCCATTTTTTTAAGGCAGTGATTTTAATAAGAATGTCACAACCTTGGATTATTTGACTTTGTGTCTGTGATATAATTTTAATATTGATACTAAGGCATGACAATCAGCTGCTCAAAAACCTCCAGTGGTTCCCACTCTCCATAATATATAGCGCTTGCCTGACCTGCTAATCTTTGTAAAGTCAAGCTCCAGTTTATCTTTCCATCCTTGCTTCAATGTAAAAGAATCCAGGTATGCAAAGCCAGGTTAAACATTTTGTTTAATCTAATAAGCAGTGAGAATCATTGCCAACATTTGATAGGAATAACTGAGTCAGAGTCATGAATTGGGAAGATTAACTAAGCATAAAGTGGTAAATATAAGCCTTCCATTAGACAGGGATGGACACAGTGACACTTTCTTTTCTTGGATTCCTTTGTTTCACTTTTCTGGAATGCTGAACCCAAAGCTCTAAATCCTCCTCGTCCTTCAAGGTCCATGTTAAGTGCACGAAACATTTCCAGGACACCGTATTCCCTTTCCAGACATTCTTTAGCACAGAATATGCCTATCCATGAGGCATTCAATTTGTTACTGCTTTGCTATACATCATTGTCAAGCATTATCATTTAATGGGTTTTTAATGCATGTTATTTGTTTCTTCAATTAAAGTATACGTTTCTTGAGACCTGAAATTATATTACACACACCACTGGAGTCGACTAACAACTTTGTGTAACAATGCATTCACTAGAGATACGTTATCAGTGTTTGGCAAATATTGATCATGCATGAAGTTAAGTTTGGAAAGATGGCTGCTCACTTGCCTCTGGCTCCCTCTAGTGATGTCCAAAAGGTGACTAGGAGTGCGTGTTGTTTCATCCCACCTATTGTAATTTTACAGCTTTCAGATACGACTTAGAGAACAACCACAGCTACCAGGAAGAAATAATAATCATAATTAATATTGTAGCCCTGTGTATCAATCTCTTACTGTACATCAAAAGCTATTAAAGAAATTAGACAAATTATCCCATCTAACCTGTACAAAAACTGTGTGAGATAGTTAGTAATAGTCTCCAGTTTACAGATGAAGAGACGGAGGCACAGTCATGTCAAGAGAATTACCTAAGGTCACACAGTGGGGTTTCCCTTCATTTACTTTTTTCCTAGTTCTACTGAGATATACTTAACAAATAACATTGTATAAGTTTAAGGTATACAGTGCAATGACTTGATACATGTTTATATTATGAAATGATTATCACAATACTGTTGGTTAATATATCTTGAATCTTACATAGTTAGAATTTGTGTGTGTGTTGAGAACTTTTAAGTCCTACTCTCAACAACTTTCAAATATACAATTCAATATTGTTAACTCTAGTCATCATGATGTACATTATATCCCTGGAATTTATTCATCTTATAACTGGAAATTTGTACCTTTTGACTGCTTTCCTCCACCCCCACCCATGATCCTAGCAACCACCAATCTACTCTCTATTTCTGTGTGTGTCTTTTTTTTTTTTTTTAAGATTCTATGTATAAGTGAGACTATGTTGTATTTTTCCTTCTCTGACTTTTAACATAATACGCTCACTTTTCATGCATATTGTTGACATGGCAGGATATCCTTCTTTTTACAGTTGGGTAATATTCCATTGCTACATTCGCCACATTTTATTATCCATTCATCTGATAATGGACACTCAGGTAGTTTCTATGTCTTAACTACTGTACCCTCATTTTAGATTAGTAGTTAGGAGTACTGGGGTCCTTGAATAATTGGACTATTTGACTGATGTGCTTTATTCCTAAATCTTATTATATATTTTAATCAAGAATGTATAATTCTGACAAATACATGGATATAGAATGCAACGCTTAGTTTAGCTTGAAAAGAAGTAAACAACTGCAAATGGCAATGGAAAAAAGGTAAGAAAAAGATTGCTCAATGGCCAATGAACTATTCTCAGATTTCCTAAAGATGGAACCATTTAAAAAATTGATTGAAATATAATTGATTTGCAATGTTGTTTTAGCTTCAAGTATACAGCAATGTGATTCAGTTATACATAAATCTATTCTTTTCAGGATTTTTTCCATTATATGTGATTATAAGACATTGAATATAGTTCCCAGTAGATCCTTGTCGGTTATCTATTTTATGTTTATTAGTGTGTTTATTTTCATCCCAAATTCTTAATTCACACCCTCTCTTTGGTAATCATATTTGTTTTTGAAGTCTGTGACTACTCTGTTTATGTTTTGTAAATAAGTTCATTGATACCATTTGTTAATTTCACATATAAGTGATATCATCATATTTGTCTTTATCTCACTTCACTTAGTATGATAATCTTCAGGTCCATGCTCAGTCATGTCCAACTCTTTGTGACCCTATGGACTGTAGCCTGCCAGGCTCCTCTGTTCAAGGCCTTTCCCAGGCAAGAATATTGGAGTGGGTTGCCATTTTCTTCTCCACTTTGTAGCTGTAAATGGCATTATTTCATTCTTTTGATGGTTGAGTAATATTCCATTATATATTCCATCTTCTTTATCCATTCACCTATTGATGGACATTTATGTTGTCTCCATGTCTTGGCTATTGTAAATATTGCTGCTGTGAGTACTGGAGTGTAAGTATATTTTTGAATTATAATTTTGTCCAGATACATGTCCAGGATATAGAACTACTTTAGAATAGGTCTTATTTGGTATTGTTATTGCATATAAATGGGCTTCCTTGGTGGCTCAGACAGTAAACAATCTGCCTGCAATGCAGGAGACCTGGGTTCGATCCCTGGGTTGGGAAGATCCCCTGGAGAAGGGAAAGGTTACCTACTCCAGTATCATTGCCTGGAGAATTACATGGACAGAGGAGCCTGGTGAGCTACAGTCCATGCAGTGGAAAAGAGCTGGACATGATTGACTAACACTGCATACAAATAGGCTTAATTAAAAAACTCATTGTGTATATCATTTAAAATAGTCTTCTTTTAAATGTATAAGTTTTCAATTAATGAGCTATTCATTGCATGAATTTTATTATAATGGATAACATTTTGATACAGAAATAATAATGAGATTGAAATGTATGATTTTTACTATAATTAAATGATTTGCATAGTAACAGTAAACTTTCTCATCTATTAGTATCACCATTTAAATTGAATTAAGATTGAAACAGTATCATTTAAAATGGGAAAAGAATATATAATGCTAATATTAGTGCTGGTCACATATCCTGGAAAGAGGGAGTCAAGGCAATAAACAATGAATAAAATACATAAAAATATAAAAATATCTTTCGTATTTCATGTTACCTTCTTGCAGGGAAATAAATGATGCAGGTGATCTTACATGAGTAATAGTAGACTTTCAAAATAAATATATTTTGGAATTGCACAATGTCTCCAGCTAGACAGAACTGATATTTTTGGAAAAGTAAAACAAAACTTTTAAGCCTCTCTTTTTTTAAATCCCCCCTGAGCATACATTATTATTAACAAGGGGCATCTGGTTCTCATTAACATTAAGAGAAGAGATCTATCTTAGGAATTATGATTTAAGTTGCATTCTAGGCCAGGAGCATTAGCCATCCCCTCTGCCTCATATGCATTTGTAGCCATGCCAATCACCAGCAGGTAACAGAGCACTCTCGCTCTCTCTCTTTTGCAAAATGAATTAACTAATGTAAAAGTTACTAACCTACTAAACTGTAGGACAAGTAAGCCATATGTGCATGTGAATTTCAGAGTAGAAATGTTGTGTGAGTGTATAAGAAAGAGAGAAAGACAGAGACGGACACGGAGAGAACAGTTTTTGGAAATAAGCTGTCCTATTGCCATTTATAGCCGGCATTCCAAGAAGATCAGGTCTTACAACTTCTTCATGGTCTTGTGAAAATGACCTCTAGGGATTACTCAGGTGCTTGGAAATGCAGTAAAAAAAAAAATTGATTTCTCATTAAGAATAAAGGAAAGTGATGAATGCGAGGTATCTAGGGGGAAAATGGACCGTAAGAGCTGGTGTAAAGTGAGCAGGAAGCAGAGTAGTGTGGTACACAGAGTACTGAAACCTAAACAGACAGAACTAGCTTTTTAGCCTCTTTCTGTTAATTAATTCCTGTGTGACCTGGCAAAATTACATAACCTTTCTGAGCCTCCTCTTCCTCACCAGTAAGTTAATATTTGTTTCACAGGGCTGTGGTGAGGATTAAGTTAGATCAAACCCTCTGTTTGAAATGTCTTTAAGAGGACCCAGCACCACAGAAGGGTTGTTGGCTCTCAGTACGTGTTGGTTTCCCTTTCTTGGCTTCTTTCTTCTTACTTTGGGGAGGCCCTCAGGCTGTTCAGTTCAGTTGTCATTCAGTCATGTCCAACTCTGCAGGGGGTCTCGATTTTGAACTTCCTAGTCTCTCAGTTCAGTTCAGTTGTTCAGTCGTGTGCAACTCTTTGTGACCCCACGGACTGCAGTATGCTAGGCTTATTGTTCATCCCCAATTCATCCTCTGTCGTCCCCTTCTCCTGCCTTCAATCTTTCAAAGCATCAGGGTCTTTTCCAATGAGTCAGCTCTTAGCATCAGATGGCCAAAGTATTGGAGCTTCAGCTTCAGCATCAGTCCTTCTAGTGAATATTCAGGACTGATTTCCTTTAGGATTGACTGGTTTGATCCCCTTGCTGTCCAAGGGTAACTTAGGCTGTTACCTACTTGAAATATTTGCACAGAGTCACATTATTCTCACATAATGGCAGATCCTGATTACCTCCAATGAAGTCAGATAAACAGATCAGAAGTTTCAGTTCCACCTGGACTAATAAAATAATGGCTTATTCATCTACCATTTGGCCCCTGAGTCAGACAGTTGCCAAATACATTGACTTTGACTTTCTTTAAGAAGGTGCTCAGTTCCCTCTCTGGCTGAAGAAGAAAGATCACGGTCAGGTGATATTTCCTATTTTCTTCTGGCCCAGAATTATAGAATGTATTTGTGTGTATGAATGTGTATGTGAGTATGAGTGCATGTGAATGTGTATGTGTGTGTGCACAGGTTTTCAGACACTTTCCTTTTCTTGCTTCCTTTCCTACATCTCCATCCCGTTTCCCACCAGAAAAAAAAAAAATTGTTGGCAGAAAAGTGACTGAATTTCACATTTTAGTAAAGTAAGCTCATGACCTAACTGGCAAAAGGGTGTTTTGAGAAAATAGGTCTCTCGACCTTGCTTACGGAGCTGAAGTCTTGAAGTAGTCCGTCATGGCTGAAGTTTGATAAAGCATGAAAGTCCTTTAACGATACTAAGGTAGAGTTTGAGAGAAAGAGAAAGCTTGTCCACAGAAGGCCCATTAGATATTCCCACAGGAAAAGAGTGGTTATAGTTCTCTGACTATATGCTGTTGAAACCAGTGGCTCACAAAATGCGGAATGATGAAATAAGGGTTATTTCACACTCTTGCTTCATTTGATTTCAGGTTTGGGAGTGAAGGGTTGTAACATGTGGCCAAATGGGCTAGGAAAGCAGTTGAAAGAATAAAAGAGGACGCAGGCAGAGGTCATAGGTTGCAGAGTGAAAAATTTCCCTTATGAGCAAAAGGAAATAAAATTATGCCATGGCAGTGTGGAACAGGGGCAAAATGAACCCTGACATTTTCACATTAGACAGGAATTATCACATCTTGTGCTCTGCAGATCATGTTTGTGAGATGCTTCCTTGGATGAGGGCCATTGATAAGTGCCATCTTTGTTTTTTCACATGTGCTATCCTTTATTACAGCCATTTTTAAAAGATTTTTTTTTTTTGATGTGGACCACTTTAAAGTCTTTTTTGAATTTATTGCAATATTGCTTCTGTTTTTTTATGTTTTGGTTTTGTGGCTTTGAGACATGTGGGATCGCAGCTCCCTGTCCAAGGATTGAACTTGCATCTCCTGCATTGGAAGGCAGATTCTTAACCACCGGACCTCCAGGGAAGTCTCTACAATCATTTTATATGGTTGAGCGATCAGGTGATTTTCAGTTTTCTTTCTCTTTATTTTTATAAATAACACTGCAAAAAAAAAAAAATAACACTGCAAAGAACAGCCTGGGATTTGTATCGTTGTGTAAATCTCTGCTAATTTCCTTTAGATAGGTTAAAAAATTTATTGAAGTAGAGTTGATTTATGATGTATGTAAGACAGCTAGCCAACAAGGACCTATTGTATAGCACAGGGAACTCTACTCAAAATTCTGTGATAACTTATATTAGGTAAGAGTCTGAAAGAGAATATATGTACGTATGTATCTGTATATATATACATATATGTATAAATTAATCACTTTGATAAGTGAAATCTTTAAAAATGGCCTTCAGGAGTCCAGGGATGGGAGCAAAGCCTCAAACTGAGTTGTAGTAAAAAAGGAAAGGAATTATCCCTGACAGAATGCCTAATGTCTATGAAGAACTATGCTAAGTAGTCCTCAGTCCTTTCCATTTTGTTCAATTCTCAGCAATGAAACAGTGTTTCTGAAATTGTTACCCTCTCTTTGTAGATGAAGTAGCTGGTTCCTTTTCTATTACATAATGTGCCCAAGTGAACACCAAAGGAGACTGATGAAGGTGGGTCTTATCCCAAATCAGGCTGAGTGTCATACTCATGTCCTCCTATTACGCTGGGCTAACTAAAACTTGCCTTCGGGTTTTTCCATTAAGATGTTACAGGAAAACCCAAACAGATGTTTTGGCCAGTCCAATACTAAGTTGTGCCATGAAGGATAGAAATAGCCTGTTTATCTGGAATCAGAGATGACTTGAATCCAGTGTTTCCAAAATGTTCTCTACAGAGCACTAAGTTTAGGGTTTATTTCCCTAAAAAGTTACTTATTGGTTGCTGTGCTAAGTCATTTTAGTCCTATCTGACTCTGTGCAACCCTATGGACTACAGTCTGCCAGGCTCTTCTGTCCACGGGATTCTCCAGGCAAGAACACTGCAGTGGGTTGCCATGACCTCCTCCGGACCCAGGGATCGAACCTGCGTCTCTTACATCCCCTGCATTGGCAGGCGGGTTCTTTACCCCTAGTGCCACCTGGGAAGCCCTGCGTTTAATGCTGGAATTTTGAATTCACAGGGGCTTCCCAAGTGGCACTAGTGGTAAAGAACCCACATGCCAATGCAGGAGACACAAGAGAGGCAGGGTCAATCCCTGGGTGGGGAAGATCCCCTGGAGGAGGGCATGGCAACCCACTCCCGTGGACAGAGGACCCTGGTAGGCCCTGGTCCACAGGGTCACAAGGAATTGGACATGACTGAAGTGACTTAGCATGCAGAAATTCACGGGGCAGGCTGTTAAAAGGAGAGGAGGAGGGTAAAGTCAGGGAGGAAGGGCTGCTTGGAACCCACAGGCATAGGCTGGAGCTCCTGAGAATGAATTGAAAGCTGTGTCGGTTCTTGCTGTCTCTGACCTGGTGAGGGTGTCCTTTGGAGGCTGGGCCCTTCATCCTGGAGCTGAGCGCACAAACTCAGCCCAGGAGTCAGAGAAGCTGAAGGAGTCAGTGGAAGGTGGAGCAGGCGCAGGCCCAGCTCTCCGCCCTCACGCCGTTGAGACATGTAGCCTCTGATCATAGGGAAGCTAAAACAACGGCTGCTACTTCACTTCCTCCTTCCAACTCTTGTCCAGTAACTTCTCCTGTGACCTACTGTAATAAGAAATATACAGAGAAGAGAATTCTTGGAAAGAGAAACCTAGTCAAACTGACATATCTCGAAGCCACCATATTTTGCCACTGTACTTCTTTGGAAGTGTTTAACTCAGTGAAAGTTTAGAAAAAGAAAAACCAGTCCTACATGGGCTATGCTTTGCAGCTGAAGCTGGGTGAACATTGGGTTTCCCTGGTGGCTCAGGGATCTGCCTGCAATTTAGGAGACGCAGAAGATGTGGGTTCGATCCCTGGATTGGGAAGATCCCCTGAAAGAGGGCATGGCAGTCCATTCCAGTATTCTTGCCTGGGGAAAATATTATCCATACTACTGATATGTATTCTTGTATAAGATAATCTATTTAATAGTAATATTTACTTTCCTGGTTTGAAAGGGTTTTTTTTTCAATTGTCCAAGTTTAAATCAAGGTCAAATGGGAAACACATGGTTTGTGCTATTTACCAATAGAAATTATCAACTTTACAAACAACCAGCTAATCATTTACTGTATATTTCATTTGCCATTCTACTGAGAATCGTTTGCCCATAATTACATCCTGTGGATCCACTCACTAAATTCAGCATACAGATTCCTTCCCACCAATATACTGAGTTACTGATGACTGTAAGAATTGATCACCATCATGTAAAGACACACAAGATTTGAGAAGAACTCAAAAACGTACAACCAGTACACCTGGATAAGATTACTGTCCAGTTAAAGAAGATGGAATATTACCCAGCCATTAAAAAGAAATGAAATACCACCACTTGAAGCAACATGCACAGACTTAGAGATTGTCATACCTAGTGAAATAAGTCAGGCAGAGAAGGAAAAATATCATATGACATCACTCATATGTGGAATCTAAAAACAAATGATACAAATGAACTTATTTATGAAACAGAAGCCGACTCACAGACTCAGACAATGAACTTTGGTTACCAGTGGGAAAGGAGGGAGGAGAGGGATAGTCAGGGAGTTTGGGATCGACAGGTACACACTGCTATATTTAAAATGGATAACCAACAAGGACCTACTGTCCAGTACAGGGAACCCTGCTAAGTGTTGTGTGGCGGCCTGGATGGGAGGGGAGTTTGGGGGAGACTGGATACCTGTATATGTATGGCTGAGCCCTTTGGCTGTCCACCTGAATCTGTCACATTGTTAATTGGCTATCCTCCAATATAAAATAAAAAAGTTAAAAAGAAACAGATTTGCTATCCAGAAGCACTTAAAGATCCACATGGTTTTACAACAATGATGACGCTGTCTTAAAATAATGGAGGCGTTTTGGTGCATGTGGGTTTCTCTAATTACGGGAGTGGTGTTTTACTAAGAGAGACAGTTGTTTTCTTGCACAGTGTGATCAACATGGCAAGTTGTTCACTGGCTCATTTCCAGTATACCCGGCATATTTGGTGGCAAAACCAGTTTAAGATTATAGTGCAGTTGAACTGGAAGCTGCTAACAGGAGTTGAAGAGAGCGGAGGGGAAGGGCATTTGTGGAGGGGTCCTTGTGTGCCTGATGTTTCATGATAGGCAGGCATTCTCACTTTGTCAGCCTAATGCTGTATTAAGAAGATAGCGTCAGACCAACTGGGGCTTAATTTATGCTTGGGGCTAAGTTGTCAAATATGACCTTGGGCAAGTTATTTAACTGCCCTGTGTCTCAGTAATTTCCACCAGAACCTTGTGCAGAGGGTCTTTGGAAGATCAGACAAGAAACTGCATTCAGGGACTTCCCTGGCTGTCCAGTGGTTAAGACTCTGGGCTCCCACTGCAGGGGGCATGGGTTCAATCCCTGGTCGGGGAATTAAGATCCTGCACGCTGCAAGGCACAGCCAAAAAATAAAATACAGCTTAAAAACTGCATTCGGAGACCTTAAAAGAATTTGAGGCACTTGAAAGGGCACAACAAATGTTATGATTATGATTATTATTTGGTCGTCTCCATTAGCTGGTGGGTTAAAAATCATCCCAGGATTGGCCAGGAAATTGAAAGGGAAATTAAATGACCCACCAGCGTTTACTAAGTACTATAGCCCAGTCTTTCCAATATTAAAATCCTGCCATTTCTCATAGGCCCTGCAGAGTCTAAATCTCAGAACACCCACCAGGAAACAGACACTCTTCTGGGTCCTGTTGATTGGACATTGGACTTTTAGTAGGAAAACAGAAGGAAATGGGATGAACAAAGTTATTTGAACTATAATGTAGAGTTTTGAAATTTAATACCAGAAAAAGAAGCATGTACTCTATTCGGAAGGCACTATGAAATTATAAAAAAAATTTTTTTGAGCAGTGCAGAGACATGGCTTGTTCTGTCATATCCTGTAGGAATCTGCTCCCTAATCAAGTAAAAGTTGGTCCTGTTGGGTGACTGTCAAATAACTCATTTGTGAGAAAGGCCCAGCTGTGTCCTGTGTAATCCCCAGGGCAGTCTGCCTGGACCTTAGGTAACCAGGGCACATCTCTGTTGGAGGCATCCTGAGCCACAAGGCTCATCAAGCTAGATCCCCTGGAAGCATCTTCCACTCCTTCCTCCCCATCACTGCCATCCCTTAATCAATTAAGCAAGTCCTGCCAGCTACTGTCCCTTAAAACTTTCAACTCCTGTCTAGTCTCCCAGAAAAATGCCTTCCTTTCCGGCTCCCATGGTCTCTCACTGAGTCTGGTAGTACAGCGAAGTGGCTCAGCTCTGGCTCTGAACCCACCAGACATTCTGAAGTGGTGTTCCTTCTTTCCCAGGAAGCGGCTGTGATACCTTGGGCAAGGTCCTTGAACTTTGTGGCTCATAGTACTGTTGAGGAATTGAAAGAGTTAATTGTAGTAACACATTTAAGACAGTCCCTTATATGTGGGAGGAATTCAATGAATTTAACTGCGGCTGTTGATTATGATGTCTGCAACAAGAACATTATCTTGTAAGCCAAAATTTGTAGATCTAGAGCCTCCTTGCTCTAAAGCAATGTACATATTGATGGTTGGTTGTTCTTTAGCCGGCAAGTTGTGTCTGTAACCCCATGTACTGCAGCCCACCAGGCTCCTCTCTGCATGGGATTCCTCAGGCAAGAATACTGGAGTGGGTTGCCATTTTCTCCTCCAAGGGATCTTCCAGATTCAAGTACTGAGCCAGTATCTCCTGCTTGGTAGGTGGATTCTTTACCCTGAGCCACCAGGGAAGCCCTGTACATATCAATACTTTAGTTGTATTTCTTAGACACTTGCCTTATCTTCACCTGCACTCTACCACGTGGATACCATCCCATAATGACTGCACTGCTGGTCTTGTCTATGCTACTTACATGAAGTTGCAAAGTGTGTACAAAAATGTAGCTAGTTATATAGCCCTACATGCCTTCAGGAGCTTCATGACCTTTAACTGTCCTGTCACTTTATGTTCCAACAGAGACCAAGTATTTATGGTCCCTGGAACACATCACATTTTGTCTGTTCGAATTCGTGTCTCATAAGAAATGTCCCATCCTTAGAGACATCATTCTAGACCACCATGATAAGCTCTCCTTTTCCTAACCATTTTCTCATCCCCCTTATACTGATTTATTTTTCTCTATAGCATTGTATGTTTACATATTGACTTGCATATTTGTTCCTAATCTGTATTCCCTATGAAAAAGAACATCAGGCTATTAGTCATGCTCATCACTATATTAGCTGCTCACTGGTGCTAGTGGTAAATAACCCACCTACCAGTGCAGGAGACGTAGGAGATGCAGTTTCAATCCCTGGGTTGAGAGGATCCCCTGGAGGAGGGCATGGCAACCCACTCTAGCATTCTTGCCTGGAAAACCCCATGGACAGAGGAGCCTGGGGAGCGACAGTCTGTGGGGTCACAAAGTATCAGACACGACTGAAGTGACTTAGCTCGCGTGCACACATCACTGTATTGCTTGCATCTAGAATGGTGCCCGCCCAACAGTATGGTATGTGCTAACTATTTGTGGAAGAAAAGAACAAAGAATAAGTTAAGGAACAAATAAAGGGATCTTTCACACCTCTGTGCTTTCAGAGGCTAGTCTCTTTGGTATAAAAGCCTTTCCCCACCTGTCTTCCCTGGAAACTCTAATATATTCATTGAAATCTATCTCTATCACTAACTCCACTGTAAAGCCTCCCTTGATTTTCAAGATAAGGGGAAACTTTTTTTTTCTTTTTAATCATTTTAACTTTTTATTTTATACTGGGGTATAGCTGATTGGCTTCAGCAATACGTGAACCTCCAGATGTTCAAGCTGGTTTTAGAAAAGGCAGAGGAACCAGAGATCAAATTGCCAATATCCGCTGATCATTGAAAAAGCAAGAGAGTTCCAGAAAAACATCTATTTCTGCTTTATTGACTATGCCAAAGCCCTCGACTGTGTAGATCACAATAAACTGTTTCTTCAAGAGATGGGAATACTTGACCACCTGACCAGCCTCTTGAGAAACCTGTATGCAGGTCAGGAAGCAACAGTTAGAACTGGAAATGGAACAACACACTGGTTCCAAATAGGAAAGGGAGTACGTCAAGGCTGTATATTATCACCCTGCTTATTTAACTTATATGCAGAGTACATCACGAGAAACACTGGGCTGGAAGAAGCACAAGCTGGAATCAAGATTGCCGGGAGAAATATCAATAGCCTCAGATATGCAGATGACACCACCCTTAAGGCAGAAAGTGAAGAGGAACTAAAAAGCCTCTTGATGAAAGTGAAAGATGAGAGTGAAAAGGTGGCTTAAAGCTTAACATTCAGAAAACTAAGATTATGGCATCTGGTCCCATCACCTCATGGGAAATAGATGGGGAGACAGTGGAAACAGTGTCAGACTTTATTTCCTGGGGCTCCAAAATCACTGCAGATGGTGACTGCAGCCATGAAATTAAAAGACCCTTACTCCTTGGAAGGAAAGTTATGACCAAACTAGATAGCATATTAAAAAGCAGAGACATTACTTTGCCAACAAAGGTCTGTCTGGTCATGACTATGGTTTTTCCAGTGGTCATATATGGATGTGAGAGTTGGACTGTGAAAAAGCTGAGTGCTGAAAAATTGATGCTTTTGAACTGTGGTGTTGGAGAAGACTCTTGAGGGTCCCTGGGACTGCAAGGAGATCCAACCAGTCCATCCAAAAGGAGATCAGTCCTGGGTGTTCATTGGAAGGACTGATGCTAAAGCTGAAACTCCAGTATTTTGACCACCTCATGTGAAAAGTTAACTCATTGGAAAAGACCCTGATGCTGGGAGGGATTGGGGGCAGGAGGAGAAGGGGGCGACAGAGGATGAGATGGCTGGATGGCATCACTGACTCGATGGGCATGGGTTTGGGTAGACTCCGGGAGTTGGTGATGGACAGGGAGGCCTGGCGTGCTGCCGTTCATGGGGTCGCAAAGAATCGGACACGACTGAGCGAATGAACTGAACTGAACTGACAGCTGATTGGACTTCCCAGATGGCGCTAGTGGTAATGAACTCATCTGGCAACGCAGGAGACATAGGAAATGCAGGTTCGATCCCTGGGTTGGGAAAATCCCCTGAGGACATGACAACTCACTCCAATACTCTTGCCTGGAAAATCCCGTAGACAGAGAACCCTGGTGGGCTACAGTCCATGGGGTCACAAAGAGTTCGCTACGACTGAAGTCAAGTACACATAGCTGATTAACAATGTTGTGATAGTTTCAGGTGGACAGCAAAGGGACTGGGCCATATATACGTTTATCCATTCTCCCCCAACTCCCTTCCCAGGAAGGTGAAACTCTTTGCTTCTCCTGTCTTTGTAACTTGGGCTTATAATTATCATGATGTGCAAATATTTAGAAACTTGTCCTAGTGTAGACTTTAAGACCCCCAGGACAGAGGTGGGACTTTGATGAGGCCAGTGTAGATTTTCATAGGCGTTTGCAAGACTCTTGGTAGACAATTTTTGGATCAAACTGTGTGCCTCCAGACGTCTTTGAATGGCTTGTTGATGATGAATGTTGTCGGGGACTTGCCAGTCTAGAATCTTCTCAGAAACGGAGTGCCCCAGGGCACAAGGCAGACTCTGTTGCCCACATTGCTAATGGGCCTCGGCCTCCAGAATCTACAGCTCTGTCACAAAAGGATCACAAAAGTCAGATGTAAATGAGGACTTGCATCTGGGTCTGGCGAAGAAAATTTTGAGAACTTGAATGAAAAATCAGGCCACTTGGCCAGTTCATGACAAACCTACCAGTTCGGTCGATTAGCCTCTCATATTCACCCCTTATAGGCGCTGAAAAATTCAGAGGAAGTTTAGAGACTTGAAAATAATTTCCAATGAAAAGAAATTTATGTGCCCAAAATAACTTTTGTCCTTTTGAGTTAGGCCATTCTTTTTATTTTATTTTTTATAATTTTTATATGTTTGCTTATTTATTTGGCCCCACTGGGCCTTTGCTGTGGCATGCAGCAGTTTTAGCTGTGTTGTGTGAACTCATATTTGTAGCATGTGGGATCTAATTCCCCAACCTGGGATCAAACCCGGACCCCTTGCATTGGGAGTGTGGCATCTTAGCCACTGGACCACTAGGCATTTATTTCATTTTTTTATGTCACATGTAGAAAGTGAATTGAATGATTGGAAAAATGGGTGTACAAAGCACCAGTGACCTGGCGGATAAAAGTCGGTTGTGAGGGGAATGATAGCTATAGGGAAAAGAAATTGATAAAAGTTGAACCCATCACATTCAAGGCTGGTTCTGCCAGAGATACAAAAACCAGGCATTTTGTCACATTTCAACTCTTTGGACACAATTCGGATGATTGCTTCTGAGATTGTTGTGACACTTCTGTGTGACTTCTAAAGGAATGCCTGATCACACACACACACACCCTCCTGCCCTCTATTCTTGTCTTCAGTTAATGTCTTTGATCTTGCTTTCACTGAAACTGGCGCCTATAATTTTATTTATTTTTGGCTGTGCTGCATCTTCATTGCTGTGTGGGCTTTACTCTAGTTGCGGCGGGTGGGGTCTACTCTCTCGTTGCAGTGGTCAGGCTCCTCACTGCACCAGCTTCTTTCGTTGCGGAGCACGGGCTCTAGGGCATGTAGGCTTCAGTAGTTGCGGCACATGGGCTCAGCAGTCACGGCTCCCCAGCTTTAGAGCACAGGCTCGGTGGTTATGGCACATGGGCTTAGCTGCTCCTCGGCATGTGAGATCTTCCTGGCATAGGGATCGAACCCGTGTCTCTTGCGCTAGGAGGCAGACTCTTTACCACTGAGCCACCAGGGAAACCCTTGAAGTCCATATTCTTATAGCAGACTAAAGACTTGCTTCTTGCAAAAAATAGCAAGAAGACTAAAGACTTGGTCATTTTCTTGCAAAAAATAAATCACTAGGAAATAATTTTTAATAATGCCACCTTTCAGCCTGCAATCACTAACAGTAAACTACCACCATCCAATATCTGGATCGGAAAGGCAAATCTGACAGGATGTGTTTGAGGACAGCCAAAAGCAGGGAATATTGAGCACTTAGAGGTATCCGATAAAAGCCAAGTTCTCACTCCAATACAGAGAGTGAATGAAAAGCAATTCATGCAGACTGAATGGGGTGTGGGGGGGGAATCCCATTTTTCTCTCACTTTCTGCTCCCTGTGAGAATCAGAGAGTGCACAAAACCAGGAAAACAATAGGCCCAGCTGTGGGGGCATTAAGGCAATTTATTAGGGATATGACATTTTTAATGAGAAACACCTGCAGGAAGAGAACAAATGGGCTTGTTTGGTCAGAAAGATGCTCTTGACTCTTTTCTAAAGTGCATGAAAAAGTAATTTCATTTACGTGTCATACCCCGAGCAGTGGAATTTCCTCAGGTTCCAGATGTCCGGCACAGATGCTGAACAAATGGGACCCGTGTCCTGTGAGTTTTTTGTTTTTTTTTTTTAAGTAACTCAAGGGAATTTTCTGAGTTTCATGGCCAAGAAAATCATTAGCAAATAATGAGCTGAAGCAAGAAAGGCTGAGGTTGGCAGTATGTTCCTGGACATACAA
The DNA here is from genome assembly GCF_023699985.2 of Odocoileus virginianus. Classification (NCBI taxonomy): domain Eukaryota; kingdom Metazoa; phylum Chordata; class Mammalia; order Artiodactyla; family Cervidae; genus Odocoileus; species Odocoileus virginianus. Next base: position 50,136,220 of record NC_069689.1, read on the forward strand.
AATTATTCATAATTATCTGAAGTTGAAGAGGGAGATCCTGTTTTCAACGTAGAGAAGTAAAACTCATGGGTGTAGCTGCTGTATCTTAGACTTCCTCATTGGCCTCTGAAAATGATTTGGTAAATATTGTTTTGTCTGGGTTTCCAAAATGATTGTTGCTATTCAGTTGCTCAGTCATGTCCAACTCTTTTCGACCCCATGGACTGTAGCACACCAGGCTTCCCTGTCCTTCACAACTGAAAATAATCTATTTATAGTCTGAAACTTGAGCATTTCAAATATAGATTGTTACCATATAGTAGTAACTTAAATGCTTCCCAAAAGGGCAAGGCCACCATTTCTGCTTCAATTCTCCTCTGAGGAGCATTCACTGTATTCTCCTCCAGACCGGTGAAGAAGATGCATTCAGTGATAGCTTTCCAGAAAAAGAAGGGAATCCTCAAGGTACCTCTCTGAGCCAACTACAGGGCTGAGTGGATCCAGGCTGCCGATGAAAGGTTGTTGCTGAATGATAAGACACGGGATTCTTGGCCTCCGGAGGAGACGAATTCAATCCGGGGCCAGAGACGAGGCTGGATCGCTCAGAGCTTTTGTGTAATAAAGTTTTATTAAAGTATAAAGGAGATAGAGAAAGCTTCTGACATAGGCATCAGAAGGGGGCAAAAGAGTACCCCCCTCCTAGTCTTTAGCTGTACGTTATATAGTCACTCACAGTCTGTTAATGAAAAGAAAGGAATGTCATAAAATTTAGAATGATACCAGATAATTCATCCCTGGCCATAAAACTATTGACTTGAATCTTGTAGAAGGGAAGAATACCAACAAATAGTTTCGTTTACATAGATTAGGGGAACAATACCTGAGTAAGTAAGTTAGGCCGTTTGGCGAACCAACTTGAAGATAGAGTCTGGGGTTCATTAACATATCTTGAGACAACATTTCCATAAGAAAAAGAAATGTATTGGTTAACTCAAGGCTTGAGAGTAGTTAGCTTTAGGTGAGACCAGGTGTCATGGCAACACAGCACTTTAAGAAAAACCTCCTTTTAAATGTGTATAGAGAAGGAAAAACATATCACTGGTTTTTTTCTTCCTGCCACTTAAGAGAGATAAAAATGTCTGGCACTTGCGGCCTCTTTCCTCCGTTTGGAGACCCCTGGCCTTCCTGCCTGTTGCCCTCTCACCACGTCCTACCATCATGGTTAGTCGTTCAGTGGTGTGGACTCTTTAAGACCCCATGGACTGTAACCCTCCAGGTTCTTCTGTCCATGGGATTTTCCAGGCAAGAATACTAGAGTGGGTAGCCATTCCCTTCTTCAGGAGATCTCGACTCAGGGATGGAATCTGGGTTTCCTCCCGGGATCCCTGGAGAGTCATCAGCAATTCTCTACGGGCTGTTCCGAGCCAGGCTCCTGACCAACTCTGGCATAGGCCTGTGAGTGGCTTTGGAAGACCATGGTTCCTGTAGGGTGTTTTATTTTGCTAGGATCTAAGGGCCAACTGTGTTTAAAAATTAAGAACAAAATAAGCCTTTGATTCCAGGGTCACATCTGTTCATATGACCCAAGTCATGGGTGTAACTTCAGCTGGAAGAACTCCTGTTTGGAGAATTAGCAAACAAGCAGGTGCACAGTCTCTGGGCAAGAGACTATGGGCAAGAGGGTGAGAGGAGCTTAAACACTGTTGTGTTGCTACTCATGGTCCAAAAGGGGCAGGTGTCTTCTAAACGTCTCACCAAGGACTTCGAGCATAAGAGGACTTTGAGCCCCTTGACATTTACCAGCACGGCTGTCATTGCACCATCCTGGAAACTGTTTTTTTTTAAGATTTTTTTGATGTGGATCATTTATAAAGTTTTTATTGTATTTGTTACAATACTGCTTCTGTATTTTATGTTTTGTTTTTTGACCACGAGGTGTGTGAGATCTTAGCTCCCTGACCAGGGATCGAACCCACATCCCTTGCATCAGAAGAAAAAGTCTTAGTCACTGGACCACCAGGGAAGTCCCAACAACGATGCTTTTATCAACACTTACCATTTTACCGTGCATTAGTCATTATCTGTATCTATGCATAATCTTTAATCCTTACTTCCTGCCAATGCAGGAGACGCAGTTTCGATCCCTGGTTTGGGAAGATCCCCTGGAGGAGGAAATAGCAACCCGCTCTAGTATTCTAGCCTGGGAAATCCCATGGACAGAGGAGTCTGGTGGGCAGACAGTCCACCCCACTCTTTGTGGGGTCACAAAGAGTCAGACATGATTGTAGCAACTGAACACGCACACTTGCCCAAATCATACATTCAATTAGCAAGAGGAAAGGTACCATAGGTCCTCCACAGTTGATAATCTGTCCATGTATAAATTCATGGTTCACATTTATAGCACTTAGCCCCAGCAAGGGATGAGGGGGATCTGTAAAATTGGAGAAGCAGGTGTTCAAGCCTGTATTTAGAGATCTGGCTGGGGTGTTTCAGTTCTCTCTGCCTCCAGGAAGTGGTTTTTAAATAAACTTCTTCAAAGCAGTAAATCATCTTCCATCTCTTAAGCAGATGGGTGATAAACAAAGCCGGTGAAGTAATGCCCATACATATATTAACCTAGCTGTTGAAACGTGTGCGGAGCGGGGGTGGGGGTGGGGATCTTTAATCTGTCAATGAGATTGAGTAGGAATGCAAAAAGCCACTACCGCCAAAGCTCTTTATTACCCTATATCAGGATGGCTCTCACTGTTGTCTGTTTGCTGACAATGTCTACCTGGTGTTGGCTCAGTAATGAGGCAGAAAATGAGGAAGATCAAGACTAATTAACACATTCCCCGCGGATGTTTATTGCTATCACTATGAAGACAGCGTCGGAGGAGTTCCCAGCAGCCATTTGGTTTTGCAAGAAAAATTCAAGTCTCCCAGTGCAGAAATCAAGTTGGCCTTAAGCCAAGAAGGGTGATAGTGATGGCGGTTTTAACAACAAAGGGCAATCAGGGCTTTTTATCCTAAAATAACTGAATTCTGATCAATGTTTTTGAGTCAGGAAATTAGCCAAGAAATAACCATTTCATTGGTCTCCATCTACCTAGGGATTATAAATGGACAGAGGGAATGACTTCTTGAGAATTCAAATCTAGAAAGATCATTTCAAACAAAAAGTTGCACTGTGATAGTAATGGCTATCAGCTAGTAAAGACATGCTATGCTCTGCCATCCATGCTATGCATGCTGTCTTCCCTAATTGATCTACAAAGGGGTTACTATTGTTTCCCTTTCAACACATTAATAAATCGAGGCTCTGACAATGTATTCCAAGTAATACAACCAGTCAGAAATGGATTCAGAGTTATACCTAGTCTGTCTGCTTCCAAAGCTAGTAATCTTAACCAATGTAATTTTGCAATAAAATGAAGACAGTTGACTTGTTGGAGTAATCAGCCAAAATGACCAGTGTCTACCTAAATAGAACGCCTGAATAGCAGAGGTTGAGAACATGAGTTTGGGGGTGAAAATAGGGTAGGTTTGAGAGGGCAGTGTTGAGGTTGGGATAAAGTTAACATAAAACCACTCAAAATAGCTCAAACAAGAAATGGAGAGGAATTGGGGCTGATTTATGGTCCTGAAAGGCAGAGGGTGACTCTTCCGAAGGGGCTGCTCCTGGATACAGAAGCCATGGGCATGTGCCTTCACCCTTTCTCTGCTCTGTCAGCTGGTCTCAGCTCAGCTACCTTCTGCTTCTCTGCTCTTTCTCATTGCCTTTTGAGATCAACTTCCCCCATATGGCTGCCTAGCATCTCTACTTTAAACAACTACTCCAGGATGACAAAAATCACAGCTTAACAGAGAGTCTCCCAGAAGAGAATTTGATGAACTCAGAGTGAGTTAGGCGCCTATGATGTCCTGCTACTTATTTCTAGTTTCATCCAACTCCCACCATTACTTGGTGGCCAAGGTCCCTTCTCCTGATAGGAAGGTACACTGCAGAGTAATTCTCATACTTGTAGAACCTTTCCTGTAATTTTGAATCAGCCCATTGGCTCATTTGAGAGGAGCTTCCTAATAATTAAGAGTTTGGGATTTAGAGTCACAGTGAATAGAATGTATGGCTCTTACTAGTTCAACTGCTTATCAACTCCGTAGCTGTACAAATTATTTGACCATGCTGACTCTAAGCTTCCTCCTCTTAAAAGATGGACCAGTCATCATATCTTCACAGTATTATGAAAATTCAATGAAATCTAGCTGTAGCACAATGCTCTCTGAGTCCTGGCTATTCATGTCTGAAGTTTTAGCAGAATAAACTCTTTGCTAAGGTGAACAAGACTTGGGGAATGGGGAACATTATCTGTATTTGATGTACACATAAACTGAAATTCAGGGAGTTTCAAAGATTGCCCAATTTTTTGCATTAAATATAAGCAATTGAATCATGACTAGATCCCCAGGTGCTTCCAACAATACATGTTTTTCACGTAGGAAGCTCTAGCAGAGAGAAATCACCCCTATAGAGGTAGAGGCAAATGGTGAGTGGAACCTGAAGGATGGGGTTTATCTCCAGCAAACTCCCAAATAGATTCACACTATTCTAGAATTCTCTCAGAAGGGAAGACTTTAGGATACCTCCTTTTCTGATGCTTTTCCATTGAAGGTTTCCATATGAGCCCCGGGCCAAAGGCTCTTGGGACAAAATGATCTGCACTAAAGGGACAAATTGAACAAATTACACGGAATACATTTTTCATGGACAGGTCAATCAATTCTCATGTCTCATCTTTTCCAAGTTAAGTCCTAAAATAAACACTGAGAAGTGAACTCAATAACATTGTAGAAACATAGGGAAATGAAAGAGGGAGGATTTTAGTTCTTCAAACCTTCTTCCAAGCCTCCAAGGGATTTTGAGAACTGTAAAGGAAGCAGTCATATAATTTAAAAGTAGTCGCATGCAGGGGGAGTCACAAACCTGTCTCATGCTCATGGTTCTTCCATCCATTCATTGTGACTCTTGTGCTCTGGAGAGCAGAATGAAACACTGGGGAAAGGAAGAAAGGAGAAGATGCTGAGGACATTAGTCAGGTAGACACTTGCCCCACGTTAACAGTTCAGCTTCAACTCAAAGGGGAATTAAACTGTATTTGCTATTTATATATAAATCTGCCATGATTTACCACATCAGAGAATTAGGAGAAAGCTGTGAAATATTATAACTAAGTATATGGATATGAGTCATTCAGAGTGATGAAATGGAGGATATTAGGGCATTTGGGGATCTGTGGGGACCTCCCTTTTGCATTGAAGGAAGCATTCAAATGTCAATGTACTAAGGGTTGTGCAAAGTCAGGCTGGATGCATTCAGTGCCAATAGTCTGATGAGTCCAAATTTGCAGATGGGAAGAACAGTTGGAAGCTTCTAGACTGGGCAGTGTCCTTCATTCTGGCAGTGTCTGCAGAGTGAGTCCAGGGAGATGGCCAGCCTTCTTCAGGACTAACTGGGGAGTTAGATGGGACCGGCGCCATAGGTGAAGAAGTCTGTAGTAAATGAGAAATCCTGAGAAAAACAGTAACATTAGGGACTACAGATAATAAATGCACAAAAGAGAACTGTTGTTGCTTAGTCTTAAGTCTTGTACAACTCTTTTTGACCCATGGACTGTAGCCTTTCAAGCTCTTCTGTCTACAGGATTTTCCTTGGAGTAAGTTGTCATTTCCTCCTCCAAGGGATCTTCCCAACCCTGGGACTGAATCCAAGTCTCCTTCATTGGCAGTGGATTCTTTACCACTGTGCTACCTGGGAAGCCCACAGAAGAGAATTAAGGATGTATTAGTGTAATGCACTTAGAAAGATATGTATTTGCATACCATGCAAATTCAAAGTTCTACTGTGCTTTGGGTCTTGGCACTGGGGTCATTGGGTTATTCTGGCTTTCATTCTGGATACATGGTGGGATAGTACTTCTCTGTCCTCAACAAAGCTGGGTATAGCCATGTGTTTTGCCTTGACTGAAAAACGACTAACACGATGTGCATCACAAACAAAGTTTTAAGGGCCACATTTCCCTCCACTGCTGTGGAGATGGCAGAAGTCTATGTTGCAATGTTGAGCACGTCAGCTTGGGTACCTGAGGGATCATGATGAACCAGGCCTTCCTGATGATCTGCACTGGCTATCTATAGTAATCAGAATTCAGTTTTGCTGTATGATCCATTGGACTTTTAGAATTACATGTTTCTGAAGCATAACCTAGCCTAGCCTGACTGGTGCTCTTGCAACTGCTAATGTGTCTGGAGGTATTTGGAAGTCTGTTGTGGATTCCTGAAGGACACGGCTGGCTGCAAACCCCCGGCCTCAGTAGACTTGACGTACGAGGCAAACAGAGATACTCTAGCTTGCCGCTCACTTTTGTGTTCCTGCATCAAACTTCTTCTTCACTCATCCTATCTTCTTTCTCTTACTTTTGTCCCTAGCCAAAGTGAACGATAGCTTCAAGCTAGTTTGCTTTCTTTGTGCAGCCTAGTCAGTCAGGTCAGTTGCTCAGTCGTGTCCGACTCTTTGCGACCCCATGAATCGCAGCACGCCAGGCCTCCCTGTCCATCACCAACTCATGGAGTTCACTCAAACTCATGTCCATCAAGTTGGCGATGCCATCCAGCCATCTCATCCTCTGTCATCCCCTTCTCCTTCTGCCCCCAATCCCTTCCAGCATCAGGGTCTTTTCCAATGAGTCAACTCTTCGCATGAGGTGGCCAAAGTACTGGAGCTTCAGCTTCAGCATCAGTCCTTCCAATGAACACCCAGGACTGATCTCCTTTAGGATGGACTGGTTGGATCTCCTTGCAGTCCAAGGGACTCTCAAGAGTCTTCTCCAAAAAAAAATAAAATAAATAAAAAATAAAAGAGTCTTCTCCAACACCACAGTTCAAAAACATCAATTTTTCAGTGCTCAGCTTTCTTCACAGTCCAACTCTTACATCCATACATGACCACTGGAAAAACCATAGCCTTGACTAGATGGAACTTTGTTGGCAAAGTAATGTCTCTGCTTTTTAATGTGCTATCTGGGTTGGTCATAACTTTCCTTCCAAGGAGTAAGCATCTTTTAATTTTATGGCTGAAATCACCATCTGCAGTGATTTAGGAGCCTACAAAATTGAAGACTGACACTGTTTCCCCATATATTTCCCATGAAGTGATGGGACCACATGCCATGATCTTAGTTTTCTGAATGTTGTGCAGCCTAAGAGCTGTCCTAATATGCCCTCCTACATGGAGATTGTCCACAAAAGAAGCTGGGAAATGCTTTGTTGACTCTACATGGATAGGCTCAGAGAACCACAAGAGAGCAGGTCTCCCCTAAATCAGATCTGAGCATTATCTGCTTACAGCATCGGATCTGACATTTAAATACTGGTTCATGTACAACTCTTTATTTTCAGTAAAGACAACATGAATTATTTGGAAAAGCACTAATTTGGAATCAGAAAATATAGTTCGAATGAAGAGATGTCTTTGCTGAGACTGAATGAGTTCAGGATTTGAAACTGTTTTCTGAAGTTCCTTAGAGGCTCCTAGGAAATACGTGACTGGGAGAGGGTGACCGTAACACAGGAAACTCTGGTCTCCACCTACACTCCCCCATCGTCCCTCTGCCTTTATTGTCTTTATTTTGCTTCTCAGAACTATAGCCACAAAAGGAAGTTTATTTTGCTCTATTATTTTATAATTTAATTATTTTACCCCAACCTGTGGGAAGCTTTTATTTGATCCCAAGTCTTCGGGAGTCCCAAGTCTTATCTTTCCACCCCCTCTTTGGGAGCAAACAGGAACATGGGGCTTTGGAATCAGAACTGTTGCATCTGAATCCCAATTCTCCTTTGGTTAAATTACTTAATGTTTCTCAGTCTATGAAATGAAGAAAATAACCCTATGTTTGTGCATTTTTTAGATTCAAATTTATGTGAACTGTGAAGCACTCAGCTGAAGTTTGGTGTTCAGTATATATTATTTCACCTTTGTATCTTTCCTCTTAACGCAGTCTTTTTCCAGTATGAGTGGGTTCAGAGGGTCTTAGACCAGCTTTTCCCTCTGCCAGATAAGCACAACCTAAATGACTACTCTTTCTTAACTGAGATAATTGAAATAATTGAAAATGTACATTTTTAAACAGAATGATCTTGCATTACTTGGGAACTTTCTACTCTTGCAAAGGAATTGATATGTGTGTGTGTGTACTCTTGAACTTTCATATGCCAGCAAGTTTTATCACTCCATAACTGAAACTCTGCCCTAATAGGTATTGCTTTTTATGAAAGAATGATGGCTCAGTGGTAAAGAATCTGTCTGCCAATGCGGGAGATGTGGGTTCGATCCCTGGGTTAGGAAGATCCCCTGGAGAAGGAAATGGCACTCCTCTCCAGTATTCTTGCCTGGGAAATCCCATGGACAGAGGAATTTGGTGCGCTAGAGTCCACAGGTTCACAAAAGAGTCAGACACGACTTGGCAACTGAACAACAACAAGCTGTAGAAAACCTTTCAGAATGAATTTCCATAGGAATCTTACATATAAATATATATGTATCTCTATATGTACACATATATATGCATATATTTTTTTCTAATAAATAAGGTTGATTAATTTAGTAAGGAAAAAATTGTAAAACTTCGAAATGAGTCAAAGCAAACAAACAAAAAGAGTTCTGTCATGCTTACCCATCCAAATTATCTGTTTTTCATTGTCTTTGAACTATTTTACAATTCTCTAAGTTATAGAAAGCTCACAATATTGCAAAATAATTCTTGAAAACCAGTCATGTCTAATGGAATGCAACTTACTATTGTCCTGCAGGTAGACCAATTTAGCATCAATTTGTACTTTTATTTCAGAATCCCCAATTCCCTGTGTGTGTCTCTGCTATTTGAGATTTTGTTTCAACCAGAGAGAAGACTCTGATGATGGGAAAGATTGAAGGCAAGGGAGAAGGTGATGGCAGAGGATGAGATGGTTAGAAAGTATCACCAGCTCGATGGACGTGAATCTGAGCTAACTATGGGAGATAGCAAAGGACAGGGGAGCCTGATGGGCTGTGTCCACGTGGTCACAAAGAATCGAACACAACTGAGTGGCTGAACAACAGCAAAACATTTTACCCGTCTTTGACATGCATGTTTTTTTTTTTTTTTTAACAAGAGGCACATTTGTATCATCTCTTAAAAATAACCCTTTAATAGTTTTAAAGACAGTTTGCCCTTCTTGCTTTGACTGGGGAAAGGGGAAGAAAGAAGACAAACTACATTATTTTTTTATAATGCTCTTGCATCTGAAGAGCCACCACAGACTGCCATTTTCATTTATCCAACTCTAACAGGCATAGAAAATCCCATGGACAGAAGAACCTTGTGGGCGACAGTCCACGAGGCCTCAAAAGAGTCAGTCATACTTTGTGACTAAGAAGCAACAAGCACAGAAACTATAAACTTTGGGGAAAATCTCAAACTGGATCTTTTGGTTTATAATAAGTGTGCCTGAGATCAAGAGAAGAAAGCAATTACACAATTAAAATATCTGGGAAAATCATGATTTTAAAAATGTTTTAGTTGTGTGGATCTTAAAAGCCCAAGTGCAGAGGGTTTACTTTATGAGTCTAGTATTTGTCCCTTATTTGGGGCCAGGCGCTAGATCGTTTTCTTATAGGAGCTCTCTGGACCATAGTTGTCTAAGTGGATTAGTGGAGGACATCTGTTTTAGCAGAGCAGGATGGTCCAATGTGATTTCCTCAAACGAGGCAGGCAGCCAGCTTCATTGTGAATCTTCCCATCATCAAAGAGTGTCTCTCTTGCTCAATGGGTGTGTAGCTGAAGGGATTGTTTGGGAAAAAATGAGACCCCAGGGAAAGCAAAAGGAAATTCAGCATCGTAAATTAAGAGACATTCATGGCCTTTTAGACCAATGAAAATAAGATAAACTGGGTCATGATAAGAATACAAAAATCTGCTTGGAAAATCCAATATATTCCCAGAAACGCATTTTCTCCCTTTTGTATAAATGATCTAATAGAAGATTGATAGATGAACTAATTCTCCAGTATGTGAACATACATACTAATATAAAACTTCATATAATTAAACTTATTTTTTAAAGGAGATAAAAAATTTTAAACAATCACGTATTTGTAAGTGGAAAATTGTAAGGGTATATGGAAAGAGAGCTAGGAAATGGGGTAAAACTCTTTTAGAGGAGGAAATTGTTAGCAAAGAAAAAATTTCATTACATATGAATTTTTTATGTTAGACAAGAGAAATAACAGCTATATTCTAAGATGTGATATTTGTATCAGGAGCTCTATATTTCATTATTCTTTTACTTTGTATTTCCTCTGTTAAATCCAGGATGTTAAACTATCTTTAAAATAATTGATCACTAATGGCAACTGAAAACATGTGTAGTATTCTTAGGGATGTATTTAATATAAACAACTTGTTGAGTTTGGAGGTAAATGTGTACCTGTGAAACCATCACTAAAATCTATGTCATAAACACTTTCATTCCTTCTAAAAGTTTTTCACGACCTCTTTATTATTTTTATTATTAATTCAATGTGTGATAAGAACACAACACAAAATCTACCATTTTAGCAAAATTTTAAGTATATAACACAGTGTTGTCTACCATAGACTTTATTCTGTACAGTAGATCTCCAGGACATACTAGTTTTGTAAAACTGAAACTTCATACCTTTGGGTCAGACTACTTCCCGTTTCCTTTTCCCATCAACTCCTGACACACACCATTCTATTCTCTGCTTCTGTGAGTTTCACTATTTCAGGTAATTCATACAAGTGGTATCATACAGTATGTATTTGTCGCTTCGTGTTGACTTATTCCAATTAGTGAAATGTCCCCTGGGTTCATTCATGTTGTTGCAAACTGCAGGATTTCCTTTCCTTTTTCAGGGCAGAATATTCCATTGTCTGTGTATGCCATATTTGTTTGTAACTTCAAATTTTTCTTTTATCATTGTTTTATAGTTCTTACAAGTTTTTCACCGCCTTTGTTAAATATATTCCTAAGTACTTTATTCTCTTTACATTAATGTGACCAGAATTATTTTCATGATTTCCTTTAGAGATACTTTATTGTTAGTGTATAACCACTAATTTTTGTGTGTTGATTTTGTATTATGTAATATTACCAAGTTTCTTTAGGTCTAACTCTGTGTGTGTGCAATTGTATGTGTGGTGTTTTTATATATATATTTTTAACATTTAAAATCATGTCATCTACAGTTTTACTTCTTCCATTCCAATTTGGATTCCTTTTATTTTTCTTTTACATGACTAATTACTCTGGCTAAGACTTACAGAACAATGTTGAATAGATGTGGCAAAAATGGGCATCCTTGCCTTGTTCCAGATCTTACAGGAAAAACTTTCAGTTTTTCTCCATTCAGCATGAAATTAGCTGTGGATGTGTCATATATTACCTTTATTGTTTTGAGATAAGTTCCTTCTATACCTAGTTTGTTGAGAGTTTTTTATGACAAAAAGGCATTGAATTTTTTATAAGGATTTATTTGTATCTATTGAGATAGTCATATGATTTTTATTCTTCATTCTGGTAATGTGGTATATCACATTGATTGACTTGTGTTATGCTCCAACTAGTGAAGGACAGGGAAGCCTGTGTTGTAATCCGTGGGATCACAAAGAACTGTACATGACTTAGCAACTGAATAACAACAACGATGCTCAAATATCCTTCCATCCTGGGATAACTCCTAGTTGATCATGATGTATGATCCTTTAAAGTGCTGTTGAATTTGGTTTGCTAATATTTTCTTAACGATTGTGTTGTTTGTGTTCACCAGGGATATTAGTCCACAATTTTCTTTTCTTGTAGTGTCTTTGACTTTGGTGCTAGTGTGATGCTGCACTCATAAAATGAGCTCAGAAGTATTCTCCCTTCTTCTAATTTGGAAGAGTTTAAGAAGCATTTGTATTAATTCTTCTTTAAAGGTTTGGTAGAGTTCAACTGTGAAGGCATTTGGTTGGGTTTTGCTGCGTTGGGAGGTTTTTGACTACAGAGTCAATCTCATTATTGGTATATTCAGAATTTCCATTTCTTCTTCAGTTTTAGTAGACTTCATGCTTCTAGGAATTTATCTATTTCTTATAGATTGGCCAGTTCATTTGAGTGTAATTGTTTACAATAGAACTGTGTGATCTTTTGTATTTCTCTAGCAAAAGTTTAATGCTTCCTCTTCAATTTCTAGTTTTATTTATTTGTGCTTTTTCTTTTTTCTTAGAAAGTCCTGATAAGGTTTTGCCAATTTTGTTTATCTTTTAAATAACCAACTCTTAGTTTTGAAATTTTTTCTATTTTCTATATTGCTTTGTTGATTTTTCTATTGTTTTTCTGCATTCTATACCATTTATTTTGTTCTTATTTTCATTATCCCCTTCCGTATGCTAATTTTATGCTTATTTTATTCTAATTTTTCTTGTTCCTTGAAGTATAAAGTCATATTGTTTATTTGAGATCTTTCTTCCTTTTTTAATATAGGCATTTATCACCTTAAATTTCTCTACTAGTACTATTTTTGCTGCATCATATAATTTTAATGTGATATATTGTGGTTTTATTTTCATTTGTTTCAAGATATTTCCTAATTTCCTTTTTGGTTTCTTCACTGACTCAATGATTATTCCAGAGTGTGTTTTGAAATTTCCATATATTTTTGAATTTTCCCATTTTTCTTTTGTAATAAATTTCTAGTTTCACTGTCTTAAGTTGGAGAAGATACTTGGGATGATTTCAATCTTCTTAAAATTTTATGACCTCTTTTGTGACCTAGCATGTGATCTATCCTGAATGATGTTCTTTGTGCTTGAGAAGAATGTGTGTCCTGTGCTTTTGAATAAAATGTTATACGTCTGTTAGGTTTATTTGGTCAATTGTGTTGTTCAAATCCACTGGTTCCCTGTTTACTTTAAAATTATAAGCATGTGTGATTATATAATATAATATAGATATTGCAAAATAACATTAGAAATGTTTAAAGAATTTGATAAAATGAAAATATCTAGAAATTCAATACTTTATTTGAACCTCAATGTAGTATTGCAAATTGCTAGAGTATCCAGTCCCATGTGGTAACAACTGTGTTGCACCATCTTATCAAGAATGTTGTTATACTCTCTTGTACATCGTATTTGGACTGCAAGGAAATCCAACCAGTCCATCCTAAAGGTGATCAGTCCTGGGTGTTCATTGGAAGGGCTGATGTTAAAGCTGAAACTCTAATACTTTGGCCACCTCATGTGAAGAGCTGACTCATTGGAAAAGACCCTGATGCTGGGAAAGATTAAGGGCAGGAGGAGAAGGGGATGACAGAGGATGAGATGGCTGGATGACATCACCGACTCGATGGACATGGGTTTGGGTAGACTCCGGGAGTTAGTGATGGACAGGGAGGCCTGGCGTGCTGCGGTTCATGGAGTCGCAAGGAGTTGGACACGACTGAGTGACCGAACTGAACTGACATGGTACTTTGTAAAGTTGTTTAACTGCTGAGTCATTTTATACTGCTCTCATCCTACAGGTAAAACTGACTAAGTAAACACCAGTAAAGCACTGGTGAAATCAAATTCCTGACCAACATCATCAAGCAGATCAATTAATGGTGCCGGATAATCATTCATTCCCCTGTGCATATGTGCATATGTCAGACCTTATCCTCTGTCCTCAAATATGTCACACCTTATCCTCTCTCCTCGAACCACAACACCTCTGCCCACTCTTTACTCTCAAGTATTGCCCTTGACTCCTGTTTCTCTGAGGAAAAAAAGCAATAAAAGGGGAACCTCTCTGCATGTGTCTCCACCATACACACCCACCTGTGCCCTCAGACCTCAGACTCTGCTTGTCTTCCAGGTACCATGGGCTCTGTGCTCTTAGCAAAAGCCAACTTATCACAGAAATAAGGATGTTTCTTTCACATTTCTTTCTCTACCACTAACAAAGAAATTTACTTTAGCTATTAAAAAAAAAAATCAAGGCAAAAACTCTTGACCCCATTTCTCCCTTCAATAACTGTGCTGTTCCTTTCTTTCCCTATATAATAAGCTTAACATTTATTTTTACTTGCTATTTATACTTTCATCCTCCCACTATCTCTTAAACCCTCTCCAATCAGTTCTTTGCCTCCTAACCTCCCCTGAAAATGCTCTTGTCAGTTGCACAAGTTGGCAAATTCCTAATCCTTATCCTACCTGGCGGATCAGCACGTTTGACAGAGTCTACCGTTCTGTTTCTTGCAGCTCTTTCTTCAGTCTACCCGTCTCTACTGCTGATCCTGCCATCTCACTGTCTGCTCCGCCTCACTCACTTGTTCCTTCCTTTGCCTGTGCCACTTGTCCTGGATCTGTAAAATGTCCAGGGTTGCAATCTACAATTCCCTGAGTGGACGTCTTCATTTCACGATTTCACATTTTATCAAGTTGCCAGTGTGCTTTGCTCTGGAAGGGTCCCTGCTCTGGGCTGTACACAGTTAACTTTTGTCTTCTTACATGGCCTTTTCTTGGTTTGCGCACACTCAGATATCTCTCTTGTTCTCTTTCTTTTTTTTTTTTTTAAATAGAACCAAAAAATACGACCATATTAGAACCTCATCTTCATGACCTCGTTTAGCTTTCATGACCTCCTGAAAGCCCTATCTCCACAACTGTCACACTGAGGGTGAGGGATTCAGTGTACGAATTTTGGGAGGACATGGTTCAGTTCATAGCAGGAACATCTAATCCCAGACGTTCCCTGCTACCTGAAATCCAGCCAAGAGTTGGCTTCCCCACCCTCCACTCCTTTCCCAGGGACTGGAAGGACAAAAGTCCACATCGTGGCACTTATCAATGAAAACAGTTAGCCTTTCAGAGCTGTAGGACAGGGGGGCTGACTGGGGCTCCAAGGTCAGAGCCTATAGGTATATGTGTCACCAGGCCATCAGAGCCCTGACCTCTTGCTTCCCTTTCCAGCGTGAACTCGGAAGGTCAAATGCTACATCTATGACAACCGAAAAACTCTGAGAGGTTAAAGAGCTGCTTGGAGCTGTTCTATACTCTTCCAGTCCACAGCCAGGACCCTCGTCCTTTCAGCTGACACACACACAATTCCAACGATAACAAATACCCTTTCAGTGAAAAGCAATAAATCTCCTTTTGTTTAAGAAATAGTCCTTTGGGATCTCTGCTTTTGCTCTCAGCAAACTCATATGAGGAAAATTGAATCCACATGGCCTGGAGAGAAGAAGATAAGCTAAGTAATTAGGAGGGACCCAACTGCTTAGCAGCCAGGCTACAGATAGGAGAGGAGACTTGTGCTTCGTACTAGAAACTTCATTTTCTCAAAACTACTGAGGACCCAGAGATTGTCCATGCTTTCTTATTTTGTTTATCTCCTGGGCCTTGGCATACCTATTTCCCAGAGCCCCTGGCCCTATGTTTAATTATCCCAGGGTCTCAGTCTCAACTGGCAAGCATCTTATTCCAGGTTTTAACCACTGAAGGCTTAATGGAAATGTATTTCCAATAAAAAGAGGACATAACTCATGGAAATAAATTGCTAATAGCAGTTCAATATGAAAAAAGTGTTTTAATGAAAGTAAATATATATATATATATATACATATATATATATATATATATACACACTCGCACACATACACACTCACACACACATGCATTTTTTAAGAGACCACTTTTTGTGTTCTATAAGTCACACACTATATTTAGGTTATTTTTGTCACCTTTAAGTTTGACCTATATTTGAATTCTCTAAAGTTTCTTTCTCTTTCAACAGTATAGAAAAATGATAAAGCATAAGACATCTACAGTGTTATAAGGGCTACTGCTTGCTGACTATTGGAAAATTTACTTAAAATCACTGAGTCTAGATTTTCTGGCTGATTAAATAGGTAGGCATAGTACCTACCTAATAAATATTCCCTGAGACCTAGAGTTAATTCCTATGTAGCAACTATCATAGTGCCTGCTAGTTACTAAATGCTCAATAAGTGTTGTTATCAAGATTAGTTTCACATTTTCATAAATATATCCCAGACCTGTAAAATGGGAATAATATTTCTACTGACATCACAGGTTACTGTATGATTACATGAGTATATGTACATATACAAGTATCTAAAATATTTTGCAATTCGTCGTATATATTCCATAAGAATTAGATATTATTTTTTCCTACCTCACCTGTTTTGGGCCAACTAATTTATTAGTTTTAAAGTACTCTTTGAAATTAAAAAATACTTTTATACTTTTTTCCTTGGAAGAAAAATTATGACTAACCTAGACAGCATATTAAAAAGCAGAGACACTACTTTGCCAACAAAGGTCTGTCTAGTCAAAGCTATGGTTTTTCCAGTAGTCATGTATGGATGTGAGAGTTGGACTATAAAGAAAGCTGAGCACAGAAGAATTGATGCTTTTGAACAATGGTGTTGGAGAAGACTCTTGAGAGTCCCTTGGACCTGCAAGGAGATCCAACCAGTCCATCCTAAAGGAAATCAGTCCTGAATATCCATTGTAAGGACTATGTTTTAGCTGAAACTCCAATACTTTGGCCACCTGAAGCGAATAACTGACTCACTGGAAAAGACTGTGATGCTGGGAAAGATTGAAGGTGGGAGGAGAAGGGGACAACAGAGGATGAGATGGTTAGATGGCATCACCGACTCAATGGACATGAGTTAGAGTAAACTGTGGGAGTTGGTGATGGACAGGGAAGCCTGGCGTGCTGCATTCCATCGGGTTGAAAAGAGTCAGACACAGCTAGTGACTGAACTGAACTGAAGTACCCTTTTTCTCTTAGACAATTAACAAAGGAAAATGTTTCCCATAATTAAAGAGCCACTTAGGTTTCTTTTCTCAGATCTCTCCAAGGCAATCAATATCAAACCAGTAACTAACACTTCTTGCTTTGGCCCTAATTTGGGAGAATGAGCCCCATGTCCAACCCTCATTCTTAGCCCCATATACTTGCACTGGGCACTGTCTCTCTCACACAGACTATATTAAATTAAAATGAATTTTTGTGCCTTGAGGGTACAATTCACCAAGTGTAATGGGAAAGACAATTTGGAGAATTAAGAACAGATCATCTACTTCTCTATTAAAATGTCTATGCTTCAAAGGAAAAAAAAAGTGTATTCATGAAAGAGTTTTAGAGTGCCTTATAAACAAGAATCAACTTTATTTAATCTTTACAGCTTAACTGACTTTATAGTACTTACTAACTTTTGGGTACTGTGACAAATTGGCTTTAAATTCTTGAAGCTAAAGCAGGCAAATTGGTTATTATTTCTTCTGGAAGGCAGATATGGCAGGATTGACTAGGTGTGGCAGATGGATTCTATTAAATTTACAAGTCTAAGTGAAACTGGCTAGTTACAATGGAAAAGCTTAATAACTTGAATTATAAATGATGTTTGATGGTTGTTTCATCAACCATGGATGAAAAGGAACTCCTTTTCATGAATAGAACATAAATAGTCTTAAAGGATCATTATATAAGGAGCCATGTACTGGTGCATTAGTGCATTTAAATATTGATTCTACATGTTTGCCACAAACTATAATATTTTAATAATTTCGAGTCGCTATCATTTTTTGAATGTCCCAGCCTTGACTGACTGGAGAAGGCAACGGCAACCCACTCCAGTGTTCTTGCCTGGAGAATCCCAGGGACGGGGGAGCCTGGTGGGCTGCCGTCTACGGGGTCGCAGAGGGTCAGACACGACTGAAGCAACTTAGCAGCAGCAGCAGCAACCTTGACTGGCAGAGTCAGGGAAGGGTGATGGTCAGTCAGTCTGTCAGATGCTCCACAGAGTCAGGACTAAGGCCAAGTTCTACCTAAAACCCATGGGTAATTCTTCAAGGGTCTTTAGAAGGTAGAGCATCAGGTAGAAAGCTAAGGTCAGTAATTCAGAAGAGGATTCACTATCATATGTAAAATAAATGGTTAGTTGTGAGTTGCTAAATAACACACTGTGATGGTACTGTGTGATGATCTAGGGTTGGGAATAGGGGAGGGAGGCTCAGGAGGGATGGGGGTATATATATGTATGTGTATATAATATGATATATATAAATATGAATATATATAATTATGACTAATTCATGTTGCTGTACAACAGAAACCAACACAATATTTTAAAGCAATTTCCCACCAATTAAAAAAAGAAAAAGAAGGGGGTTCTGAATGGATCACTCAGTCAAAGAGAGGAACAAGATAGGGTATCAATATCTAACCTAAAACGCAGAGGTAGGGTTCATATGGGGATTCCCAGGTGGCTTAGTGGTAAAGAATCTGCCTGCCAATGTAGGAGATGCGGGAGACATGGGTTTAATCCCTGGGTCAGAAATATTCCCTGGTAGAGGAAAGGGCAACCCACTCCAGTATTCTTGCCTGGAAAATCCCATGAACAGAGGAGCCTGGTGGGCCACAATGCATGGGTTTCCAAACAGTCAAATACGACTGAGCGACTGAGCGCACACAGAGGTCATATACTTACGGATCCGAAGCAGCAGAAAGCAACGTGTCAGGCAGGAGGGCTGGGCTGTATGAAATATGAGATGTGCTATTGCCTGCGGCTGGCCTCTTGTGTTTTACATGACTCTCACATGTTTAATAAACTGGAAATAGAGTGGAAGCCAGCTTGTAATATAATCCCCTGCAAGGTGAATGTACTATGTCCATGTTCTAACCAGGAACTGTTATGACCACATCACTGAATTATATTCAGTTCTATTATACATATTAAGAATCAGTTATGGATACACAAAAAAGAAATAAAATTATACATATTGTTAATAATCTCTCCTGTCTTCTTTACTTCAAAAAAGATATTTTTCCCAAGCTCCCCAAAGATAAGGACTGTGATATATTCATGTATGTAGACAGCACAGTCCTAAACAGTATCTAAATTTTATTTGTTAAATAAAGAAAAGTTATAGATGGTAGGAAGAAGTTATCAGTGCCAGTTTATTTTATTGTGCAAGTTATTATTTTTTTGTTGGATATATACTAGACTCTTTACATGAAACATAAAACATATATAAAATTCATATATATATAAAATATATGCTAGTCATTTTTTAAGAACTATTTTGAAAATGATGTTATAGCTATCTAATAGGTTTCTGCTTCCCATTATAGTCAATCCATGAACTTGTATCTGGGAGACTTAGAGAGAATAACTTCTGGCAGAACATAGATTTTGTGGTCTTTGTTTCCTTGGCCTGGAGAAGGTTTTTCTAACTTGTCATGGGAAAGGTTCATGGAAATGACAACAGTAATATGAGTCCATGACTGAGTGAGATTCCCACATATAGGAAAGAGACATAATGAGGAAGTGACAAGTCATACAGGAAGCTGAGTTAATTGATTACACTCATGAGGGACAGAATAACAACTAAGTTTATTTTGAAAAATTCAAATTTTAATGATAACCAAGAAACTTAACATTCAGCTATTAACTTTCTATAGGGATTTTTTAAATAGATCTTTGTCATGTGCAAATATTCCTTTACCCTAAAATTATTTTTCTATTTCTTAGTATGGACCTGGATTCTTTATGGATTCATGGGATCACTTGTGTACGTGTGTGCTCAATCATGTCCAACTCTTTTGTGACCCCATGGACTGTAGCCCACCAGGCTCCTCTGTCCATGGGACTCTCCCAGCAAGAATACAGGAGTGGGTTGCCATTTCTTCCTCCAGGGGATCTTCCTGATGCAGGGATCGAACCTGTATCTCCTGCATCTCCTGCACTGGCAGATGGATTCTTTACCACTGAGCCACCTGGGAAGCCCATGGGATCACTACTCTTTTGATAAAATTAAGCAAAGAGGGAGAGAGGAGTAGGGACTCTCTCTCCTCATTTCTCAGTCCCTTTTCAGATCACTGAACTTTATGCTATTTCTCCTGTGCAGCATTTAAACCTTATCAATACCATTATCTTTAATATACTGATGATCTCATTATCTATCAGCAACTATTTCCACAAAATACATTAAAGCAACTAATTTTTCATGTTACCCCACCCTTTTCATCAGGCCTCTGGGTTCAACTCCCACATTTAAAAGGACATAAAATTCTTTGACTTAATTCCTCTTTCTGCCACATGAATTTTGATTCCCACCCAACTTTTAACATTTATCATATACTCTGAACATAAGAAATGCAACAAAGCAAAATGGTTGTCTGAGGAGGCCTCACAAATAGCTGAGACAAGAAGAGAAGTGAAAGGTAAAGGAGAAAAGAAATGCCCATCTGAATGCGGAGTTCCAAAGAATTACAAGGAGAGACAAAAGAGCCTTCTTAAGTGAACAAAGTAAAGAAATAGAAGAAAGCAATAGAATGGGAAAGATTAGAGATATCCAGGAAAATTAGAGACACCAAGGAAACGTTGCATACAAAGATAGGCACAATAAAGAAAGAAATGGTATGGACCTAACAGAAGAGCAGATTATAAGAAGAGGTGGCAAGAACATACAGAAAACTGTACAAAAAATGTCTTAATAGTGTGATCACTCACCTAGAACCAGACATCGTACAGTGTGAAGTCAAGTGGACTGTAGAAAACATCACTATGAACAAAGCTAGTGGAGGTGACGGAATTCCAACTGAGCTATTTCAAATCCTAAATGATGATGCTGTTAAAATAATGCACTCAATATGCCAGAAAATTTGGAAAATTCAGCAGTGGTCACAGGACTGGAAAAAGTCAGTTTTCATTCCAATCCCAAAGAAGGGCAATGCCAAAGAATGTTCAAACTATAGTACAATTGTGCTCACTGCACATGCTAGCAAGGTAATGCTCAAAATCCTTCAAGCTAGGCTTCAACAGTATGTGAACTGAGAATTTCAGGATGTACAAACTGTACTTAGAAAGGCAGAGGAACCAGAGATCAAATTGCCAACATCTGATGGATCGCAGAAAAAGCAAGAGAATTCCAGAAAAACATCTACTTCTGCTTCACTGACTATGCAGAAGCCTTTGACTGTGTGTATCACAACAAACTGTGGAAAATTCTTAAAGAGATGAGAGTACCAGACCTCCTTACCTGTCTGCTGAGAAATCTGTATTCAGGTCCAGAAGCAACTGTGAGAACTGGACATGGGACAATGGAGTGGTTCAAACCTGGGAAAGAAATACATCAAGTCTGTATGTTGTCACCCTGCTTATTTAACTTTACATGCAGAGTGCATCTTGCAATATTAGTGCAGATGGTGACTGCAGCCATGAAATTAAAAGATGATTGCTCCTAGGAAGGAAAGCTATGACAAACATAGACAGCATACTAAAAAGCAGAGACATCACTTTGCCTAGAAATGTCTGTATAGTCAATGCTTGTTTTTTTCCAGTAGTCATGTATGGATGAGAGAATTGGACCATAAAGAAGGCTGAACACTGAAGAACTGATGATTCAAATTGTGGTACTGGAGAAGACTCTTGAGAGTCCCTTGGACTGCAAGGAGATCAAACCCGTCAATCCTAAAGGAAATTAACCCTGAATATTCATTGGAAGGACAGACACTGAAGCTGAAGCTCCAATATTTTGGCCACTTGATGTGAAGAACTGACTCACTGGAAAAGACCCTGATGCTGGGAAAGATTGAGCACAGGAGAAGGGGACGACAGAGGATGAGATGGTTGGATGGCATCACTGACAATGGACATTTTTTTGAGCAAACTCTGGGAGAAAGTAGAAGACAGAAGAATGTGGTGTGCTACAGTCCTTGGAGTTTCAAAGAGTTGGACATGACTTATGGAGTGAATAACAACAACATCTATGCAATAGAATACCATTTAAAATAAAAATGAGTGAAATATTAGTGCATGCTATAGCATATGTGAACCTGAAAACTATTGTTTGCAATTGTACAAAGTCTGGCACAAAAAAATAACATGTAATACATTGCATTTCTATAAAACACCCAGAAAATGCAAATTTGTAGAGACAAAAGCAGATCAGTTTTTGTCTGTGGCTTCAAGTGAGACCACAGATTGACCACACGCAATCTAGGGAATACTATTGCGGGAATACAGAAAGCTGTAAAATTGGACAATATCAATGGTTTCACAGCTCCATAAGTTTATTAAAAATCACTGAACCACAACTTGGATATATTTCGCAGTTTTTAAATTCTACATTTCACAGGTTTAAAGTGTTCAACATAAATGACGTTGGATTTTTCTCATCGCAGCCATTCAGGCGCACATGATTTCTGTTTTCCCTGTTTTTTTATTTGGTCATTTGGTCAGGTGCCACCTACTAGATTCATCCACTGCAAGACATCTTTTTCTTGCATAATTAACAAGTAATCTATGGGGTGATGTTTTGATACTATGGGAGTACCCTGTTCCCAACAAAATGCTTGCTATGTAATATTTAAAATTTCTTCTTCAAGTTTATTAGCTGGCACCCTTCCATAAAGAAAAGTTAAGTCTCAATTCTATTTTCCTTGCCTATCACGATGGACACCTTTCTTCTTCCGCATTCAGTATGCTATAATTCATTCTCGTGATTCTATCTTACGCTCATATTGTCCTAAATTTGACCAGGTTAGTCTCCTTAAGTCAGCATATTTTCCTTTTTATATGTCTGCATCAGTTTTTAAAAAAATATTTATTATTATATTATTTTATTTTTGACTGTGCAGGGCCCTCTTTGCTGTGTGTGGTTTTCTCTAGTTGCCGAGACTGGAGACTACTCTTTGTTGTTGCATGGGCTTCTCATGGTGGTTTCTCTTGTGGAGCATGGGCTTTAGGTGTGCAGGCCTCAGGAATGGCGGTGCATGTGCTCAATTGCTCCACAGCATGCAGGATCTTCCCAGACCAGGGATCGAACCCTTGTCCCCTGCATTGGCAGGCAGATTCTTAACCACTAGACTACCAGGGAAGTCCTTGCATTAGTTTTTGAAGTACTCGCTGCTTTCCAGCACAGCAAGATGTTCCAGGGTCAAACTATACTTTTCTGTGCCAGTCCTAGACTCAGTCATTTTTCCATGTATCTGTGGTTGCTTTTGGTGGCTATGGTATTTAAAGTCAGAAGCCATATCTTCTTGATCGACTTCCCCCTTCACCCAATTAGAACACTAAAGAGTGCTGAGTCTATAATAAATATTTCCCCTAAGTGCTGGTGAGATGAAATCTCGTCATTATTATCTGGGGACACTTGAGAGCCCCGTGACTGATGTGCTGATGAACCAAAAGTGACAAGGAGGAGGACTCTGGCTCGAGCTGGCATTGCTCCATTGGGTAGCATTTGTAGGTCAACTATATAGTCAGATTCACTCTCTCCAACCATAAAAATAATTACCTGCTTCCTGAGAGTTCTGGGAAAATTAATTTGCTAATGACTTTAAAGAGGTTTAAAGATCAAAAGTTCTATGTATATGCTAATATTATTATCTCAAATGGTTCTCTTGCTCTGGACTGAAAACTAAGATGATGGCTAAATCACAGCCTCATTCTGAAACCACATACGACTCACAATCACTTTAATGCCCAAGCAGTGCGAATCTGAATGGTGGCACCGCAGCAGAAACACAGAAGGAGTAGGATAGCACAAGCCATTCCCTGATTCTTAAAGCCTAGGTGTGCATTTAATTGAACCAACATTCATTGACTTGCCACCCTGTCTGTCCCCTGTGCGTAACGCATGGGGATTGGCCCCACTCTCGGATGCAATTTCTATTTATTACTCCCTAATATTAGTTCTGAATTTGGGAAAATCCCTCTCAGAGGGGAAATATACATATGCCAAGGAGATAACTATGTCTTGCTGAAAGGATGCTGATACAGGCAATGAGGAGACTTGGGCTCAAGCCCGGTTAATTATGAGGTCTAACCCTAGGTGACACGCCACCTCTGTGACTCTGGTCACCAGTCACCCTGAGAAGTGGTCACTGGTGATGCAGGAAGACCTGCAAGAGCCAGGCTATAATGAGCAACCAAGAGGCAGCAATGTGTCACTGTAGAGGGTGATGGTTGGACTTTTGTGGGTCAGTTTTTAGTTTTCAACTACTGGTAGAGTTATGAGCATAGATAGAAAATGGAGACTTGGTACTACCTGAGATTTTGTAGATTGTTTACAAAGGTGGTTGCAATAATCCTACCCTTCTCTGTGTGTGTACCCCTTCGCAATGTGATCTTGCCACTCCTACCAAAATGGGATGTTTTCCATCTCATGAATTTGCGCTCACCTTGGTATTTTACTTGGATCAAGAGAACATGTTTCAGGAGCTATTATGTAACCTCTGAGCCTAGGGCTTAAGAGGTTATTGCAGTTTCTTTTCTCACTTGGAATCTGAGACAACTGTCCTGGGAAGGAGTCCAGGGGAAAAGCGCACATGGGAACATTTAGCTGTCACAGCTGGTCCTACAGTCCCCAGGGTGAGCCGCCTGCTGTATAAATGGGCTATGGCAAGGCCAGAAGAGCTATCACCTAGGAAACACACAAACTCATGAGAAATGAAAACTCTTGATAACAGACTCAGACACCAATAACAAATTGTTGTTAAGGACTGGAGTGGGGGAAATAGAAAATGGAAACCAGAAGTTGCCAATAGATATTTATTGAACAATTGCTGTGTACAGGTTTGTCCAAGCCCTTTCAATGTAATAATACCTAGAATGTTCTTAACAACTATGGGTTAAATACTATTTTTCCATTTAACAGATGGAAAAACTGAGTCAGGCATGGGTTAACAACTTGCCAATAACTTTGCATATGCTAACTAGTGCAGCCAGAATTAAATCCCATATAGTTTTTGCTCCAAAGTCTATGTCTTAATCCTTCGACAGCATTGCATATTGTGGGCATTTTCCCTGTTGCCTGTAGGGCATCCCTTTGGTTTCTGAACTATTACAGGAGGAATTAGGCATGTGCAGCCACAACCTTTCATACACCAAAGGCTATCCAACAGTCTCATGTCAAAAGAAACCATGAAACCTCTTCAGAAGGCTGTTGGACTTTTTGTTGTTATTGCTTAGTCACTAAATCGTGTCCGACTCTTTGCGACCCTGTGGAGCAGCCCACGAGGCTCCTCTGTCCATGGGATTCTCCAGGCAAGAATACTGGAGTGGGTAGCCAGTGCCTTCTCCATGGGATCTTCTCAAACCTGCATCTCCTGCGTTAGCAGGCAGATTCTTTACTGCTGAGCTGTTGGACTATGGGTGTGTTTTTAAGACTGCTAAAAGACCATTATCAATCCTATTTATCTGTTCTTGATATACACTTCAGTTAGGAGAAGTTATAGGGCTTTAAGGTCCAGACATACAGTTCTGGGTAAAAATGGAGACAGAGTTTGT
The DNA here is from genome assembly GCF_023699985.2 of Odocoileus virginianus. Taxonomy (NCBI): domain Eukaryota; kingdom Metazoa; phylum Chordata; class Mammalia; order Artiodactyla; family Cervidae; genus Odocoileus; species Odocoileus virginianus. The sequence continues at coordinate 50,161,586 of NC_069689.1, forward strand.
ATCACCAAATGTGCTTGTTGGGATTTCAGAGCAGGCCACCTTAAAGCAATGAGCTGATAAAGCTGGGAACAGCCACACATTTTCCCAGCGTACAGACCAGAAAGGAAGTCACGACTGTGATGTGATCAGATCTGACAACAGTACAAATGAAGTGCCAAAAGCAATTACCTTCCATACACAAGTAGATAAACAATCATCCACCATCAGTCTTGGATCCAGGAATCAAGAAAGGGAGAGACTAAGAGAAATGTGGTGCTAAAATGTCAAATCTGGACATTCAAGACAATAATAAAACAGGTCTTGATAAAAAATGAAATCAACTTTGTGTTGGCATCATTGTAATGAATAATATCTCCCTCTTTATTGAAAGGGGCTTCCCAGCTGGCTCAGTGGTTAAAGAATCTGCCTGCCAATGTAGGAGATGCAGGTTCGATCCTTGGGTTAGGAAGATCCCCTGGAGAAGGAAAGGGCAACCCACTCCAGTATTCTTGCCTGGGAAATCTCATGGACAGAGAGCCTTCTGGGCTACAGTCCATGGGGTTACAAAGAGTCGGACATGACTGAACGACTGAGTGCACACATACTTTTTTGAAATATCCATGTACATTAATTTATATTGTGGAAAATTTAACTGCAGAATTGATCTGGATTGGAAATGTGAACAGGCTAAAGTTACAGACCAACCTATCTGGAAAAACTTTCATCGTTTATTGATGGAAGTTAGCAATTGCAAAGTGCTTTCAATTTCTTTGTAATATCTCTTATTTTAAATAATAGTGGAACATTTATTGGATTCAGTCTAAGCTTCTCAAAAAATCACTCTGGTTAAAATTTTTAAAGTTTCACCATTTAGTGTTTTCCTTTAATGATTGAAAACACTTTCAAAAATAGAAATTGAAGAGTTGGGCAAAAAATCGATGCATCAGCAAGAATATTTCCAGCTTGCTCCATACATTGTAATTCTGTATAGTAAAAAGGCAGCGCTATATCACTATGTGAATATGACCATGTGGCAAGATGCCTGCAGCTCAGAAAGGATTCTTTGTGGCAGTACCTTCAGCTATTCCTTAAGAATTTTGGAAAATATGGATGCCAAGGCAAACACTGGGATGAGTGAATGAAAATGACAGGAGCCGGAAGCTATTAAGTGTTCATTTACTATATGGTCAACAAAATGAATACTATCTCATAGTTCTTAGAACAGCCTAATCAGGTAGGCACATTTTGTGTTTTTGAAACAAAAGAGACTTAGGGAATAAGGAAGTTCTATAAGCTCAGAGCAGGTACCACTTGGACTCAACACTCCGACATTTTAAGGATTTGTGTAGGAAAATGGGTTCTTCAGACCCATCCCAAATCCCAGGCTTAGTTCAAAATTCATCCACAATGATCATGTCTTGGCTTCTTTGTGATTCCCTTCCAAGTGACCAACAACATCCATTAAGGGCCCATTCGTATTTTGCCTTTGTGAAAGAATAGGGAATTTGGTAGCCAATTTAGTCCACTGTCTTGAGAAAGGTGGAAATAATCTCCTTTCCATATATTGAGCAACTGACAAATCGCTTATGTTTCCTATGTTTTCACTTCTCATTGTTCATTAAAATGTTTGTAATTGAGCACTTACTAGGTACAAGGTGAAATGTTGTGCATTAGTTAAACAAACAAAATGCAAATGCTTCCTGCTTTAAACAAGGAATCACAGAGGCAGATATGGCATATAAATTGGTATAATTCCTACCAAACCGAAATCTGTGATATTATAGAGCTGCATTGTCCAATATGGTGGCCACTAGCCAAATATTGCTATTTTAATTAACTAAACTAAACTGGTTCTGCCACACCAACTGCATTTTTTGGAATGCTCAATAGCTACCTATGGCTCTTGGCTGCCGTAATGGGAAGCACAGATACAGAACATTCCTGTTATTGCAGGAGATTCTATTGGACTTCTCAGCTATAATTCCTTAGCTTGTGTTTTCTTCATAAGGTGTATAAATTTCTAGTTTACTTGCATTAATTTATATTTCATAGCTATCTATTCCACTAGAACATAAACCCAAGGAAGGCAGGGCTTTGTTCTCTTTTTTAAAATTAAGTTTTATGGAATATAGTTACTTTACAATGTTGTGTTAGTTTCTGGCTGTACAGCAAAGTGAATCAGTTAAATGTGTGTGTGTGTGTGTGTATGTGTGTGTGTCTGTATGTGTGTGTATGTGTGTGTGCTGTGTGTGTATGTGTGTGTATCTGTGTGTTGTGTATGTGTGTATGTGTGTGTATCTGTGTGTTGTGTATGTGTGTGTGCTGTGTGTTGTGTGTGTGTGTGTATGTGTGTGTGTGTGTGTATGTGTTGTGTGTGATATCCCCTCCTTTTAAGATTTCCTTTCAATTTAGATCACCACTGAGCATTGAGCAGAGTTCCCTGAGCTCTATAGTAGGTTCTGATTTGTTATCTATTCACGGGTTTGCTCTCTATCATTTTCCCCCACAGTGCCTAGCACATAGGAAGTGCACAATGAATTTACTGAATAAATGAGATAATGCACTAACAAACTAATCTGGAAAGGCTTTTAGGAATTCAGTTTTGAATTACCTAGAAGAGGAACCAGGGAAGGAAGAACATTCTAGAGAGGCTAAACAAAGGACCTGATATCCCTTCGAGGGAAAAGAAATGATGCCCTGTCCTTAGAGTTTAGCAGTGAGTGAGCAAAAGAAGGAAATTGTATGTGAGATGACCGGTGAGGTAGCGGCACCTGATGGCAGAGGGTAGGACGTGATCTTCTTTCCCTATTTCTGCCCTGCTGGTCCGGCCTGGGCAATATGGGGCTGGACCACAGAGTCCCCACGCCGGGAATATTCAGCTCTTCACGTTGCCCGAGGTTTCCTCTAACACCCAGGCTGGCTTGACCCGAGCCTGGCACCCTATCCCGCCGACAATGCCTGACGCTTCCCTTGCTCACAGTCCTTCGTGTGCTCCGACAGAGCAGTGCTCCTCTGATGCCAAAATTTTCACCAAAACGGGCCTCCATTTCTTGTTATTACCAGCAACTGCCCAAACTATATTTGCGCTCTCTAAGAGCTTTTATCCAGTTAACTCCCCATAAACGTCAACCCCGGTGCTCAGACTTCAAGCTCATGTCCAGCTCACACGCCTCCTCTCTTCGTTTCCTGCCGGCCAGCTGTGCTGAGGTCCCAGCACGCCTCCCTCGGGCGTCTCTGACTTACTACACACGCCCTGCACATCGGGCTTCCCGATGGCACAGTGAGGGCGCGCAGGTGTAACTCAGGTATGTCTCATTATGGAAGCCAGGGAGCTAAAGCTTGCCTTCTAAACTCTGTTCATCTCTTCAGGGGTCAATGAGATGTCTGCGCTCGCAGAAGCTCAAAGAAGTAGCCCCTTGTGCCTACTGACCATTAAATGAGGCTGATTTTAGCTGTAATGAACTGTGTTATTCTAACTTACGGGCTTCTCAGATAGCTCAGCTAGCAAAAAAAATCCGCCTGCAATGCAGGAGACCCTGGTTCGATTCCTGGGTTGGGAAGTTCCCCTGGAGAATGGATGGGCCACCCGCTCCAATATTCTTGGGCTTCCTTCGTGGCTTAGACAGTAAAGAATCCGCCCGCAATTTGGGAGACCCCAGTTCGATTCCTGGGTCAGGAAGCTCCCCTGAAGGAGGGCATGGCAACCCACTCCAGTATTCTTGCCTGGAGAATCCCCATGGACAGAGGAGCCTGGCAGACTACAGTCCCTGGGGTCACAAAGAGTCGGACATGACTGAGCAACTAAGCACTGCACATGCTTACATTGTTAGTCATTTGAACACTTGGCATAAGACTGTACGAAAGTGATTTGGGGAAACTCCCCTGGCTGTCCGGCAATTAGGACTTCGCCCTCTAACACAGGACGCGTGGGTTCACGCCCTGGTCGGGAAGCTAGGATCCCTCATGCCTTGCAGACAGGAAACCAAAATGTAAAATAGAAGCAATATTGTAACAAATTCAATAAAGATTTTCAAAATGGTCCACATAAAAAGATCTTAAAACAAAGAAAGCGATTAGAAATATAGAAAACTAGCAATAAACATATAGCAGAAACTTAATTTGTTGTTATGTATCAATGCTTATATATGTTACGTATGAATATATGTGTGGATGGATAGATAGATAGATCATGAATGCTCCTATCTTTTCTCTGTGCTAAGACGAATGAATATCCCTTTCCCCACTCAATTTTTCTCGCTCTGACTGTTTCCAGGGAACTCTTGGCAGGTCAGCCCTGGGCCTCTTAATAGATTCAAACGAGGTAAGAGCTGGATTTAGGAAGATTAGAAAGTCATTGGCAGGAGACTTAGGAGATGATAACACAAGCTTCTATGGAAGGAATTAGATGGGAGAGGGGAAGGAGGGTTGGAGCAGGAATTTAACTTGGTGGTAAATATATGTGTGGATGAGGCTGGAGACATGGGTTTGTGAAAAGAGGATATTAAGTTTTGCTTCTTTCAGAAATATTTAAAAGTAATGCAGCAAGCATTTATACCTCTTTCAGTTATTTTTCTATGCTGAGCTGATTTTGCTTTTCAGGCTGAGGACTGTGTTGAGATAGGGTTAGAATAAGCTCTTTACACAGGTGTACTTCAAATGTTTAGCTGATAATTTTGCCCTGAAAAATTCAGGGACAGAGAAAAGTTATAGGCACAAAAATATTTATCTAAGAAAAATGGTACTGATGAACCTATTTGTAGGGAAGGAATAAAGATGCAGACTTAGAGAACAGACTTTGGACACAGGGGAAGAAGGAGAGAGTGGGACAAATTGACAGAGTATCATTGAGACGTATACATTACCATGTGTAATACAGATAGCTAATTGGAAGTTGTTGTCTAACACAGGAGCTCAACGTGGTAACCTATGACAACCTAGATGGTTAAGATGGGGTGGGGGAAGGTTCAAGAAGCAGGGGATATATGCTTACTTATGGCTGATTCATTCTGTTGTATAGGAGAAGCCAACACAATACTGTAAAGCAATTATCTTCCACTGAAAGAATAAAAGCAAAGCTTTCCAAAGGATATCAGAAACCGGAGACATTCATGTTGTCACCAAACAGGAAAAGAATCCCGTAAATTATGGTTCTCAGTTGGCTGGAAACATCATCACCAACAGTACAGCTCAACCATTCTTAGCTCCTTGCGTATGCCATTTTCAAAGCCCTTCACCTATAATAACCGCTTTAGTTTCTACAGTACTATTATGAGGTAGATGTTTATGATTGCTCATTTTTGGATGGAGATGCTGAAGTGTAAAGAAGTTAACCAACTCAACCAAGTCATAAAACTAGTGACTAGCAGAGGATTTCAGAATCAGGCAGTCTTATTTCAGGGTCAGTGCTTTCAATCAATGCATCATACTGTGGTGCATGATGTGGACTTAGCAACAAATAAGGAAAAATCACTCATAATAAGTTACATGATGATGCAGAACCCAAAATTTTATGAGATGCTAACATCACAAGTGTGCACAGATCTACATGGATGTGAGCTGGGCCTGGAAAGGAGACATGTTGTAGTGGAATCATGGCTGATCTACCTGATTATTTTGAACTACCATAATATTATAATATGATTTTTACAAACAAAAGAACAAAAACCAGGATAATTAAATGCAAATTTGAAAACCTATTCCAAGTATTTGCTTTTCCTCCATATACTTGATTTTATGTATGCATTTGAACATGCTTTTCCTTGCTACTTTCCCTCTTTTAAAAAAATCTCTCACATACTTCTTCTTTGGAAGGATTTTTAAAGATGGCAATTAAATCCACATATAAACATATGGTTATGTCTAGTTACACAATTAATGTTAATATATGGCATACAATCATCATCTAATTGGAGTTATATAGCATGTGGTGACATAATTATAACATGTAATGATGGAAAGATCCTTATTTAAGGCGAGTGAAATGAGTGCACTTGGAGTTGGATGATTCTTAAATTACAATTTTCCAGTTGCTCCAAGAGTCTTTCGGGGATAGGGACCAGCTGAGCTCTGCCTATTGTTGTGAAGGAAAAAGAAAACAATTTACATACATGAGAAAATAAGGTTCTGTGAAGTGTGATGCTTCCTTGTTTTAATCAGAAAAGAAAGGTTAGCCAACAGTTAGAAAGTTTGTTAAATAACAATTTGGGCTTCCCTGGTGGCTTAGACTGTAAAGAACCCACCTGCACTGCAGGAGACCTGGGTTCCATCCCTGGATTGGGAAAATCCCCTGCCGCTGAAACTAAAAAAAAAAGCATTACTTCCGGCTGCCCTTTAAGCGCATCTCATTGGTCCATGGAGAGCACCTCCGTTAATCAGGGAGCAGGGCACAGACTGAAACCTCCTGCCATCCGGGTTATCATCTTCCCCCATCCCTCACGTCACCCCTTCACTCTGGTCCCTCACGACATATTTTTTTCCCCCTGGGCCAGACATCCTGTTACAAACGTCTCTTCCTTTGTGGAGTGTTCTGCTTCTGGAAAGGGCAGAAGACAACAACCTCATCTAGCAGCTCTAATTGAAAGGCAGGACCTGACCTCCCCTTCACTCTGGAGAAGTGATGAAAGTTTCCGAGACTGTGGCTAATGACAGGAAACGCATAAGTGGACAAAGTATCAAGTATCAAGAAATGAGTCTGGGAGTAATAAAACAAATTAAGGGAAAGAAAAAAATGTAAGCTAAACATGGAAGTGTCCCTTTGAGCCGAGCTTTATTAAGTTGTGGACTCTTCTGCCAAGGAGAAGGCTCTGTGCCACCCGCATTCAATAGTTGAAAGCCCCATAGGTTTACACATTGGAGACAAGAAATGCTGCGTGACCTGCTTATGGAATATTTTTGTTTTGCTCTGATTCGTTGAAAACCTCAAGAACTGCCTCAGCACTGGGGCCTGGAGACTTGGAATGGGTGCGCTTGATTTAGAAGTTGTTATTGCCTGTGTTTTTCTTTCTTTCTTTAAATGAACTGCCAGAAACTCATTCAGAAAAATCCATGGTTCATGTAGAATCCTGTTTAGGAAACGCCTACTTCCCTAAAGGGCAACCTCCCCAGAGTCTTAAGTGGTGAGGAGGACCCAGGAGTCATGCGAGCATCCCTACTCTTCTCTGTTATAATGGATGAGCTAGTTTATCCCTCTAGATTTTTTTCTCCTCATATGTCAGATAGTCAAAGCTATGGTTTCCCAGTAGCCATGTATGGATGTGGGAGTTGGACCACAAAGAAGGCTGAGCTCTGAAGAATTGATGCTTTTGAACTGTGGTGCTGGAGAAAACTCTTGAGAGTCCCTTGGACTGCAAGGAGATCCAACCAGTCCATCCTAAAGGAAATCAGTCTTGCGTGTTCATTGGAAGGACTGATGCTCAAGCCGAAACTCCAATACTTTGGCCACCTGATGTGAAGAACTGACTCATTGGAAAAGACCCTGATGCAGGGAAAGATTGAAGGAGGGAGGAGAAGGGGATGACAGAGGATGAGATGGTTGGGTGGCATCACTGACTCAATGGACATGGGTTTGAGAAAACTCCAGGAGATAGTGAAAAACAGGGAGTCCTGGCGTGCTGCAGTCCATGGGGTCACAAACAGTCAGGAATGTGACTGAACAACAGCAACATACAAAGATGTGTACCAGGCAGTTTCAAAGCTGCCTGAGGATAAAAATAGACCTTTCCTTCTAGAAGCCCCTATGATTCAAGTCCTGAGTCATCGGAAAGGTGGGCGTTATCTTCAGGACCTGACCTCAGCGTCAGATCCCACCTCAGCCCTGGGGTCCCAGCTTCTGGATACATTAAGCTCCTCCTATGGCATATGCTCAACGGACTGGCTTAAGCCAAACAAGGACTAGTCCCAAACCAGAAGAAAATGTGGGCGTGCATGACCTGGGGCTGTGCTGAAATAGAAATTGTCATGACCTCATACCTAGGCAGGTCAGCCTAGAAGCCCCATCAGGACCAAACCAACCCAAGGGCATGCCATTGTTGTTAGTCATTTTCTGCTTCATCTGGGTGCTTCTAAGCCTGGCCCTGACCACTGCAGATCTCCCCTTGGAGGTCAGAAAACCATCCTGACCCTCAGCCAGGCTCCCCTGAGAGTGGCGAGAAGAGGTGGAAGGGACTGTCCTCCAGGTTCCTGTGGATGCAAGGGTGAAAGGAACAGGCACTGCGAACATTCCTAGGGGCTGCTGTTCCCTGGTTTCTGCCCTGAAGACGACCTTCCTGAGAGCCAGGGGTAAACTGGACATGAGAAGGGCGAGGATGGTCTAGATCTGCTCCTGGGTTCCCTGGGTGTAGTGGGGTCCCACTTAGTGTCCTAGATCAGGCCCCATGCATGTCATAGGGTGAATCCTGGATCCACTCTAGTCCATCCCAGCTTGTTCAGGGAGCCCCAATAGATCTCTCATGTGTTCTATGGGAAGTCAACTTTCCCTTCTCCTGCTGTCACCATCTTCCCGGGGCTCCCTGGGTTGTAGTCCATATGCAGACGTGTCTGCTCATGGGTGAAGACACTGCCCTCTGTTCCTGCTGCAGCTCCCCCGTCAGATATTTGAGGAATTCTGACTCTTTGTGCTTCTCTCACCCTTTGTCCTCTGACTGTGGATTTGCTGAAGTGCAGGAGACATGGTGCATCATCTAACAAAAGCACAGAGAAAGACACACACCTAGTGCTCTATCCAGATTTACTGATGCTCCTAATTTGTGTACTTGTCATGTATTCTTTTTTTTCCATTTGTTTTTAATTGGAGGATAATTGTTTTATAATGTCATATTGGTTTCTGCCGTATAACAACGTGAATCAGCCATAAGTATACCTATGTCCCTTCCCTCTTGAAAATTCCTCCCACCCCCCGGCCCTCTGGGTGGTTGCAGGGCACCAGGCTGAGCTCCCTGGATTATACGGCAGCTTCCCACTAGCTGTCTGTTTGACACACGGCAGTGTATGGGCTTCAATGCCACTCTATCGATTTGTTCCACTCTCTCTGCCCTGCTGTGCCCACAGGTCTGGGCTCTATGTCTGAGTCTCTGTTCCTGCCCTACAGATAGGTTCATCTGTGCCATTTTTCTAGATTGCATATGTATGTGTCAACATATGAGATTTGTTTTTCTCTTTCTGACATACTTCACTGTATATAGTAGGCTCTAGGTTCATCCACCTCATTAGAACTGACTCAATGTGTTCCTTTTTTATGGCTGGGTAATATTCCATTGTATGTATGTATCACAACTTCTTTATCCATCCATCTGTTAATGGACATCTAGACTGCTTCCATGCCCTAGCTATTGCAAATACCCACTGACCATGTACATAAATTTATAGGGACCAGAGCTAGAAATCAGTCTGACTTTGTCATTTTCCTTCAGGACCCTGGTATCTCTATTATTTGAACACAGGATTTCTGCAATACACTCTGCGCCGGCCCCTCAAGCATGGAAATGCTTGCTGGGCTTCCTATAGCTATTCTGAGCTCAATGAAGAAAACCTGTATATCTCAGCAGAAACAGAACTTGGGCAGATTCTGGGCCTCCAAGTCCCAGGGTCAAGCAGTTGACAACACTGTTCTTGTCTGTTGTACTTATTCAGAGATGTTAAAATTGATGTGTTAATCAAGCATAGTAGTCACAGCACACCCACGTGACATTCCAGGGTAAAAATGTGGATTTTCAAAATAAGTAAGCTAGAGTTCCCTGCACAACTCTTGGGCCCCTCAGAGTCCTCATATCTAGTCCAAGGCAATGAATGCACTGAAGAAGTTACAGAAATAAAAACTTGGTGAGGAGTTTTGGAGAAAGCTGTGGCATCTTGTCAACACCTCCTCCTGCCCCATTCTCCGGCCAAATGAAGCATGGGTTGGCGGGCACCACCCACTGGCTACACTTTTTTTGTTGTTGCTTTTCAGTTGTTAAGTCATGTCAGACTCTTCGTGACCCCATGGGCTGTAGCACCCAGGCTTCCCTGTTCTTCACCATCTCTCGGAGTTTGCTTAGATGCATGTCTATTGAGTCGGTGATGCCAACCAACCATCTCATCCTCTGCTGCCCTCTTCTCCTCCCGCCCTCAATCTTTCCCAGCATCAGGGACTTTTCCAATGAGTCAGCTCTTCATCTCAGGTGGCCAAAGTGTTGGAGCTTCAGCATCAGTCTTTCCAATGAATATTCAGTGTTGATTTTCTTTAGGATGGACTGGTTGGATCTCCTTGCAGTCCGAGGGACTCTCAAGAGTCTTCTCTAGAACTGTAATTTGAAATCATCAATTCTTTGGTCCTCAGCCTTGTTTATTGTCCAACTCTCACATTTGCAAATGACTACTTGGAGAAGACTCTTGAGAGTCTGGACGGCTGCCTTTAGGTGGTTTGCCCAACCCTCTGGTGGCGGTGAGTGCAGGGGACATGCACAGTACCCTGCTTTTGCTCCCAATTCCTTGCTTTTGCTCCCAATTCCCTGTTGTTGCTTCCGACACCATGTTTTCCCTCCAGGGTCTTCAGAAGTAGCAGTAGGTTTTTTTTTTGTTGTTTTTTTTTTTTTTGTCTTTTTGTATCTCGATTTTTTTACATTCAGTGGGTTTGGACAAGCCTATAATGACATGTCTCCACCATTATAGTATTATACAGAGGATTGTCACTGCCCAAACAATTCTCTGTGCTCCATCTATTCTCCCCGACCCCTGGCCACTACTGATCTTTTTGCTGTCTTCTTAGTTCTGCTTTTTCCAGAATGCCATACAGTTGGAATAAATACAATATGTAGCCTTTTCAGATTGGTTCCTTTCACTTAGTCCTATACAGTTAAGATTCTTCCATGTCTTTCCATAGCTTGATAGCCCATTTATTAATATTTTTAGCTCTGAAGAATATTCCATTTTGTGGATGTATCAGTTTATTTACTCATTTACTTACCGAAGGAGGAGTTGGTTGCTTTCAGTTGTTGGTAATTATGAATAAAACTTATAGAAACTTTCATGGGCAGATTTTTGTGTAGATATAAGTTTTCAAGTCTTTTGGGTAAATACCAAGGGGCAAGCTTGCTGGATTGTATAAGAATGTGCTTACTTTTATAAGAAATCACTACACTGTCTTCAAAGGTGGCTGGACCATTTTGTGAAATCAAGTTCTGACAAATCAATTTCAGAATAGAAACCACATTTGCTACTTGAAGTGACCTGCATGTCTATCTCTTGCCTAAGAACTAAATAAGGCACAGAATTTGTCAAGCCAGTGGGAGATGATAACTAAGTTATTAGACAAACTAAAATTGTTAAGCCCCTGCTTGTAAGATGTTTGCATCATATAACATCCACCAAAAACCACTTGTATCCCAGGTCACATGACTAGTCTGGGCAGGATAGACTGGGGTTTTAATTCTGCTTTTGTTACAATCCTTAGAAAAATGTCTTACCTTTCTAAGACTCAGCTTATCCGTCTGTCAAATGGAGATCGTAATGCCTGCTTTTAAGATTATCATAAGGAATGCGTGGGCTTCTTTTGTGGCTCAGATAGTAAAGAATCTGCCTGCAGTGCAGGAGACCTGGGTTTGATCCCTGGGTCAGGAAGATCCCCTGGAGAAGGGAATGGTTACTCACTCCATTATTCTTGCCTGGAGAATTCCATGGACAGAGGAGCCTGGCAGGCTACAGTCCACGGGGTCATAAAGAGCTGGGCATTACTGAGCGACTAACACTTTCACTTTCACTTAAGGACTATGTGAATCAAATCAGCAAAGCACAGTCACTTTACTCAATGTCTGACAAATAACTAAGTAGTCAATAAATGCTAGCTCTTCTTTATTTTGGTGAAGGGGCCAGAGCATTTTAGAATAAAAGCTGAAAAGTTTTAGAACCAAAGAACTCAGCTTGAAATTTGTTAAGTAAAGCTTGGGGACCTTTTAATTGCCTTGAACAATTAGATTAAACATATGACTGAGAACATGAATAAGCATAAATAGGAACTGAAAGCCAAACTTTGTGGGAAAAAGATGTGGAACACCTCAAAATTGTAACGAGAGCTCAAATTTATTGAGCACTTTATATATGCTACTGTTCTTGTGCTAAGTGGCTTTAGTTGTGTCCAATTCTTTGCGACCCTATGGACTGTAACCCGCCAGGTTCCTCTGTGCATGAAATCTTCAAGGCAAGAATACAGGAGTGGGCTGCCATTTGCTTCTCCAGGGGATCTTCCCAACCCAGGGATCGAACCCACATCTCTTACGTCTCTTGCATTGCCTGGCAGGTTCTTGACCACTAGCACCACCTGGGAAGTGCTTACCACTTTATTTGTGGGTGTCATCCCTTTATCCACCTTCTTAGGGAAAGGGATTGAGGCATGGAGCAGTCTATTCACTGCCCCAGGCAATCACTCCATGACAGAAGCAGGTTTTGCCCTGAGATGAGTCTGTGCTCTAATCTGCTGCAGTGCAGACCTGCCTTTTGAGACGCACCAAGCAGGCGCTGGCTGGCTCTTCCTAAATTGCCAAATGAACGAGGCCTTGGGAAATTGTTTAGCAGTGACAGTCACGCCTCGAGAACGGCTGCTGAATAGAAATAAGGAGAGCCAGACAGCTGCTTCCTGATCTAATGACCTCCCTTTCTTAGGACTGGCTTCCACATCTATTACGTGGATCAAATTTGAAAGCAGAGCTATGTTTCTTCTGGATCCAGGCAGCTACCTTGAATACAGAAAATACTTGGCTATTTATCGCTGTCATAAATTGCTCACGGTGTGCTGTGGAAAGCAGAGGATGGCGCCAAGCAGGAATCTATCAATATGGTCAAAAGCTTTCCGTCCCTTCCTAGCCCCAGTCTGTACATTGGTTATTTTCTATAAAAGCAGGAAAAATAAATTTAAGCAACATTTTTTTAAAGGAAGCATAATGCTACTTATTGAATGTAGGTATGTGTGTTTAATATGCTCATTTGATGCTTTTGAATCTTGATGCTGGAGAAGACTCTTGAGAGTCCCTTGGATTGCAAGGAGATCAAACCAGTCAGTCCTAAAGGAAATCATCCCTGAATATTCATTGGAGGATTGATGCTGAAGTTGAAACTCCAATACTTTGGCCACCAGATGGAAAGAGCTGACTCATTGGAAAAGACCCTAATGCTGGGAAAGATTGAAGGCAAAAGGAGAAGGGGTAGACGGAGGAAAAGATGGTTAGGTGGCATCACTGACTCAAGGGACGTGAATTTAAGCAAACTCTGGGAGACAGTGGACAGGGGAGCCTGGTGTGCTGCATTCCGGGGGGTCGCAGAGTTGGACACTTAGCGACTGAATAAAATCAATAGCTGAAAGCCAGACTGTCTTCAAACACTGTATTTGTCCTTTGAGGGAAAATTGATACCTGTGCATGCCTAGCCATGGAATACGAGAATTGGCAATGTGATTATTTTATTCACAATTTAGACCATCTATGTAACAAAAAAAATAAAAATATTTTAAAACCAACTGGGAACAAATCATATTTCATAATAGTATTAAAAACTAGCATCTGTGAGTTACACGCCTCATTTAAAAAGGCTAAATTGCTGGCTGGCAAATTAAGGGCATTATGTCCTGTGTGGAACTATTTGCTTTGGCTGGTTGATCAGGATTTTATGTTTTAGCCCTATGCCAGATTAGTTTTTAATTTCGATCAATCCAACTCTAATATCGTTGAATAACACAATCATTCACTCATATATTTTTCTAGTTTTTGCTTGTTTTGACAATGATAAAAAATTTAACAAATAAAAAACACCTTTCAAAAACAGGGCTTTCATTCACAGTCAAAAATATGCAAAATTCCAGTTATAAGTCCTAAGCGTGCAATGTATAACATGATAAAAATGATTAACATTACTCTCTGTTATATGTGAATGTTATTAAGAGAGTAAATCCTATGATTTTCATCTGACAAAAAATTTGTTTATTTCTTCATTATTGTGTCTATATGAGACAAAGAATGTTCACTTAACTTGCTGTCATAATCACTTCATGATGTGTGTAAGTCAAGCCAGTAAGCTTACCCCTTAAACTTATGCAGTGCTCTCTGTCAATTATATCTTAATACAACTGGAAGAAAACCCTAAAAAACAAAGAACAAAAACAGGGCTTTCTTTCTTAAGCCATTGATACAATTTGTTTGTTTGTTTGTGATTCTGACTACATTATACCCATACAACTAATGATGCTTGTGGATTCCCCCATTGAATTATTCATTAAACATATATTAATTATGCTGGAAATATATGCCAGGAGCTGTGTTAGATCCGGCAGGATAAAACGATGGGCAAAAGAAACATACTTTTAAAATAATTCTTTCGGCCTTAAGTAAACAGTTGGCAAGCTTCTCCTGTGAAGGATCAGGAATTTGGGACTCTGGAGACAAACAGCTCCCATCCTAACTGAGCTCTGCTATTATAGTGCAAAGGCAGCCGTGGGTGATACTCAAAGTAGGAAGCATGTCTGGGTTCCAGCAAAACTTTACAGAAACAGGCAAGGGACTGGATTTGGACCTCGAGCTGTAGTTTTCCAACCCCTGGTCTAGGGGGAAAGCTGCATACTTATCAAATAATCAGGCAGATTATTTGCAAAGGTAAGTTTGCAGACTGTAAAACCACATTTGGCGAAGGGCCATGGATGAGGGCTGCATTTGACGGTCAGCATGAACAACAGATGGCTTCCATGTGGACTTAAACAGTCAGAGAGGTCTTTCCCGGGAGAAGGGACAATAGAGCTGCCACAGCAATGATGGAGTAGAAGTTAATTTGGCAAAAAGCCAGCAGAGGGAAACGTGCTCTGTGCAGAAGGAGCGAGATATGCAGCAGCCTTGTCATGCAAAGGTGTTTTAGCTTTAGGAAGTGAAGGAAGGCCATAGTGGCTGGAACGTTGTGAACATGAGGTCCAGAGGTGAAAGAAGAGAGGTGGGCAAAGCTTTTCAGATGACTGCATGGAGAACTATTCCAAGACCGTCAGGAGTTGTTATTGTTGTTCTGTCGTTAAGTCACATCTGATTCTTTGCAACCCCATGGACTGCAACATGCCAGACTTCCCCGTCCTTCACTATCTTCTGAAGTTTGCTCAAACTCATGTCCATGGACTCAGTGGTGCCATCCAACCATCTCTTCCTCTGCTACCCATTTCTCCTCCTGCACTCAATCTTTCCCAGCATCGGGGTCTTTTCCAGTGAGTTGGTTGTTCGCATCAGGTGGCCGAAGTATTGAGGCTTCAGCTTCCGCATCAGTTCTTTCAGTGAATATTCAGGGTTAATTTCCTTTAGGATTGACTTGTTTGGTCTCCTTGCAGTCCAAGGGACTCTCAAGAGTCTTCTCCAGTTAGTTGCTTCCGAATAACTCCAAGCTCCCACTTGTAAGTCTGAACTGGGAACCCAAAACTTAGTTGTTGTCCCCAAAGCCAAGGCAAGGCTGTGTGATTCTGTCGTATGTCTCCTAAAAGTGTAAAGTTGACTTTTCCTGACCCTACTGCTCCAAGCTCAGTGGAGTGGGCCCAGGGCTGGAAACAGTCTGGGATAAAGAAGAGATGCTGGGGAGGAAGGTGTTATGCAAAGACTCGGTTGGAGTCTCAGCTCCTGTTAATGTGATCTCCAAGGTACTGTGGATAGTCATGATGTGACAAATTTATATAGCACCCAGCTCTGTGGTTTTCACACGAGATTCTGAGAAGTTCTAGGTTATTCAGAGGTGCTTTGGAAGACCCAGGTAGGTGAGGGGGAGACCCAGTGGGCTGCCAAGGCTTTAAGCCAATTCATTTGTGATCTCTGAAGAAACAGACTTATATACTGAATGATATTCCAATTTAATAAACGTGTCTGAAGGTAGAAAAAAATTGAACTCTATTGCATCATTGCCTCTTAATTTCTAGGGGGAGGAAATCGAGGTCCCATAATGTTAGACAGTTGGTCCTTAAGAGCTGACCCTTAGGCTGCTCTCTTTGCTCTCAGCATGACTCCGGGCCTGTCCCTAAGCCTGGCTAACACTTCTCTCTGAACCAGTTTCTTTATCTGGGAATGACTATTGTAAGACATGCTAGGATGGAGTAGAGGACACCTTCCAAACTGCCTTTGTTGGCTTGGAAGAAACATGATAGGAAGGAATGTTTATGAAACTTAGGTGCTTTGAGGCCTTAGATGCCTCAGCAAACCCTAGTGAGTGAGAGAAGTTGCTCAGTCATATCTGCCTCTTTGTGACCCCATGGACTGTAGCCTACCAGGCTTCTCTGTAGTGAAGGTGCAATAAACAGGACCAGAGATGCTTGGAGGTGCAGGACGCTCCATAGAAAATCAGAGGTGAGGTATGGTCTGTGGTGTCTTCCCAGGCAGTGCTAGTGGTAAAGAATCCTCCTGTCAATGCAGGAGATGTAAGAGATGAAGTTTTGATCCCTGGATTGGGAAGATCCCCTGGAGGAGGAAATGGCAACCCACTCCAGTATTCTTGCCTGGAGAATCCCATGGACAGAGGAGCCTGGTGGGCTACTGTCCATGGGATTGCAAAGAGTCAGACACAATTGAGCATACGAGCACTTGACTTACTTTACTTAACTAATGGTCCATGGTGAGAGGCAACAGGAGTGAGGGAAAAAGAGGGGAGCCAGTCCTCCCTGGGAAACGGAACAGAGACTGGGAAAGAATTTCTCAGGGAGTCATTGACTGCTGTAGAATCTCTTGGAAAATCCTGAGCCTCTGTGGGCTGGGTCCAGTGCTATAGACCTTGAAGCTGGCCTCTGAAATAGCCAGCCTTCTTCACAAGGCTGTGTCCCTGTCCAAGGAGCCACCTGGGTACCTGGAGCAAGTCGGTGAGCTCCGAACTGCATGCCATAATTGGGAAATGGAAGCAGGACCGCCCCATTGCACCTCATTCAACGATGGTTTCCTGATTCCTACGCTCAAGTGTGGGCCTGTGGTTCAATGTTCAAACTGGAAAATGCCCGTCATTTTTAAAGGAGGAGAAATTCTACTGAAATCAGTAAGATTCCATTCTTCTCTGTCTCCTCACTCCATTGGTTTCGTGTCATCCCACATTATAGGTGGCATTCTCCTCAAGATTCTGCTCATAGCTTCCTCTGGATTTAGTACATTGCTTCCAGATCCATGCCTTATGCTGCACAGACCTGCAAAGTCATGCCTCTACTTGTGAATGTCAGCTTCAGGTTGACCCTGGTGAACAAAAGATCAGACTCCTATTCCTGAGGCTGGAAATCAACTGCCCTAAACCTGATGGGTTCCAATTTGGAAATGCACTAAATCTAAGGACAGTTACCTCTGTCCGGGTTTCTTGAACCCTACTGGCAAATGTCTCATTGAACAAGGAGCAGACAGCTCTGACTTTTCCAAGTCCTATTAGCCAGAAACTGCCTTAAAGCAGGGACCATCAAAGCACACAGGTGGCCCAGTGATTTTAGCTGCTTGGCACTTCAAATTGTTGCAGACTTATTTTGCAGTTCTTCAACTGAGCATATGGGAGACAAACAGAAGATGTCCTAATAGCCTGTCATTAAAATCTCTGTCTGTGTGAGCTCACAAAGCCCCTTGTCTCTATTTCAGGCTGGGATTCTGTGTTTCAGCTTTGCTGTTGGCAGCGAGACAGAGTTAGGTCCCTGCAGCTGGTCCTCAAATGTGCTGTGCTCTTGTCTCTTGGTTGGGGAATTGAACAGAATTGTCATGAGGAAGAGCATCTGGTATCTGAACTCCCTCATGGCAATATTATAAAATATCTGTCTGTCAAATTTTATGTAGCTTGATTATACATTTATCCATTACTCTCCCACTGCCTTCAAGAAAGGTTAAAAAAATAAAATAAAATAAACCCATTTGATTGAATTTTAAAATAATCAACCACGTGGGTGTCCTTTTTAAATTTACGAGACTAATTTCAAATATTAAAGCTTTGGAATAAGGAGAATAAAGACCCTAGTCTCCAGAAAGGAATAAAAGCATAATGAGAATTGCAGTTTAGAAGAATTTTTAAACTGCTGCTAATGGGAAAAGTGAAATGAGGCAAGTGGGGATAAAAAGCTTGTTTTTGAGATTGAGCTTTAAAGAGACTTCTAATGACTGTAGAAATGTGTATTCCAGAGACAAGAGAAGTGGATTTATTAATTGTGTAATAATCTATCCTTTTCTATCAGCATCAAACACTAATGTGATATGTGAGATTCATATTCTATTACACCAGAAATAATTTTATTATGTTACTTTTATTTTTTATTTATTAAGTTTTTTCTGAGATTTTTTTTTTTTTGATGTGGGCCATTTTAAAAGTCTTCCTTGAATTTATTACAATATTGCTTCTGTTTTATGTTTTGTTTTTTTGGCCACAGGCATGTGGGATCTTCATTCCCTGACCAGGCATTGAACCCACACTCCCTGCATTAGAAGATGAAGTCTTAACCACTGGACCCCGGAAGCCCCAGTATGTGGCTTTTAGATGCAACAAAGTGTTACACTGTAGAGAAGGAAGTTCACTAGGGGTCTGTTGATAGTTCTCAGTCAAGATGCAACATGGACCAAAGCAAAGAGCCCTGAATTTTTTTTTAATGACATTTAAAAACTAGACACTGCATACCAAGTACCTTGAATGCATTCTCAAAATCTTGTATATGATCATCCTGTTTACAAGGAATGGACTACTAGTAGGTCACTAGTAGGAGTCAAGTTCCAGTAGCTCATGAGAGTGGGTTTTTAATCTTCAGGGATTTTGCAAGTTAATTGTTAAATACAGCCACTATTTATTCATTTTTTTAAAAATAAGCTTACTTTTAAAGAAATCATAGTGAATAAGTTAATACTCAAGACTCATCAATTTCTATCTTACTACATTTTACTAATAGTTATACTCTTAAGAATATATATATAACTATTCTAATTGCATGATGCAAAGATTATACATTTCTGTGATAATGTGCATCTTTCCCCATCTCCACATTTGGTAAGGTCATCTTGTTGCTTGAAATAGACCACAATGAGAATATTACACCCAAAGGTCAGCAAATACTATAAACTATAAACAATAGCTTATACTCTATGCTATAAACTATACTGGGCTTCCCTGGTGACTCAGCGGTAGACTGCCTGCAATGCAGGAGACTCAGGTTGAAACGCTGGGTTGGGATGGCAACCCACTCTGGTACTCTTGCCTAGAGAATCCCATGAACAAATGAGCCTGGAGTGCTACAGCCGTAGGGTTGCAGAGAGTCGGATATGACTGAAGCCACGAAGCAGCAGCGTGAGCAATACTATACATACTGCATGGCGTATAGAAACCATAACTTGACTTACACTGGTTTGTTGCTTGTCTGGACTGAAGAAATGTGCAGGTATAATATCAATGATTCAGATTAAATTTTTAAAAAATGGTGTTCACAGCCATCAGATTATGACTAGCACACAAACTGATAAACTATCCTTTCAGCCCTCAAAAACTATCGTTATCTGATTCTGCAACAAGATCACTTGGGTTGCTGATAAACAAATGAAATTTCCCACCTACCTTTATTGTTTCATTTTCATCTTGCAAATGTAAAGTTAATCTCAACAAATGTTCATTTCAGGACGATACCCATTAGTCAAGTGCAACCACAGATTGGCTGCAAGCATTAGAGTTTGGTGGGATTTCCCCGGTGGTCCAATGGTTAAGACTGTGCTCCCAGTGCAGGAGGCTGAGATTGGATTCCTAGTCAGAGAACTAGGTCCCACATGCCACAACTAAAGAACCCACTTTCCTCAATGAAGATCCCACATGTGGCAACTGAGACCTGGTACAATGACATAAATTTAAAAAAAAAGAGAATTTGGCAAAAATCAATGAAAGCATTCAATAATAAGCAACTGGCTGTAGGGAATCTCTAATGAAGAGAGTGATATGTTTGTTACTATGTAGAAAATGCAAGCTATACATATTTTGTGTCAGTAAAATTTATATTAAGCATAAGTATGTATATACATGAATGTTTTTTGAAGCCTAACCAATGCACAACTAAATAAGGCTTAGAGAGACTATATTGTCTAAGAGTATATGGCGAGCAAATGCTGTGGGACCAAGGTGGGGAGGAGAAGCAAGCGCATGTCAGAGGAGGTGAGACTTTTTTCTCTCTGGGTCTCATTCTCGCTGGCTAATGCCTTTCTTTTGAAACCCCCACTTCTATTTTCTATGTAATATCTTGCAGTATCTTCCTTACTGAAAAGGGTTGGTCTCATGAAAACACATCCCTGCCTCAATACTGACCCTCCTTCTTTTTAGATTCTACAATTAGATGTGTATAAGCCTAACCAAATCAGGCGTCTGTGAGTCTTTTCTCATTTATTTCCCCAAGATCTGTTATGGTCAACCCTCTGCTTCTTTCTATTTCTAATGAAGTTTAACAAAGCAGACACAGATTTTTAAATAAGCCATCCCCTTGCTCTTTTTAAAGGAATGTCATTTTCAGAGTAAACATGCTCTTTCAGTAATTCCCTACCATTGGAGCTAGCATTTAAAACAGGTGGGTGATCATTTTAATCTGTGGCTTCTCCCCTATCATATAACAGCAATAAAATAATGAAAAGAGCTTTTATTTTTACTGAACTTTAAGTTTTATCATATGTACTACCACTGCTGTATCTTTTCATTCTCATAATAGTGGTGAGATACGTAGGATAGATTTCATTTAACCAAAGAGGAAATTGAAGGATGTCTTAACACTTATGGCCCTATTACATTATAACTCAGTCTTACTTTCTGTCATCACAGCAACATATACATTACGGTAGAGATGTGAACAAAATCCCTCAGGTTTATTGAGCAAAGCAAGGCGATAAAGGAGGATTGTGGAGTTTGAATAAATTGAGCAGCAAAAAGCCCATCAGTTCCTCACTACAGAAATAAGAGCAATTGGAAAGGCGAGAAAAGACACTGGAAGTAAAAGTTTGTTGCTTCCAAGTGATTATTCTCACAGAAATAAAATTTTCAGCTAACTGTGGAAAATCCCATTAATTCTTGATTTAAATTCACATCACACATGAGTTGATTCTTTTATGATAGAAACAGTAGAGTGGAAAGTCATTGAAAAGGTAACAGGTATTAGGTCACATCTATGAGCAGTTACCATGTCCCAGATATTCCATTAGTGTCTAAAGTCTATCACACCTTAACTCCTCGGAATATTCCTATGCGATCCTCTCCACGATCATTCCAGTTTGTAGGTGAGGAAACCGAGGCTTAAAGAGGTGAAATAATTTGCCTGTTATCAGTTGGATAGCAAGTCTCAAACCTTAGGTTTGAACCCAAATTTATTAACTCCAGAACTTGCACTTAAAATTCCTATGCTAATCTATAAAGAAAGTGAATTGCTTGTCGCTTCTTCTGACTGGACGGTTGATAGGTAATTCCAGGGGCAATGTGAGTTCAGGCGTGGGCCGTGAGACATCTGTGTGGAGCTGTGTGTTGAGACCAGTTTAGTCTACAAGAGGAACGCAAGATTTGTGTGTGTCGGCTTTGTTTTCTTAGGCAAATGGCATCATCTTTGAGCCGCAGTTTCTTCATTATGGTATATGCACTTTGGAGATGAATCACTGAGGTAAGACGTTGTTAGAAGGCTTAGTGCTGGAACGCTTGAGGTGCTTGAGAAATGCTACTGCATCCTTGCCCATTTTGGTCTTAGTCATAGGACTGTTCATACCACGAAGATTCAGGTGAAATACCTTATGTGCAGAGTTGGACCTGGAGCACAATACACCTCTGACAGTTTGTGGAGAGCTGCTCACATGCATAGAAATGGCATTGCATGGTGTGTATGTGGAATCATTCAGAGATAAAATTATGCATTTTTCTTCCCTTCCTCCTCTAAGACCTCTGTGATTCCATTCTCCAAGAAAACTTTCATAGCTATGGTCTGAATGCTATTGAAACCTCAATATTTTTCACAATTATTTCTTCTTTCCCAAGGAATTTTCTTCTACTTCATCACCCAAACAGAAGAGAATCTGCCCATGATGCAGGAGACCCAGGTTCAATCCCTGGTTTGGGAAGATGTCCTGGAGAAAGGAATAGGTACCCACTCCAATAATTTTGCCTGGAGAATTCCAGGAATAGAGGAGCCTGGTAAGATACAGCTCAGGGGGTTGCTAAAATTGAACACAATTGAGCAACTAACACTTTCACTTTCATTGCCTCAAAAGTAAAATTAAATCATCCTGGTGTGAAGAAGAAATGAGTATAAATTTAAATTAACAAGCTAAAGTTCAGGTCATCTGGATTATTGCTTCATTTTCTTACTTGATCTTTTGACCTTCAGCCTTCCCCAACATTCAGTTTCATTGTCCATGGCAATCCTAAAATTCAAATAACATTTTGCTAATATTGCTTCATTGGCAGACGCTGTCTTCAAGGTAAAGTCTACACCACACCATCTTTAGAGCTTCAGTATCTTATCAAATCTCCAGCCTGGCTTCCTGCCTCTTTAATCACATCTATGATTCTTTTTACTTGCACTGAATTATTTGCAGTTTTGCTAATTCAGGTCTTTGCACATGTTATTTTCCACCACTTTATTCTTCAAACCAGGAGAGTATCACTGTGGCCTGGACAAACCCAATCACAGTCTGGTCAGTCTATTGAGTTGCTTCGTGACTTCTAACAGATTAAGTCTGGAGATAGAAATATTGGGACAATCTCATGGTAAGTCCACTTCAAACTAATTACATTTAACTCGTCTTTGTTTAGAAACAGGAAATACTTGCATTTTCCTTGTAGAGAAGAGACAAGCTGAGTAACTGTGATTATTACAGATAAGCTACATTCCAAACTTCCACCACCCAGCAAAAAAAGAAAGTTAAAGGGGGAAAAAAATAGAGGAGAAAGATTAACTTTACTATTTAGAATAGTGAACCAAAATGTGTCTTCAGAATCCAGCACTTTCCTTTAAAAAAAAAAAAAAACAAAACTGTATTTTTTTTAAGGTGGGCGGGCAGGATTGTTCTGGACTTGTCTAGGCATATCTTACAAAATTATGTGCTGTAGTAGGTGCAGCCCACATCTCCCTGCTTCTTGGTCTATTTCTGGGTCTATTTATTCCCATTCCTACAAAAGCAGTTTTCTGGGAATTGCTAATTTACTGAGAATGTTAAAGGGGACAGGACCTATGCCAATGACTATTATTTTTTTTTTCAAATATAGTCTAGAATGGGCTAGAGAATGTCTTTGGTTGAATCCCATTACATACAACCTCCTACTCTCTACAGACTATTTGTTGAAGGAGGCAGAAGGCTCCAGGAGAAGCAGTTCTTGTGGGAGGATTGGGAACCCCATCAGAAAAACTACTTCACCTCATTTCTGACTAGGATACTTCCTGCCCAGCCTGGAATCGTATGTTGCCAAGACAGCTGCAGAGAAAAAAAAAAAGAAGAAAAATTCAACTTTTCAAAAGTAAACTACTACTATTTAAATGAGTTTGATCAAGTAGTTGAATTTGGACAGAGATTGAGTTTCCTGTGTAGAAAAAGCGACATGATTGCACAATACAATGAGCAAGTCAGTTCCCAATGCCAAAGCACCCAGTGACTAAATTTACCAGCTCTGACCGGGTGGATCTGGGATATGGGCTGGGCATTAGTTACACCCAGATGCTGCAAATTCTCTTAGAAGTTCACCTGGATGATAACACCACAGTAGTCAGGTTGGAGCAGTGTGAAATCTAAAATGCATTCAATTTCCTTTCATACTTTTTAAACTAGTACATAGCCAATTTTTAGAGCACTTGTATTTGTGCTGATTATAGAAGCTAGGCCTGATTTAACAGAAAAGTGGAAAACTCAAGAAAGCATTAATGGAAATAGCCATCCAGAGACTTACCATTCAAAAATAAAGAATTTAATAGGGACTATAAAAAAATAATGTACTTTATTCCAGATGAAGAAGCATTCTTTAGGTACGTATGATTGATATATATATATATGTGACATATATATCATACATATATGATATATATATATATATATGACATATATATTGTACATATATGACATATATACCTCTGGCATGTGGGATCTTAGTTCTCTGACTCGGGATCCGACCTGTGCCCCCTGCAGTGGAAGCATTGAGTCTTAACCACTGGACCGCCAGGGAAGTCTCAAAGAAAGATACATCTCACCATGCAATAATTTCCCTCCTATTCTAATATTTTGGGAGGCTAGCATTCATTCAATAAATAATCTTTGAGTTTCTACTATGCTAGATCTTATACTAACTATTGGAAAAATATAAAAATTAAAGAAGTCTTCAGCTCGAACTGCCTCATTTCTTTGTGAATGAGTCCCAAAATACCCCTTACTGAAGACCAGATTTTTCCAGATGCTAGAGGGATAACAAGGAAAAAAAGGAAGACATTCCAGTTACATAGAGTTAACATGCTGATTGGTCAGACAGAAAATAAACACTAAACAAAGATACACTGTAATGCCAGGTTGTGACTGGCTCTAGAAACACCAGGGAGAGTGGAAAACCTGGAGGATAAGTGGCATTTTAACAGAAACAGGGAAGACATGAGGGAGCAAAGCCTGCACACATTTGGGGAAAGGCGTGCATGGCATGTTACAATCTGAAGAGAGATGTAGACAGAGACTCAAGCAATCCCTATGGAAGAAGGAGGCAGGCAAGGCGGTGGAAGCAAGAACATACTCACGACACAGCCCTGGAAGAGCAGCCCTTACCTGGTGCAGGAGGAAGACCCAGGGGGCAAGTGTCATGGCTGGAAAGTCAGTGGAAATCACATTATCATGAAGTTGAAGGTCAGACATGAACTTACTGCAGCAAGAAGTTGGTCCACCATTTCTTCCATCTCCAGAATTCTGTGATCACCTTGTTCTCTGTTTTGATTAAATTGAATTAGAAACAGCATAAATCAGAAGTCTTGATTGTCAAGAACACATTGCAAAGAAGTTTTGAAGGTCAGCATCCTAAAGAAACGCTAAAGTAATATTAGTCTTTCCCTGGATTCTTAAAAAAGCAATGAAAGAGAGCACATCATATAGAGGGCACCACAAAACTGCTTGCTTTTGCAGAAGTGTTTCTTTCTTCATATGTCTTCTTCCCCACAGACTCACACCACACAGCAGTGGTTCTGTTCTGTCTCTTTTCTCATGCTTCATGGAGGCCCCAGCAGACACAGAGATTTCATTCGCATCTGCCTCTTGCCTGCACGTCTTCATGGATGGTATCATTTTAAGTGACTGCACGCTCAACCTGGCCATATTCCACCTTGGGATGTATACCCATCTTTCCCCATATTTTTTCCAAGAGAAGATATTCTTCTGTTTATTGTTTATTGATTGGAGGTGGCTCAGATGGTAAAGAATCTGCCTGCAGTACGGGAGACCTGAGTTTGATACCTGGGTTGGGAAGATCCCCTGGAGGAGGAAAAGGCTACCCACTCCAGTATTCTGGCTTGGAGAATTCTGTGGACTGTATAGTCCATGGGGTTGCAAAGAGTCGGACACGACTGAGCGACTTTTGCTTTAACATAGTTGATTTACAGTGCTGTGTTAGTTTCAAGTGTAGAACAAAGAGATTCAAATACATATATTCTTTTTCAGATTATTTTCCCTTATAGATTATTACAAAATACTAAGTATAGTTCCTGAGAAGATAAGTCTAGTCAAAACTTTTTCTACTCCACTGAAGAAAAAATTTATCTTTAGCGATTTTACATGTTGATAGAATTTTTTGCTCATAGCTTCATCTGAAATATCTAACCAATAAGACGTCTTGTCCCTAGGATTGTAATTCAATTTGTCAATAGCCACCATGATTTCGCTACAACTTTGACTTGGAATGGAAAAGACCAGATAGCTCTATTTTTATTGTGCCTTGCTCTGGCAGGCCGGCCATTGGATGAATTTACACTCTTTGCTTCATTCTAGAAGATCTGTGAAGGCTGGACCTTGGGTCCCTAGTTCCTAATGAAAGGCTCTGCAATATGATCCCCAGTTTACAATAGCCAGGACATGGAAGCAATGCAAATGTCCATTGATGGAAAAATGAACCATGAAGATGTAGTACATATATACAATGGAATATTACTCAGCCTAAAAAAGAATGACATGGTGCCATTTGCAGTGACATGGATGGGCCTAGAGATTTTCATAATGAGTGAAGCAAGTCAGACAAAGACAAATATGATATCGCTTATATGTGGGATCTAAAAAAATGTTGAAACTATTTACAAAATAGAAATAGAGTCACAGATGTTGAAAACAAATTTAGTGATTACCAAGGAAGAAAGGGGGTGAGGGATAAATTCGCAGATTGAGATTGACATATGCACAGCACTGTATATGAAATAGATAACTATTAATAATAAGAAACTCCAGGAGTTGGTGATGGACAGGGAGGCCTGGCGTGCTGCGATTCATGGGGTTGCAAAGAGTCGGACACGACTGAGCGACTGAACTGAACTGAACTGAGTAATAAGAAGATGCTGTATAACACAGGAAACTGCTCAACACTGCAGTGACCGCTATGGGAACAGAATCTGAAGAAGGGCGGATACGTGTATATGGATAATTGATTTGCTTTGGTACACAGCAGAAACTAACACGTTGTAAATCAACAATGCTCCAATAAAAGTTTTTAAAAATTTGCCAAATTCACTACGCTATTGCATTCAGAGCAAATGAAGTAAATTTATAACTTTTGTAGAAAATGTAATATAGGGCTTGACTGAAGTTATAAGCAAAGATGGACAATTATGTCATATAGCACAGCACAATTTCTTGTTAAATCTCTCTTGTTCACACACAGACACACACACACACACACACACACACACACAGCTTTTCCAGTCTTTTCTTCTTTCCCTATCCATCACCACCTTTCTCCTTTTCCTCCTGCTAAGCACAACACTGATTTTGTTCCACCTTTTTGAAAATCCCCTGTCCTTGACAGCCCTCCTCGAGGCTGGAAGGACGCTGGGAAGTGGCTTTGGTGGACTTGCAGGAGACAACATCCCACTGAAATGTTTTCTGCGTAATTGTCAGCATAGCACTGGTGTCAGCATTTTGAAAAAAATCAGCAACAAAAAGTAACATTGTGGTTATCTTTAATAATGTTAACTAAATCAAATGAATTAGACATTTTAATCACAGTATTTTTAAGGCAAAGAAAAACAAATAGGATCCTGTAGCATGCATGAAATGTTAAGGACTTCTAAGACCATCCTCTTGACCTGAACAGAGCCTCTCCTGGGTGTTTGAGGTTTGACTTTCATTCCCAGTCTCTTAAATTGCCTTGAGAGCTGGTCAAAATTCCTGAGTCTTCTGCCTCATTATTCTTCTGTCTCCACAATGAAACTTTTTTGTTTCTAAACTTTAAATAGGTTCATTGACTTTCTTATGATTATAAAAAAATACAAACTCATGGAAATTTGAAAACATATAAAACTCTAAAGAAATAATAAAAAACACTTGCCACCATAGATGATAATCGTTAACAATTTGGTATGCTGATGGAGGTGATGGAATTCCCACTGAGCTATCTCAAATACTAAAAGATGATGCTGTTTAAGTGCTGCACTCGATATGCCAGCAAATTTGGAAAGTTCAGCAGTGGCCACAGAACTGGAAAAGGTCAGTTTTCACTCCAATCTCAAAGAAAGGCAGTGCCAAAGAATGTTCAAACTACCAAACAATTGCACTCATCTCACACACTAGCAAAGTAATGCTCAAGAGGAACTAAAGAGCCTCTTGCTGACGGTCAAAGAGGAGAGTGAAAAACTGTCTTAAAACTCGGCATCCAAAAAATGAAGATCATGGCATCTGGTCCCATCACTTCAGCAAATAGATGGGGAAACAGTGGAAACAGTGACAGACTTTATTTTCTTGGGCTCCAAAATCACTGCATATTGTGACAGCAGCCATGAAATTAAAAGATGCTCACTCTTTGGAAGAAAAGCTTTGACAAACCTAGACAGCATATTCAAAAGCAGAGACATTTCTATACCGACAAAGATCCATCTAG
Source organism: Odocoileus virginianus (assembly GCF_023699985.2). Lineage (NCBI taxonomy): Eukaryota > Metazoa > Chordata > Mammalia > Artiodactyla > Cervidae > Odocoileus > Odocoileus virginianus. The sequence goes on from NC_069689.1 coordinate 50,189,582, forward strand.
TCAAAGCTATGGTTTTTCCAGTAGTCATGTATGGCTGTGAGAGTTGGACCATAAAGAAAGCTGAGGACTCAAGAACTGATGGTTTTGAACTGTGATGTTGGAGAAGATTCTTGAGAGTCCCTTGGACTGCAAGGAGATCCAACCAGTCAATCCTAAAGGAAACCAGTCCTGAGTATTCATTGGAAGGACTGATGCTGAAGATGAAGCTACAATACTTTGGCCACCTGATACAAAGAACTAACTCATTTGAAAAAAACCCTGATGCTGGGAAAGATTAAAGGTGAGAGAAGAAAGGGAGAAGAGAGGATGAGATGGTTGGTTGGCATCACTGATTCGGACATGCATTTGAGCAAGCTCCTGGAGATTGTGGTGGACAGGGAAGCCTGGCGTGCGGAGTGACTGAACTGAACTTATGCCCCATTCAAGAAAATACATGTGTGTGTGTGTGGGGGGGGGGTAATTATAGATATACTTATTTGTAATCGCTAGTATTTTTCCATGTTAATGAAAAATATCTACATGATGTTTATTTTTCTCTTTAAAATATTTTATGATCAAGTATCTTTGAAATTAAAAATTAGTGTGTGTTCATTGTAATGAGTCAGACAATCCAAAGAGATGAAAATAAATAATCTCCTTGAGTTTCTTTATTCCTTGCCTTCTGTATCACACCAATTAAAAATAAATCCTTGACTTCTATTTCTGTAGAAACTGGAAGAAATAGAAAATTTCTATAGAAACTTTCCATCCCTTTCAAAATAAAATAAGAATCTCAGCCCCTGAAAGATAGGAAATTCATATATGTGTGTATATATATATATATATACACACATATATATTAATAGCTATTGAACTGTTAATAACTTTGAAGCTGATATATATACACATACACACACACACACACACACATATATGTATATGGGGATTCCCTGGTGTCTCAGGGGTAAAGAATCTGCCTGCAATACAGGAGATGCAGGAGACGTGGGTTCAATTTGATCCCATGGTGAAGGAAATGTCAACCCACTCCAGTATTCTTGCCTGGAAAATTCCATAGACAGAGGAGACTGGCAGGTATAGTCCATGGGGTCACAAAGAGTCAGACAACTGTAGTGACTAAGCACACATCCTTACATATATATATAACTGTCAATAACTGTTGAACTATCAATAACTTTACAGCTGATACCAAAAAGATGGCTGCCTAGGGTCAAACGATGCAGGTTTGCTAAGGCTTACAAGTTGATACTTGTAGTATCATTCAAGTAACTTGTTGCCCTCAAGTTAAGAATTATAAATGTCCTTTAATTTAAATAACTGATAATTGGATTTGTTACATACTTCATTTTATTTTTTTTAAACATTTTTTTATGTGGCCCATTTCTAAATTCTCTATTAAATTCGTTGCAATTGTGCTTCTGTTTCATGTTTCGGTTGTTTGCCCACTAAGCATGCCGAATCTCAGCTCCCCTAGCAAGGATCGAACCTGCACCCCCTGCGTAGGAAGGTGAAGTCTTAGCCACCGAACAGCCAGGGAAGCCCCCTTCACTTTATATACAGACAAATTTATGTGCGTATGTACATGTGTGTGATATGTATGCCTTTTAAAAACATTCACCTTTGAATGTTTTTCTCCAGCTTTGTGCTTAATCACGTTTCCCTGGTGACTCAGACGGTAAAGAACCTGCCCACAATGCAGAAGACCCAGGATTGATCCCTGGGTCGGGAAGATTTTTGTATGTTTTTCTCCAGCTTTACTGAAGTACAATTGACAAGTAAAAATGAGCTCATTTAGGTTGCAGAAAAAAAAAAAAATCACAAAAATAAATCCTTTAAAATGAAGGTTCTGAAGGAGCTGCCCAAAAAGTCAAATAGTGATAATCAGTTATCTGAGTATGGGGTATCTGGGGCTTCCAAATCCATTTAGTCACCTTCAGTGGCTTTTAGAATGTTAGTTTTCGAATCTATCCTGAGTATGGGATTAGATCAAGTTGTAGTACCACACAGTTCATCACTCTTACCAAAATTTAGCCATTATTCTTCAGGTCATAACAAGACTTTCTTTCATTTCCAGAATTCTGAAAAAGGTGATTTTGACAGTTTTTGACAATATTCTCATAGCTTTTCTGAAGAAGTGGATTCTTAAGCTCCTTTCTCCACCAAAACTGTGGTCAGAAGCCTTCAGTAATATTTTAATAAAAATTGTTAGGATAATTTTTTCAGAATACAGCTATCTATGTTCCAAAAATTTCACTATGGGGTGCTTTTCTATTTGTTACTTTAAATAATTTATATTCATTATTGAACCTGGGTTTTTTGGAGGGAAGTGCTTCAGATTCTCCACATATATACTATCTTGATATCTTTATTTTAGTTTTATTGTTTTAAGGAAAAACTGTGACTTAGTCTTTCCTTTTGTGTGTTTATTGAAGATTTCTTTGTGGACACTTCTATGAATAAATAACTTTCCACACATGTCTCTGGAAAAACAATTGCATATTTTTTGTGTATAAATATGATGACATCAACATTATCAGTTTATGCAATAGGTAGTCTTACTAACCTCATTTTACAAAAGACATTCAGGCACAGATGCAGTGTTGATGTCACTTGCCCAGGGTCATATATCATAGAATAGAGGAGACAGTATTCAGGAGGAGGCATTTCAATTTCTGAGCCACTATTTTATCTGCTACCACATGCTCAGTGAATATTTTTGAATCAATGAATGAGTGATGGGACTTGAAATGACCAAAAACAGTATGAAAAACTGCTTCACTCAAAAGATCAACATTGGGGGTAGATAAGATGAAAATTGGGGTAGATAATATTTTACAAATCAAATTAACTTGATTTTGAAGAAGAGTCTGATATTGAGGATGTAGGTCCATTCCGGACTCTCATGTTTTACTGATAAGAATACAATTTGTTACTATTTTTCTGGATAAGCAATCCCTATCAAATTAAAATTTCATGTAGGGCAAAAGATACACTGTACAATGTCAAGAATCAAGACTATGGAAAATATTTGCCACATTCTTATATATCTGAAAGTGTTAGTCACTCAGTCCTGTCCAACTCTTTATGACCCCATGAACTGTAGCCCACCAGGCTCCTCTGTCCATGGGATTCTCCAGGCAAGAATGCTGTAGTGGGTTGTCATTCCCTGCTCTAGAGGATCCTTCCCACCCAGTGATCAGACCCAAGTCTCCTGCACTGCAGGTGGGTTCTTTACTGTCTGACCCACCAGTGAAGCCCATTGTATATCTAAACATTGCTAACTTGTAATCTTTCTGAAAGTGAAAGTTGCTCTGTCAAGTCCGACTCTTTGCAACCCCATGGACTGTAGCCTGCCAGGCTTCTCTGACCGTGGGGATTTTCCAGGCAAGAATACTGGAGTGGGGAGCCGTTCCTTCTCCCAACAAAAGGATTGAGTTCTGTATCATGTTAGCCACCAGAGTACCAAAAATAAGAATGCAATATATTTCGGTGCTGTTCTCGCAGGCTGAGAGCGTGCCTGATGGAAGAAGGAAGATCCATTTGATTTGCTCATCTATGTTCTGCTAATGTCAGTACATATGTTCTACTGCTTATGCAATCAAGTATATTTATAGCTTCCTTTGTGAGTCTAGGTTTCCTGTCTTCCTTAAGAAAATCTTTCTCACCTAACATTTATACACATGACTTAAATGTTCCTCTACTAGAATAGTGACATTCCGTGGGCAATTCTGGCTTCTCAGACCTTCTGACTTGACCTGAAATCTACAATATTTGCACTCTGGGTCTCAGGCTTTCCAAATACACCACCTACTTTCCTGGGTCTCCAACTTACAGTCAGCAGGTAATGGGACTTCTAAGCCTCCATTATCCCCTGAGCCAATGCTTTACAGTAAATCTGTCTCTCTATATATATCTCCTATTGGTTCTGTTTCTCTGAGGGCCTTGACTAGTACAGTGACCTACTACATTTCCAGGAATTTATGAGAGCTTTTCAAAGTCCCCTGTAGACATCTTATTCCTCTTTTTTCCTTTTAAGATTTTGGTCAGCCTTTGTTAGTTCCAATTGGAAATTCTGTCTCAGGCAGCTGCAATGGCCAATTGCCACTGTTTTTTTTTTTTTTCCTCCAATCAATGAACTATAAATAAGGCTATTCAGAGAGAGCAGCTGAATCAGGCCAGTTAAAGATAAAACCTGAAAATGAAGCTTTTCAACAAGCTGCCCAACAGGTCAAATAGTGATGATTAGCAATTATCTGGGTATGGACTGTCTGAGGCCCTCCAAACCCATTCAGGTACCTACAATGGCTTTTAGAATGTTGGTTTTCAAATCTATCCTGAGTATGGTATTAGGTCAAGTTGTATGCCATACGACTCATCATTCTTACCAAAATCTAGCCATTTTTCTTCAGATTGTAACAAGACATTCTTTCACTTCCAGAATTCTGCAAAAAAGATTATTTTGACAGTTTTTGACAATATTCTCACAGCTTTTCTGAACAAGTGGATTCTTAAGCTCCTTACTCCACCATTCCTGTGGTCAGAAGCCTTCAGTAATATTTTAATAAAAATTGTTAAGACAGTTTTTTTCTGAGTACATTTTACCTGTGTCCCAAATCTTTCAGTATGGTGTGCTTTTCTATTTGTTACTTTAAATGATTTATATCCATTATTGAACCTGGACTTATTTGGGGGAAGTGTTTCAGATTTTCCACGTATATACTCTCTTGATTCTTTAGTTTTATTGCATTAAGGAAAAACTGTGACTTTTTCAGTCTTTCCTCTTGTGCATTATTAAGGTTTTCTTTGTGGACGATTCTATGAATAACTTTTGCACATGTCTCTGGAAAACCAGTTGTATGCTTTTTTGTGTATAAATAAGATGACATCAATATCATCAATTGAATAATGCTATCAGTGTGTGCTCCATCACATCTGAAGCTTTGTGGCTCCGTGTACTATAGCCTGCTAGGCTCCTCTGTCCATGGGATTTTCCAAACAAGAATACTGGAGTGGGCTGCCACTTCCTACTCCAGAGGATCTTTCCGACCCAGGGATTGAACTCACAGCTCTTGCACCTCCTGCATTGGCAGGCAGATTCTTTACCATTAGTGCCAACTGGGAAGCCCAATATTATCAGAATATTAGTCAAAGATTATACATTGTTGACTATATAATACAAGGGCTTCCCAGATGGCTCAGTGGTAAAGAACACGCCTGCCAGTGCAGAAGATGCGGGCTTTATCCCTAGGCCGGGAAGATGCCCTGGAGGAGGAAATGGCAGCCCACTCCAGGATTCTTGCCTGGGAAATCCCATGGACAGAGGAGCCTGGTGAGCGACAGTCCATGGGGTCGCAAAAAGTTGAACATGACTGAATGACTAAACAATAACAACAAAATATAAACTTCCCACTTAATTCATAGTATAAAAATTTGCTTAACTTTATAGAAATGTTTTCTTTCTGTTTAATACATAAGCATTGTAAAAGTTTGTGTCTACCTGAGACATTTTCTTCCATGAGAACCTCTTGTATTTTTAAGTTTCCTGGTTTGGTCCTTAGGGGTTCTCCTGCATGTAATGTGCATCTAATATCACTATTGCCACTCTTGCTTTCTTAATTGTATTGGTCAGGCATGTATTTGTGTACCCTTTATTTGTGTACCCTTCATAGCTTTCTTTTGCCAAAGTTTTAATCTGTTTTGCTAATAGGTTTATGGCTCTTTCAATCATTTTTGTTTTTAACAATGTCATCAAAGAGATGTATATTAAGTAACAAGCAAACAAAAAAAAGTAAATCTTTAAGTCTTCCTAAAGCACTAGAGAAAAACCAAGTCCTGGATATGCTATCTCATGATTTTTATATAAATTGAACTCTATTACCAAATTTAAAATAACCTCAAGTAGAATTGGATTGCAAATTCAAGAAATTAGTGACCTGCAAATGAATAGAGCAGTTGGAATGCCTTTATTAAGCTGATAGAAGATATTAAAAATCACAAGTTTTTTTCTCAACGTGGTTGTTTTATTTAAAGCCTGAAAAGTAATCTATTGAGAAAGCTATTGATAGCTATAGGCTTAAGTATTTTATACAGATTATTTCATTTACTTCTCACAAAAAGCCCTCACATGAGCTGGTGTATATTAAATATTCAATAAATGTTAACCAGTTTTATTACAACTAATAATTTATGATTAAGAGCATCCTGTGAAGAAGGTTGTCATTCTATGTGAAGAGGGTAAGTGACTTGATATGGTTCACTGGTTAGTTAATTGCAGAATAATTCAAGTTTTGTCTGTCTTGCTCCAAACCCAATTCTTTCCTTTCCTTGTTTAGTAGCTTTACAAAGGAAAAAAAAAAAAAGTAATATGTTGAGAAGTCAATGAGGCCCATTTTGCACATAATCACTACAATTACTGAAGAATACTTGTATATAAAGGAAAATACTTCTGATTGTTTATTTTGAATGAGTCTAAACACTGCTTATTCACTCTTCTGACTGTGTATGTACTAATTCCCAGTGGTTATGACAGGACTTCTGTGTAGTATATCGTATTCTGACAATTTGCAGGACTCTTTTAAACAGTGAACTCTTCCCAGAGAAAAGACAGTTCTTTCTATCACCCTAAGAATAAACACACACTCCTGGGATGGCAGCTACTATTTCCACCACTTCCAGGAGCCTCCTCACTCTTCTGGAGCTATCCTAGAGGATGCTTCTCTGAGAAACCAACTGACTTGCAAACCTTTTTTTTTTTTGTCTGTGCAGTGTGACATGTAGGATCTTAGTTCCCCTGCCAGGAATCGAACCCCATGTGGTGGAAGCATGGAATCCTAATCACTCGACTGCAGGGGAAGTCCTCACTTGCAAATCTTGTATCAACCTTCCCTGAGATCTCAAGGTCACCTGAAATCTTATCCTTTCTCTCTCTCCAAAACACTTTCTCATGTTCACAGCGGAGACTTAAACGGTTCCCCATTCTTCTACTCTCTCCAAATAAGAATTTCTCTTCCTTACCACCCCAACCGTGGTCTGATTCCACTAGGCCTGATTTAATCACTCTCATTGGATAAGAACTTCTCTAACCCTTTGAACCCACATCAATCACTGAAGTGTGAAAAAGTCCATATCATATTTTTGTATTCTGTCACCCCAAGTAGCAAGCAATCCTCACACACAGGAACTGTCATTATCTGTCATCCCACAAAAATTTGAATTACACAGAGTAGTTTCAAAATAAAATTTAAGTTAAAAAATAAGTTTGAAGAGCACTTGGCATAGTATGAAGGTTAAGCTTAATAAAGTTCTACAGATTTGGGGCAGTTGTATTTTTGAACACACACACAAAAATTGGTTCATGCAGTTATAAAATGCAGTAGAAATCAACAAGAGGAAGAAAATTCATATAAACATTTTAAAACCATATACAAACTGCATTTAAGAATTTAAATATCATTAAATGTCAAACCAGAGCTTTGCCTCCTGACTAATCAGAGTGAAAAGGAGAACTGAGACCATTTTCCTTAACTATATACAGTTTCAACCTGGCCTTCTACTAATTCTGTATTGATTATAAAAAATGAGATATATCAACATCATGCCCAGTCACTCAGTTGTGTCTGACTCTTTGTAGCCCCATGGACTGTAGCCCACGAGGCTCCTCTGTGCATGGGATTCTCCAAGAAAGAATACCAGAATGGATTTCCATTTCATCCCCCAGGGGATCTTCCCAACCCAAGGATCAAACCTGTGTCTCTTGCATCTCCCGTATTGGCAGGTAGATTCTTTACCACTGTGCCACCTGGGAAGCCCATAAAATTACAAACATATTTGTAATTAGTCTATGTAAGTGATTGGCTAACCATATAGATCAAGATATAAAGGAATATAGGTATTTTAATAGAAAACACATCATATAGATACACCTTCAAAATGATTGCGTAACTTAACCCAAGTTTCATTTTAAATTTTAATAGATTTCTGGGTTCTAAACAACCTTAGTCAATTGGCTTATAGTCCCAAAACTCTTGTAGTAAAGCCAGGACTTAAACTTCAGAACTCTTAGTTCTTGAGGAAAGTAGTGTAGACTGATTATTTGTGAACTCCTGCTGTGATGGCAGTAGGAGGTGGGACATTTGACGGGTCCTGAAGGGACCACACGTGAGGACATAGGAAGAAGACCATGGACTCTGAACCAGAAAGCTGGTTCTCACCAGACACCAAAGCTGCAGGGCTCTTGGTTTTGAACTTTCTAGTCTCTAGAGCTGTGAGCAATAAATTTTTGTTGTTTATAAGCCATTCAGTTTATGGTATTGTATTATAGTAGCCTCAAGAGACAGGCAGCCTGATGTAAAAATCTGATGTACATAGGCTCATTGTAGCCTTTTGTACTTATTATTATTTTAAAATATCTATTTATTTTTGGACGCACTGGGTCTTCGTTGGTGCATGAGGGCTGTCTCTAGTTGCAGTGAGTGGGGGCTGCTCTCTAGCTGCAGTGTGTGGGCTTATCATTGCGATGGCTTCTCTTGTTGGGGAGCATGAGCTTTAGGGTGCTGTGGCTTCAGTAGGTGTGATACGTGGGCTTAGCTGCTCCTTGCCAGGTGGGATCTTCCCTGATCAGGGATCAAACCCGTGTTCCCTGGGTTTGTTCTTAACTACTGGACCACCTTGGAAGTCCTTTTATATTCATTATCAAAGGAAGTCTTTATCTCTTTGTTTTCAATTGATATGAAAACAGCCCATTCTGAAATCACATCTACTTCTTTTCCTTTGTGGTCTAACAGTAAGAGAAAATATGTACTATTGGTTTCTTTTCAATTCCTCATTTCCATCCATATTTCTCTCTCTGTTTGTCCACATTATGTAACCACATTTGTAGAAGTCTTCACTGTTTTGACAAGCCTTTATTTCTTTTCGTTCTTTTCAAAATTTCTAAATATACCGACATCTTTAAACAACACTATAAAATGATTTTATGTTAATAATTCTACCATTCCAATGTTCTTGAAACATTTGGGAAAATGCTTGGTCCTGTCATGCCTCCAGTTTTCCTCATTTAATCTCATCCACAACGAGTTTTGAACACCTGCTATGTGCCAATTACTGGTAGGAGACCATTTGTTTCAAACACACATGCTTTCCCATGGAAGAGCTTGGCATGTGCTATTCTTGATGTTTCCAAAACCTTTGTCACTGTGGAAATGTCATTTGTTCTCAGCCCAGAGAGGTGCTGTGAAAAAATCTTGGCCAAAATATAAAAATCAAAGGCACTTTGTGCTGCTTCTGCTGCTGGGTGATTATAGGTAACTTGACCACCCTTGCCTGTTCACACTGCCTTTCTAGCTTCTGAAGACGCAGTTTCATTATATGCCTACACTGTCCACTGGGCTAGTGGCTGGAGGTTCTTTTGAGTGACAGCAGCCTAGTTCTATAGCAAGAGTTGATCTGATCTGAAGAAACAAACTGTTGGAATTATTAGATTCAGCAGTGATAAACCTGTATGTAACTCTCCAGCAAAGACTGGCCCTTGAACTCTCTTTTTAGATGCACTCTGCAGGTCAGAGAGGGGACCTAGTAGTGACCAAAGAGCCAGTAGCTTAAAGAGGAGTTATTGAAGCAGCTCTCTTAAAACACTACAACAATCTGGGACCCATCTGTGCTGACAGTTGAAGTATTCCTTTAGTTAAAAGGAAGATTCTTTCCCTTGTTAAAATGGCAGCTAGTTTGGGATCATTAATTTATTACCTGCTCCCTCCCTCCAGCACACTCAAAAGAGATAAATGATCCCAGTCCCATGCCTGGTGAAGAGTGTGTGCTAAGTCGCTTTGGTCATGTCTGACTCTTTACAACCCCATGGACTGTAGCCCGCCAGGCTCCTCTGTCCATGGGACTCTCCAGGCAAGAATACTGGAGTGGGTTGCCATTTTCTCCTCAAGGGGATCTTCCAGATCAGGGTCCACTGGGTCTCCTCATTGCAGGCAGATTCTTTACTGTCTGGTGAGGAGGGAGATGGTCAAATGCTAAAATGGGACCTAAGACCCTAGCAGCAGACGGGGAGTATTCTGGAAATATTGTGTGAAGATTCTTCAGATCTTGAAGTGATTAAATATCTAGTAACTATCTATTGTAAATATTTAAAGTAAATATAAGATTAATCAACAAATATATTTATAAAGTATAAAAAGCAGAGACATTATTTTGCCAACAAAAGTCCCTCTAGTCAAAGCTATGGTTTTTCCAGTAGTCGTGTATGGATGTGAGAGTTGGACTATAAAGAAAGCTGAGTACAGAAGAATTGGTGCTTTTGAACTGTGGTGTTGGAGAAGACTCTTGAGAGTCCCTTGGACTGCAAGGAGATCCATCCAGCCCATCCTAAAGGAGATCCATCCAGCCCATCCTAAAGGAGGTCAGTCCTGGGTGTTCACTGGAAGGACTGATGCTGAAGATGAAACTCCAATACTTTGGCCACCTGATGTGAAGAACTGACTCATTGGAAAAGACCCTGATGCTGGGAGGGATTGAGGGCAAGAGGAGATGATATGATACGATATGGTTGGATGATATGAGATGGTTGGATGGCATCACCGACTCGATGGACATGAGTTTGAGTAAACTCCAGGAGATGGTGAAAACAAGGAAGCCTGGCATGCTGCAGTCCATGGGGTCACAAAGATTTCGACATGACTGAGTGACTGAACTGAACTGATAAAACTACTCATTTAGTTTTTATTTTAAATTCTAAATTTAAATGAGGTTATAAGTGCTGTTATGTTTAGGACTCAGGAGTCATACATGTGTTTACAATAATAATAATTATATTGATGAAGGGACTTCCCTGGTGGCTTTGTGGCTAAGGCTTCCATGCTCTCAATGCAGGGGTCCTGGGTTCCATCCCTGGTCAGGGATGTATACCCCACAACTAAGAGTTTGCAAGCTGCAACTAAGACCCAGCACTGCCAGATAAATAAATAAATAAATTAATATATAATAATAATAATATTGATGAAAAGGGGAAAGTAAAAATTATGTAGAGTGGAAAAGAATCAGAAGAGTGCTGAGACTACATGCTCATGGGAATGATCCCAAAAGGTTCTTAATCACTTTATGTGTGGCTATTCATTTTTGTTATTGCTGTTGTTTAGTCTCTGAGTCGAGTCTGACTCTGTGCAACCCCGTAGACTAGTCCGCCAGGCTCCTCTGTCCATGGGGTTCTCCAGGCGAGAATACTGAAGTGGGCTGCCATTACCTTCTCTAGTGCTGCTCATAAAACGTTTTAAATAAGTATTTTTATCACATAAGTGTTCAATGAAGAGAGAAATTTATCGAGACCATCTTGAGAATGCTGAGATACTAAGAACAGTTCTTCGTCTACCCTAACCCTTTAGAAGGGTTTAGGTTCAGTTTTCCTTGTGAGTGTACTGAAAGGAAGAAAGCTTCTAGGGAACTGGACTCTGTCTGTGGAAAACTAGACATACTCCAGACAGACGGGCTTTGCTTTCCACGTAGAGCTGTCTCTCTGGGATTAATTTTTTAATAGGCTTTAGGACTTTTTGACAGTGTGAATTCTCAACTGTTGTTAATCAGCATGCAGATTAATGTGTACTTTGACTTCAGTACCTATTTTTCATCTCTGTGAAAAACAACACAAGGCAACCTGGAGCATGAAGGATGGAGGTGGAAAACATTTGGGAGGATTTCTGTGAATTTTTATAAAGTGAAAAAAATAATGCTCCAAATGTTATTTGGAGTTATCTTGTACTTGTGTTAGAAAAGGTAGAATAAAATGAGCAGAAAATTTTCAGAGGAGGCATTCATGATCATCTTGTACATCCGTGAAACAATGAACGTAAGTGGAATTGCTGAGAAGTCATATGCTGCACTGGAATTCTGCACTCACTCCTTGATTTTTCTCCATTCTATAGAAAATTTCTTTATAATCAAACTGGGACAGTGCTTGGTTTGGTTGGTGGTGGTGTAGTCGCTAAGTCATGTCTAACTCCTGCGACACTATGGACTATAGCCCTCCCGGCTCCTCTGTCCAGGGGGTTTCCCAGGCAAGATTACCAGAGCAGGTGGCCATTTGGTTGTTTAATTTTAAAATTGGAATAAAGTGAGAAATCACGTTATTAAATATGACAAGCTCATGACTTGGAAAATGTACTTTAAATTAATATATAGTAGTGTACATATTTTCACAACAGTTGATATCAGGACCAGAACCTGCTTGATGGATGTGTGCATGTGTACATGTTTGTTTCCTTTGGATGTCAGGGTTTTTTTTTGTATAAATTATATACAGAATTCATTATTAAGATCTTATTCAATCATTAAGATCTCCAGTTTCAATTTCTTTAAAAGATGTTTGGAATTTAAAGATAGGAGGAAAGCTATCTGGGAGTAGAATTATTCTAGATTTTTAAATTTTTCCTCATTCATTCTCACTCAATATTTTCTTTAATGAACTGCCTTTGGCAGTTTTTTTCCGAAGCATTGAACTTAGTCTCATGAAAACAAATTTCCTTCCACACCCAACTTTTATCACTTTGAATACTTATTAAAATCAAGTAATTAAAATAACAAATATACCCTCCACAAACAACCTTGGAAGAGAAAAGTCAAAACTCTATAACTATCCCTTGGTGTGAAAAGCAATGTATTGGCACGAAGTGTACTCTGACCTTCTTTTTGTCTTGATGAAGGATCTGCCTGTCATTCTGGGAGGTGGTTAAGTAAAGGTCACTTACAAGAGCTTTCTATCATGTGTAATACCATAATTGAAGAGGAAGACATTCATTTTTAAATGTAGTTGATGGGGTAAATTTTATAAACCACAATATTCTATCCTCCCAACTGCGAAAGGGGAAAATCCTTCCCTTCAAAGACTTTATTATTTCCTCTCTTATTAACTAAGTGCTAATAATACTGAGTGGATAAAATCAAACATTTTTGCAAAAAGGTATGACAAGGTGACTTAGCACGCTAATTTAGGAGACTATCCATCTAATGTAATCTTGAATAGGTAGATGGTGACTTATTACTAAATGTCAATTATATTATCTCTGTAGATAGATTCATCTAAGAGCAGTGCTCATTTTTCATTAAACTATAAATTCTTATTCATGGGAAAGCATGACTCAAATACAAGGGGAGGTTGATATAATGATATTTTAAAAAATGCTTAAATTGTGCTAGCACCAAGTTAGGATAAAAATGAGAAAAAATGCCCAGAGTCATAGAGTGTTAATGGAGAATAATTTGATAACTCTTCCTTAAGGAAAATCTAGAAATGTTCATTAAAATGTCTACTTAAACTGTCTAATAAAAATGGATAATTAAAACTGTCTAATTCTAAAAGTAGAGACAGCCTAATATCTCATCAATTTTAAATCTGACAAAATGTCTGAACTCTATGGCTTGATATTCCCTCTCATGCTTTGTTGGTATTCTGTTTAAATATTGTACAACTCTGGAATAATGCTAACTTTATCATCACAAACACTATTGATACATAAGAGTAGTAGAAATATAAGGAAAAGAGGAGATAGATTAATTAAAATAAATATTACAATTTAAAAATCAAGAGAGAGATTTGTGTAGAGACTACATTCCTTGTTTCTGCAGTTGATTCCTCCTACTGCTCACTCTATGCTCACTGGTATTCAGCCAGCTTCTCAAATGGCTAGAATTCATTGTCAGGTAAAGCAACACAAAATCTACTTTATGGAGGATCATGTTCAATAATTTGGGATCCAACAGAGTCCAGAAATAAGACAAAAAGTGTGTCACACAAAATAGATACCCAGTGATGATAGAGCATTGCTCCCAAACCCTGGATGCTTCTTCTGTGAGTCACCCAACAGTATAGGCTTCACAGAGCATCCTGAACCACGCTCAGAATTCTACTTGTCACTGTCTCTACTTAGCTCTAAATGGCCAACTAGTGTTGCCACTTGCACTGAAGCCCTAGACCATCCAGAGATACTTCTCTTAGATTTCACTCAAAACTAGCAGGTTTTCCAGGCACTGGCCATTGTCAGGCAGCACACCCAATTTTCAGGACCCTCACACTTTGCACAGAGGTGGCAGATGCTTTTTAAAATTTCTTTTATTGGAGTGTACAGTTGATTTATAATGTGGTATTAGTTTAAGGGTACAGCAAAGTGATTCAGTTTTTTATATATATATATATATACATATATATATATATATATATATATATAATTCTTTCTCAGATTCTTTTCCATTATAGGTTATTACAAGAGACTAAATATAGTTTGCTGTCTATACAGTAGGTCTTTGTTGGTTATCCAATTTATAGAGAGGAGTGTGTGTATCAGTTAATCTCAAAATCCTAATTTATTCCTCCCCTCATTTCCCCTTGGTGATCATAAGTTTGCTTTTTATGTTTGTGAGTCTGTTTTTGTTTGGTAAATAAATTCATTTGTATGTGTTTTTTAGAATCCACATATAAGTGATATCATATGATATTTGTCTTTGATTTATCTCAGTGTGATAATCTTTAGGTCCATCTATGTTGTTGAAAATGGCATTATTTCATTATTATTATGACTGAGTAACATTCCATTTTGCGTGTATATGCATACACCACATCCTTTTTTACAATTTGATTTCATTGAAGTATAGTTGATTTACAAGGTGTTAATTTCCTCTGTATGGCAATGTAATTCAGTTACACACACTCACACACATATGCTTTTTCAGATTCTTTTCCATTATAGTTTATCACAGGATACTGAAAACAGTTCCTTGCCCCACATTTTCCTTTTCCATTTATTTGCTGATAGACACTGTGTGCATGTGTTAGTTGCTCAGCTGTGTCTGACTCTTTGTGACCACAAGGACTATAGCCCACCAGGCTCTTCTGTCCATGGAATTCTCCAGGCAAGAATTCTGGAGTGTGTTGCCATTTCCTTCTCCAGGGGATCTTCCTGACCCAGGGATCAGACTCAGGTCTCTCCCATTGTGGATAGATTCTTTACCATCTGAACCACCAGGGAAGCCCAGCCCAACTTGGTGAGAGGTGGTAGATGTTAGTGCTTTCTCCTTTTTTCCTCTGTCTGTTTCCAATGCAAAAATGTTTCAACAAGGTACCTAATATCCCTGCTATAATTTCCTTTGTACTATCAGCATGATTTCACCAATTTAGTGTATAAGTGTGATGAATTGTGAGATAGTGAGCGTGTCATAGCACCACGTTCTAGAGACAACTCATCTGTAAATTAAGATGGTGAAAACACTAATATTCTTGGCAGATGAAACTTCTAGTGCTTTCTAATTGTAAGAATGGAGAAGTATAAAAGCATTTGTCAGATCAGAAACTACATACCAGTTTGCAAGAGGCTTGTGGATTGTATTTTTTACGTACATATTGATGTTTTTGGTCAAAGCTTGAATAGAGGTTACTTCTGTGCAGAAGCCCTAACAGTCAGCCTGTAATTTGCCATTTTCTCTTTTTACTACCTTCTTTTATGGTAGCATATGGAAAGATGATTTACTGGCCTGGGTTACCTGAAAGGAAACTTTTCTATAAATGAAGGAAGGAAGGAGTGAGGAGGAAAGTGTTTCTTTAATGAGTTCAGAGGACTTGCTTCTTTGAGCAATGAAGACTCAAGTGTGTGGATGTTTCAGAGGTGTTTGAAGATTTAGGTTGCCACTAAAACTCTGAATACTTCCAGATTTTCCCAATTTACTGCTGAGAGCCCATCTTACTCTTTATCAGTTATAATAATAATGTTCACATAAAAGATTAGACCTGGTTTTTATTTCAATAAATGTTGTAATTCAACAGCTAACAGGCTAATCTCAGAATGTGTTTTTGATGACCTCAAAGCTGAGGCTACCTGAGTTAAAGGAGTTTAGTGGCATTGTCTGAGAAATTCATGAGATTTGGCCAATACTTTGAAGTTCATAACTACTCAGCATGTGAACTTTTTCGCTTTCAGATAACCAAAGTTATCCAGAAACACCCAGTAAGCCACCTCCCCAATTCCTCAATTTCTTCTGAATTTTATCTTCTTACATTGCAGTAGTCAACCAGTTTTCCAGTGACTAGCCAAACAATAAGAAGTTCATGGGTCCTAAGGACCCATTTGGAAAAAAAAAAGTCCAAATGTGTACATGAAGGAGCATGGATTAAATAGTATGCACAGACATTTCTTATCCTTCCTCAGAAATCCTAAGGAGCTGAAAGAAAAGAAGGTTCATCCTTCAGATATTGAGTGAGCATTCCTTATCTGCCAAGACCTCTAAGGGCAGTGTTCTTAAAGGCAAGCATGTTGTTTCTCTAGGTCAATCCATAGAAAACTTTTGTTCTTGGTTGTGCTGATTACTTAAATATGATTATGATTTCATTTTAGATGCAGGAAAACAAATGTCACAAAGCTGGACATATAAATTCCAGTAGAGATTTGGATTCAATTTGTGTGTGTTTTTAAATTTGTTTCATCTGACAATTCAAGACTTTCCATGAACCTGCAACAAGCAAAGTAAATAAATAATCTCACTAAGGAATACACTTAGAATGTAAGGAAATACATTTAGAATACGGGGAACTATGTTTCCGGAGGGCTGTATAAGATATTTCAGTGTCTATATCTTTGCAGGTTTCAAAAGTCAATGTACAATCATAGTACCATGGCCATAATTTTGCTGGAGTTTTCCTACATCAACAAAAACTTACAAGGATGAACTTTCAATTTGATTTCTCTTGGTCAGATGATCATTTCCCAAACACTTTAGCGCTTCTTTATACTTTATAAGATTCATCCAATTTCCAATGAAATAACAATTTCAATGAATTTGTGAGCTGACATTTCCATCCATATGCTGAGATTTCATTTCTCCCTGACATTTAGATGTTCCTTTGGTGAGACTATATAAACAAGGCAATGGTTCACAGCCTTAATCCAGGAAGGAAGGGAAAATATTTCAGTAAAGGAAAGGTCATTCCTTTTAAGCTAAAATGTGTTATACTGAGCTTCATTCTGCAGAAATCTGTGGTTTTCAAAATGCCTTTCTACATTTCAGATAAAGCACCAAAGCAGAGCAGAGAACCTGCCAAGTCTCAGGTACTCTGCCAGGTATCGGCTTTGCTCACAGAACTGCATGATGCAACTCCAATCTTCCTTCCCACTCCCTCACCATCAAACTAGAAAATTCCCTTTGATTACTGTGAAGAGTTTACAGTGGGAATGGCTGGAGCAGGGACACAAGTATAACTGGGAACAAACTATAATGTTTGGCATCAATGTGGTAATAATAAAAATAAATGGAAGGGGATAGATAAGAAATATTTAAGAGATAGAGATGATAGCCATTGGATTTATTCTGGAAGTTTGTGTAAGAGTCAGGAATAAGTCTAGACTAAATCTCCGGTCAGTTTTGGTTTGCTTTTTAGAGTTTGCAAATAAGTTAAAAATTATGCCATTTCTTATTCATCCTTAGGCAGGATGAGTTTGAAGGATAGTCAAGAGGATATGCCTAGATAGCAACTGGGCCACAATCAGAAGAGAAACTCCATTGGAAATACAACTTTGTGAGCAATTAACAGGCAATGAAAATGTATGGATTGCCCCAGGGGATCTCATGTAATGATAGTAAGGAGAGGTTAGAAAAGACCTCAGTGCCTATAAAATTCCCGACAGAGACATAGCTGTTAGACAGCAAGTGCATGAAATAATTAACTTACAAAAGGATGAATAGATGTGGAGAGACATATAAATAGATATAGATAGATATCTATCTGTCAAATACATATCAGTCAGTCCAGTTCAGTTCAGTCGCTCAGTCGTGTCCGACTCTTTGTAACCCCATGAACCGCAGCACGCCAGGCCTCCCTGTCCATCATCAACTCCCGGAGTTTACTCAAACTCATGCCCATTGAGTCGGTGATGCCATCCAGCCATCTCATCCTCTGTCGTCCCCTTCTCCTCCTGCCCCCAATCCCTCCCAGCATCAGGGTCTTTTCCAATGAGTCCTCTTCACATGAGGTGGCCAAAGTACTGGAGTTTCAGCTTCAGCATCAGCCCTTCCAATGAACACCCAGGGCTGATCTCCTTTAGGATGGACTGGTTGGATCTCCTTGCAGTCCAAGGGACTCTCAAGAGTCTTCTCCAACACCACAGTTCAAAAGCATCAGTTTTTCAGCACTCAGTTTTCTTCCAACTCTCACATCCATACATGACCACTGGAAAAACCATAGCCTTGACCAGATGGACCTTTGTTGCTCAAATAGATATAAATAAATATAAAAGCTAGTAATGACCATCCCATGTGTTATGAATAAAGTTCCATGGAAGTAAATGAAATTTCACCTATAGTAATTCATTAAACTTTGCAATAAATACAGTGGATTAGGCATGAGCAGTGTTATTTTTATTTTAATCACAAGATACTTGAGGCTAAGAAGGGTGCTTTTGTCCATGACTACAAGGATGCAATTCATAATGATAGAACCAAGAGTAAAGCAAGTTTTTTAATATATTAAATGAGGAGTTGTCAAAATGCAGGTTTTATGTGTTATGTTGGAATCAGAAAAGGGGATGAGGGTAGAGGAAGGAGAACTTGCTCCTTGAACTCTGATGCAAAATCATGAGTCTGAGGGCCGCTTTGCAAATTGAAACCATCTGAAGGAAGTGGAAGAGGGTTAGGGAACAGTGGACCTTTTCTGCCTTTTCCGAAGCCGGTTTGCCCATTTCTCTACCACCCAACAGAGGCCCCAGAATGGACTCCTTTCCTGCTAGATTTACAAAGCCCTGGGTCTGTGTTCCGTCAGTGCTAACACACCAAAATTTGTATTAATAATCCTGTTCCTCAAATGCATGACCCCAAATTCCTTTTAGATATTCAGGTTGTTGATGGAAATTTTGTTTTAAATTAAAACGCATTACAAAGCAAGCTCCCCTTTGCCCTCTAATATCAGAAAGCCTTTCTAGAGAAGTTTGCATTCTCTGAATTGCACTAATGTGTGTTTAATATGCCAGAAAGGCAAATATTCTCAATGAAAGTAATTATTCTTTTTTCATCTATGAACTTGCAACTCATTTCCAAATGTTTCTTTGGCTTGTACATGTTTGTGCCTCTCTTCACCTAGTTGAAAAACGTGGGTTTAGGTGAAGAGAAAGAAGCAATCTCTCTCTTAGTGTAATTAATCAGTCAACCCCAGGGACCGCTAACGGGCAAGGTCATATGGGACTTAAAAGCATCTTTCTCTTTGGTTCTTCGTGGGCATTCCATTTTTATAGAGTGATCAGAACCAATATTTCCATCCCAATGACTCTCAATGTGAAGATATTATGTTTTCAAAAGAGACAAAGATTGCCTTTCAGGAATCCTCAGGGAGGGAATTTCAAGCAAAACATCAACCCAGTAATGTTAACTTCACAATAAACTACTGCTCCAGATGTGGGGGGTGGGGGGACATTTAAGATGGAGCACTGTCACAGACACTGTTCTAAAGGTCTGGGCCAAGGGAGAAAATGCTCAGACTTAGGGAACCATTCCCACCTACTCAGAACCAGATACTATGTGATTATTATTCAGGGTTCTTAGCTACGATTATATTCTTTCAGAATGTCCTCTTCCCTTTTGTCTAGACCTTGGTGCAACAAAGAAATATCTGATTTATTATTTTACCTCCTGGGTTGACTTACTAGGAGAAAAGCTTTCTTGAGCAAATGATTCAGACCAGTTGCCTCAATAGTTACATCCTCCAGTGTAAGTTATTGTATACTCTTGATTTATTCATAACCATTGTGATTAGTTTCATAGCAACAAGTTCTGAGTCTAACAGATGCTGGGTAAACTGGTAAAACGGTTTTCTTATCCACTAAATCAGTGAGCCAAACCTGGATCTTGGGCCTTCATCCAGGAGTAGCAGAATTCTTTGTTGCAAAGACAATGAACTTTAGAGCCAAACAATCATAGCTTGAGTTCTGGTTTTCACTTGGCAGAAAGTTATTTAATCTCAGGATTACGAAGTTTCTCATTGAACAAGTGGGAATAATATCAGCACTGAAATTTCATATAAGATTAGAGATAATGACCTGAAACCATAAAATTTCTGGAGACAAAACTTCAGCAATTAGCTCTTTGACATTGATCTTGGCTTTTTTTTTTTTTTTTTTTTTTTTGCTTTGATGCCAAAAGCAAAGGCAACAAAAGCAAAAATGAACAAGTGGGGCTACCTCCAACTAAAAACTTCTGCACAGCAAAGGAAATGACTGACAAAAGGAAAAGACAATCTACTGAATGGGAGAAAATAGTTGCTAATGATATGTCTAATAGGAAGCTAATATCCAAAATAAGTAAACAACCCAATGACCAAAAAAGGCAACTTGCTTAGAAATGGGCAAAGGATCTGAATACTTATTTTTCTAAAGAAGACATACAGATGGACAACAGGTCCATGAAAAGATGCTCAGCATCACTAATCATCCGGCAAATGCAAATCAAAACTACAATGAGCTACCACCTCACATCTGTTAGAATGTGTGTTAGGGCTTCGCAGGTGGTGCTAGTGATAAAGAATCTGCCTGCAATGCAGGAGCCACAGGAGACTCAGTTTCAATCCCTGGGTTGGGAAGACCCCCTAGAGAAGGAAATGGCAATGCACTCCAGTACTTTTGCCTGGACAGAGAAGCCTGGTGGGCTACAGTCCATGGGGTCACAAAGAGTCGGACATGACTGACCACTATAAAAAGACAAAAGTATGTGCTGATGAGGACATGGAGTAAAAGAAAACCTTGTACGCTGTTGGTAGGAATGTAAATTGGTGCAGCCACCATGAAAAACAATATGCGATTTCCTCAAAAATTAAAAATAGAGCTTTTATATGATCCAGAAATTCTACTCCTGAGTTTTTATCCAAAGAAAGTAAAAACACTAACTAAAAATGTCATAAGCACCCCATATTCATTGAGGCACTATTTACAATAGTCAAAATACAGAAACAACCTGAGGATCTGACAGATGAATAAAGAAAATGTGACACACACACAAAGACACACACGAATATTACTCAGCCATAAAAGAAAATGAAATCTTGCCATTTGCGGCAAGATGGATGGACCTGGGGAATATTATGTTTAGTGAAGTACATCAGACAGAAAGACAAATACTGTACTATTGCATTTATTTCTTGTTGTTTTAATCACTGAACTGCATCCAGCTCTTTTGCAACCCCATGGACTATAGCCCTGCCAGACTCCTCCATCCATGGAATCTTCCCAGCAAGAATACTGGGGTGGGTTATCATTTCCTTCTCCAGGAGATCTTCCTGATCCAGGGATAGAACCCATGTCTCCTGCATTGGCAGGCTAATTCTTTACCTGAGAAACCCATCTCACTTCTATATGTAATGCAAAACCAAACCAAAACAAAAACAAGCTCATTAGAAAACAGATTGGTGGTCACCAACAGCTGGGGTGTGGGAGGGTGAATTGGGTGAAGGAAGTAAAAAGGTACAAACTCTTAGTTATAAAAGAAATGTATGTATATGTATGGCTGAATCCCTTTGCTGTTCACTTGAAACTACCACAAGATTGTTATTCAGCTATACCCCAATACAAAACAAAAAGTTTAAAGTTTGGGGAAAAAAATGTTATGGTTATACTGTACAGAATGAAGACTATAGTTAATAATAATATATTGCTTCACCCTAGATAATATACATGTTTTGATGCTGTTCTCTCGAAACATCCCACCCTCACCTTCTCCCACAGAGTCCAAAATTCTGTTCTGTACATCTGTGTCTCTTTTTCTGTTTTGCATATAGGGTTATTGTTACCATCTTTCTAAATTCCATATATATGCGTTAGTATACTGTATTGGTCTTTATCTTTCTGGCTTACTTCACTCTGTATGATGGACTCCAGTTTCATCCGTCTCATTAGAACTGATTCAAATGAATTTTTTTTAATGGCTGAGTAATATTCCATGGCGGGCCTGGTGCACTGGGAAGACCCAGAGGGATCGGGTGGAGAGGGAGGTGGGAGTGGGGATAGGGATGGGGAATACATATAAATCCATGGCTGATTCATGTCAATGAATGACAAAAACCACTACAATATTGTAAAGTAATTAGCCTCCAACTAATAAAAAGAAATGGAAAAAATATTATATTGCAAATTTGAAAGTTGCTAAGACTCAGGGAACTCAAACTAGGGCTCTGTAACAATGTAGAGGGGTGAGAAAGGGTGGGCAGTGAGAGAGAAGCTCAAGAGGAGGGGATACATGTTCACCTATGGCTAATTCATGTGGATGTATGGCGGAAATCAAGCCCGGTGTTGGAGTCTCCTGCAGAGGGTGTAGCGGCAGGGGCTCTGGGTGCAGCAGACCTGTGGCATCAGCCCTCTTATGGAGGAGGTCACCTTTAAACCCACCATAGCGCCGCTGAACAGACAACCCGCAAATTGCAGAACAATTATACCAAAGAAATTGTTAAAGCTCCAGGACCCACAACAGATTTCCCACCCTGGGGATCTGGCAAAGGGACTGAGAACCCTCAGGGAATCTGGCTTTGGAGGCCAGTGAGATTTGATCACAGAACTTGCACAGGACTGGGGAAAGAAGCTCTTGGAGGGCACAAGCAAAACCTTATGTGCACCAGAACCCAGGAGAAAGGAGCAGTGACCCCCAAGAGACTGCCCCAGACTTGTGAGTGGCCTGGAGTCTCTGATGGAGGCGTGGGTTGGTGGGGGCCTGCTGCAGGGTCCAGGGCACTGAATTAGGCCTGCACAGTACCTTTTGAAGGAGGTCCCTTCATTACCTCCACGGTAATTTGGTCTAGGGTCAAAAAACAGGGAGGGAACACAGCCCCGTCCATCAACAGAAAATTGGATTAAAGATTTACTGAGCATGGCCCCACCCCTCAGAACAAGACCCAGTTTCCCCATCAGTCAGTCTCTCCCATCAGGGAGCTTCCATAAGCCTCTTATCCTTATCCTTATCCATCAGAGGGCAGACAGAATGAAAATCAAATCACAGAAAACTAACCAAACTGATCACATGGACCACAGCCTTGTCTGACTCAATGAAACTGTGAGCCACGCCATGTAGGGCCACCCAAGACAGACGAGTCATGGTGAAAAGTTCTGACAAAATGTGGCCACTGGACAAGGGAATGGCAAATGACTTCAGTATTCTTGTCTTGAGCACACCATGAACAGTATGAGAAGGCAAAAAGACATGACACCGAAAGATGAACTCCCCAGGTTGGTAGGTGCCCAATATGCAACTGGAGAACAATGGAGAAATAACTCCAGAAAAATTGAACAGATGGAGCCAAAGCGAAAACAATACCCAGCTGTGGATGTGACTGGTGATGGAAGTAAAGTCTGATGCTATAAAGAGCAATATTGCACAGGAACCTGGAATGTTAGGTCCGTGAATCAAGGTAAACTAGAGGTGGTCAAACAGGAGATGGCAAGAGAGAACATCAATGTTTTAGGAACCGGTGAACTAAAATGGACTGGAATGGGCGAATTTAATTTAGATGTCCATTGTAACTACTACTGTGGGAAAGAATCTCTTAGAATAAATGGAGTAGCCCTCATAGTCAACAAAAGAGTCCAAAATGAAGTACTTGGGTGCAGTCTCAAAAGTGACAAAATGATCTCTGTTCGTTTCCAAGGCAAACCATTCAGTATCATAGTATTCCAAGTCTATGCCCCAAACAGTAATGCTGAAGAAGCTGAAGTTGAATGGTTCTTTGAAGACCTACAAGACCTTCTAGAACTAACACCTAAAAATATATCCTTTTCATCACAGGGGACTGGAATGCAAAGTAGGAAGTCAAGAGCTACCTGAAGTAACAGGTAAGTTTGGCCTTGGAGTACAAAATGAAGAAGGGCAAAGGCTAACAGAGTTTTGCCAAGAGAACGCACTGGTCATAGCAAACACCCTCCAACAACACAAGAGAAGACTCTACATGTGGACATCACTAGATGGTCAACGCCGAAATCAGATTGATTATATTTTTTGCAGCCAAAGATGGAGAAGCTCTACACAGTCACCAAAAACAAGACTGGGAGCTGACTGTGGCTCAGACCATGAGCTCTTTCTTGCAAAATTCAGACTTAAATTGAAGAAAGTAGGGAAAACCACTAGGCCATTCAGGTATGGCCTAAATCAAATCCCTTATGATTATACAGTGGAAGTGACAAATATTCAAAGGATTAAATCTGATAGACAGAGTGCCTGAAGAACTATGGATGGAGGTTCATGACATTGTACAGGAGTCAGTGATCAAGACCATCCACAAGAAAAAGAAATGCAAAAAGGCAAAATGGTTGTCGGAGGAGGCCTTAAAAATAGCTATGAAAAGAGGAGAAGCTAAAGGCAAAGGCGAAGAGGAAAGGTATGGCCATTTGAATGCAGAGTTCCAGAGAATAGCAAGGAGAGATCAAAAGCATTCTTCAGTGATCAATGCAAAGAAATAGAGGAAAACAACACAATGGGAAAGACTAGAGATCTCTTCCAAAAAAATTAGAGATACCAAGGGAACTTTACATGCAAAGATGGGCACAATAAAGGACAATAACAGTATGGAATTGAAAGAAGCAAAAGATGTTAATTAGAGGTGCCAAGAATACACAGAAGAACTATACAAAATAAATGTTCATGACTCAGATAACCACGAAGGTGTGATCACTCACCTAGAGCCAGACATCCTGGAATGCAAAGTCAAGTGGGCCTTAGGAAGCATCACTATGAACAAAGCTAGTGGAGGTGATGGAATTCCAGGTGAGCTACTTCAAATCCTAAAAGATGATGCTGTGAAAGTGTTGTACTCAACATGCTAGCAAATTTGGAAAACTCAGCAGTAGCCACAGGATGGGAAAAGGTCAGTTTTCCTTCCAACCCCAAAGAAGGACAAGGCCAAAGAATGTTCAAACTACTATACAATTGCACTCATCTCACATGCTGGCAAAGTAATGCTCAAAATTCTCCAAGCCAGGCTTCAACAGTACATGAACCATGAACTTCCAGATGTTCAAGCTGGATTTAGAAAAGGCAGAGGAACCAGAGATCAAATTGCTAACATCCATTGGATCATCAAAAATACAAGAGAATTCCAGAAAAACATCTATTTCTGCTTTATTGACTACACCAAAGCCTTTGACTGTGTGGATCACAACAAACTGTGGAAAATTCTTCAGGAGATGGGAAAGCCAGATCACCTTACCTGCCTCCAGAGAAATCTGTATGCAGGTCAGGAAGCAACAGTTAGAACTGGACATGGAAGAACAGATTGGTTCCAAATTGGGAAAGGAGTATGTCAAGCCTGTGTATTGTCACCTTGCTTATTTAACATATGCAGAGTAAGTTCATGCGAAATCCTGGGCTGGATGAAACACAAGAAAAATTGCTGGGAGAAATATCAATAACCTCAGATACACAGATGACACCACCCTTATGGCAGAAAATGAAGAAGAACTAAAGAGCCTCTTGATGAAAGTGAAAGAGGAGAGTGAAAATGCTGTCTTAAAACTCAACATTCAAAACATAAGATCATGGCATTCAGTCCCATACTTTATGGCAAATAGATGGGGGAAACAATGGAAATAGCGACAGACTTTATTTTCTTGGGCTCCAAAATCACTGCAGATGGTGATTGCCACCTTAAAATTAAAAGACAGTTACTTCTTGAAAGAAAAGTTATGACAAACCTAGACAGCATATTCAAAAACAGAGACATTACTTTGCCAACAAAGGTCCATCCAGTCAAAGCTATGGTTTTTCCAGTAGTCGTGTATGGATGTGAGAGTTGGACTATAAAAAAGCTGAGAGTTTAAGAATTGATACTTTTGAACTGTGGTGTTGGAGAAGACTCTTGAGAGTCCCTTGGACTGCAACGAGATCCAAGCAGTCCATCCTAAAGGAAATCAGTTCTGAATATTCATTGGAACGACTGATGCTGAAGCTGAAACTCCAGTACTTTGGCCACCTGATGTGAAGAACTGACTCATTGGAAAAGACCCTGATGCTGGGAAAGATTGAAGGCAGGAGGATGAGGGGATGACAGAGGATGAGATGGTTGGATGGTATCACCGACTCAATGAACATGATTTTGAGCAAGCTCTGGGAGTTGGTGATGGACAGGGAAGCCTGGCATGCTGCAGTCAATAGGGTCACAGAGTTGGACATGACTGAGTAACTGAACTGAACTGAACTGGGACTTCTGTGGTAGTCCAGTGATTAAAACTTTGTGCTCCCATTGCAGGGGGCACAGGTTCTATCCCTGGTCAGAGAACTAAGGTTCTATCCCTTCATGCAATGTGTCCCAAATATAATAAAAGACAGATTGCCTGACTCCAAAATCCCTATTGTTCCAATTAATCTAAGGCATTTTAAATGTGTTAGAAATAAGCAGTGACACTCCAATCCTGATAAAAGTGAAAGTAAAAGTTGCTCACTCATGTCCAACTCTTTGTCACCCCATGGACTATAGCCTTCCAGGCTCCTCTGTCCATGAAATTCTCTAGGCAAGGATACTGGAGTGGGTAAGCAGTTCCCTTCTCCAGGGGATCTTCCTGACCCAGGGATTGACCACATGTTTTCCACATTGCCAGTGGATTCTTTACCACCTGAGCCACAGGGAAGCCCAAGAAGACTGGAATGGGTAGCCTATCCCTTCTTCAGGGCAACTTCACAACCCAGGAATCGAACCAGAGCATCCTGCTTTGCAGGCAGATTCTTTACCAGTTGAACTACCAGGGAAGCCCTCCATCCTGATGGAGGGAGCAAATACCTAGAAAGCTGACCTCAGGTGAAGTTCACAAATTAATTATAGTGACTGATATTCAAAGCAGACATAAGCATTATCATACCAAGTAAGCAACTGTGGTAATTATCAGGTTCTTCAGGAAGGCTGCTCTGCCAAGCCCAGAGTTTCATGAATAGCTGCAAGAACAGGAACTATCTCTTCTCTTAGTGAAGAGAGAGTGATAAAGGTCCAGGGAAAAGGAGGCAGTACACTGATGTCATGGAGGGCTGGCCACATCTGCTTACATGACCCTGGAAAGGATGATCAGGCCCACTGCACAGTACTGTGGAGGCAATGGCATCTGTTTTATTGAATCTTTCCTGGCATCCCTCCCCACAAAGAGAGGCAGCTCTTTGTTGTGCTATGTTTATTTTGGTCCTTCTCATCTCGTTAATGATGGGTCTATTTAAAAAGAATTTATTACCTTTTCCAAAGGTGTTAAAAGTGACTCTGATTAAGTCTGTTTTCTCCCTCCTAAGGGAGGAGCATCCTTCTTGTTAATCCTGAGGCCTAAACTATCTAATCCTAAAGAAAATGGTTCACCAGTTTCCTCACTCCTGGTGCACATCTTATCAGGATCAGAACTCATAGGAGTAAATATTCTCAATATTGGCTATAGAATATTTTTATGGGTTGAATTATGTTTCTCACAAAGATAAAGTCCCAACCCTTGGTACCTGTGACTATGTTTCCTTACTTGGAAACAAGGTTATTGTAGATGTAATTAAGCTAAGATGAGATTGTAGTGAATTAGGGTGGGTGCTCATCCAGTAAGACTACTGTGCTTTATAGGAAGCAGTGAAGAGACACAGACAGGAGTACATAGATGGGGGGTACCCAGGAGTTGTTCCAATCAGCTTTGGCAAGATATGCAAACATGGAAATAACTATGATAAAGATGTTCCACAGCAGTAGAAGACACAGGATGCCTTAGATGGGTAAGCACCTCAGTTGTTAGGGGATAGAAAGAGCAAGGAAAAAATGTGGTCACCACTAGAAGCTAGGAGGAGACAAGGAAAGATCAAACACAGAGTCCTAGGAAGTATGATGCTACTAACACCTTGATTTTAGACTTTTAACCTCTGAACTGACAGAATACATGTGTGTTTTGTAAGCCACCTAGCTTAAGATGCGTTCTTTATGATAGCCCTAGGAAACTAATATGAGCACCGAATGTAAGGTCAGGCTTATCTTAATCTGTGGATGTTACTAACAGTGGCCATTTGGATGTATTTGAACTTGAAAATAGCTTTAAAGACCCTCTGTCACTCTCCAGCTCATGGGAGGTTCACTAATGTAGTGAAAGAGGACCATAACCCTGGACTTTGCCCCAGAATTCTAGTCTCTAGTAGATCCAGCAGCTTCTGTGTACAAGCCTGGCATCTGGGCCCGATTAAATGGATTTTACTTTCTGTACAATAAGAGGATTCGATTGAAAGAATCTAAGGATCTTGAGACGTGTATAAATCTATAAGACAAAAAAGGAATTCTAGATATTGCCCAAAGTAGAGTGTGGTTGACTTGGCCTGCATTCCCATGGAGCCTGCAGTCAGGGTTTCCCTGGGATCTCCTCATCAGTGGGGAGCAGTGAGGAATGATGCATTGGGGCAGCAAGGGGTGGGGACACCCTGAGGATGGGGGGCTGAATTGGTAGCTACCAAGTGCTCTATCCTGTGACTCTGAGAAGCCATTCAACCAAGTCTTGGACAGTGTATCTGGGGAAAGAAAGGGGAAAATTTTGTCACCTAGCTCCTGCCCTCTAGTAAGCAGAACTTGACCCATTAGAGAACTATGTCCTTGCAGTTTAGAGTTCTGGATGCATTTGAACTGATATCACAAGCCATGGTGTCAAAAGGGAAGCCCCAGCAGAGAAGGCTGGAGGAACAAGGCGGGCACCATCCTAGCTGAAGTCAGCTTGAGCATGTGGGAAGCAAGTTAGGGTTCATGGAAAGCTGATCACAAGAGCAATGACTGCAACAGGGGCTGAAAATTCTGACTAGGTGTAAAGGACATATCTGACACTGTGGTTCCTGGAAAACTTAGAACTAGTATGATGATTGATGATGTTAATACAACTACTAGTATGAAAGACAAGGATAACAATCAGCATTATTGAGCATTTTACCATGGACCAGCAACTGCGTCATGTCCTATGCATCGGTGCTTCTCAAACTGTGGTCAAGGACCAAGTCTATTGCTATTTTCCCCAAATTTTTTTGTAAAATACAATTAAAAGAAATTCCTAAAGATTAACTGAAATAAAAGGTGGGCATTCAAAATGCATGTTCATTTAAAAAATGATCTGATTCAACAAACATAAAATCACATTGTCAAATTGCCATAAAAGTTTCTGGGCACTCTGAGCGTCTCTACTCACGTCCTGGCGAGCTGCTCACAGTCAGGCTGT
This sequence comes from Odocoileus virginianus, assembly GCF_023699985.2. Classification (NCBI taxonomy): domain Eukaryota; kingdom Metazoa; phylum Chordata; class Mammalia; order Artiodactyla; family Cervidae; genus Odocoileus; species Odocoileus virginianus. The sequence goes on from NC_069689.1 coordinate 50,218,771, forward strand.
GGATCACACTTGGGAAGGCCCTTCTCTGTCTGCACTGTATCACTTGATGTTTCAACAACCCTATGGGCAGAGAGCTTTGACTATACCCGTTTCATAGGTGAGACAACTGAGGTTTATTCAAGTTAAATAACTATCCAATCGCTCACAGCTTGTAGGGGGTGAAACCAAGTCAGCCTGACTCTTAATGCCACACTGTGAACCAATTTCCTGTGCGACCTTCTCCCACTGTTTGAAGGAGAATGGTTTCTGGTTGGCAGATTTAAAACTAAAGGAATTCCTTTGATTTTTAACTTTTATTATTCATTTGCCAAAATTTGAAGACATATGCATATGTATGTTATATACATATATATACACACTCACACATATATGTATATACACACACATATAAAACACATGATTAATACAATCAAACTAATTAACATATGCTCATATATGCATACATATATATCCCCTCCTGCATGCATGCCTTTATTTAGAATATTGAAGATGTGTATTTGGTACTTTGCTTTTTATTTCCTGGATAAGTAATACTTTGGAATCTGTATGATTTCTTAAAAAGTCTTTCAATCCTTCTGTGTCCCCTGTTTCTTTTTTTATTATTTATTATTTATTTATTTGGCTGTGCTGGGTCTTTTTTTTTTCCATTTATTTTTGTTAGTTGGAGGCTAATTACTTTACAATATTGTAGTGGTCTTTGCCATACATTGACATGAACATTGCCGTGATCGTGTAGTGGTTAGTACTCTGCGTTGTACTGGGTCTTAGTTGTAGCATGTGGGAACTAGTTCCCCAACCAGGGATTGAACCTGGACCCCTTGCTTTGGAAGTGTGGAGTCTTAGCGAAGATTTAGGGATATCCTTGGAACCTGTGTGGTTGTTTAACTGCTGAGCATTCTGTCTCATACCAAGAAGGAGTTTCAATTTCCTACATACTGGGCAGGCCTTCTGAATTGATTTTAATATGGCGTTAGCCTCCATCACCAACTCTAATTGCTATTTACTAAGGAATCACATGATGTGGTGTAACCAGACACTTGACAGAGCTTATTCTTTGCTAGAAGGCAGGAGGCAAAAGTATGAATTAGCTCCTTTTCACAGGTACGTAGATGCTTGCCCATTCCCCCCCTGCCTCCCAGGAATACTGCCAATGCAGAATGCCCTGAAATCCTGATCTATTAGCACTAAGTCACATTATAAAGCTGACACAAATACAAATGATAGGGTGCAGTTGATACCTCTTGGTATTAGTGTCAAGAGCTCATGGAGTGGCATGAAAACAAAGGATCAAGCACTTCTCTTTCAGGAATCTTGTTCCATCACTCTTCATGCTAACATTCACCTGCAGAAAAATGAGATTTGGAATTAAGGCTGTATTATGCCCTGGAGGGTGATCAGCAGAGAGCAAAATGCCTTCCCTTGAGAAAGTCCTGGGTTCAGGTTGCAATCAGTGACCTAAATTGCTCTCATTCTCTTTGTTGGTTGGGTTTTGTTGCTGTTGCTGTTGTTATTGTTTCTAATAATTGTGAACCTTTTGGCCTTTTCAGATTGCATGGGTTTATCATGCAAGTAAAAAAGGATGCATATCTGAATGCATAAAACACATTTATTGGGGAGTTGTCATCTATTTAATGGGATAAGTCTTTTTTCTCCATCTTTATTAAGAAATAGATGACAAATAGAGATTGTATATATTTAAGGTGTACAACTGCTTTATTGACTATGCCAAAGCCTTTGACTCTGTGGATCATAATAAACTGTGGAAAATTCTGAAAGAGATGGGAATACCAGACCACCTGACCTGCCTCTTGAGAAACCTGTATGCAGGTCAGGAAGCAACAGTTAGAACTGGACATGAAACAACAGACTGATTCCAAATAGGAAAAGGAGTACGTCAAAGCTGTATATTGTCACCCTGCTTATTTAACTTATATGCAGAGTACATCATGAGAAATGCTGGGCTGAAAGAAGCACAAGCTGGAATCAAGATTGTGGGGAGAAATATCAATAACCTCAGATATGCAGATGACACCACCCTTATGACAGAAAGTGAAGAGGATCTAAAAAGCCTCTTGATGAAAGTGAAAGAGGAGAGTGAAAAAGTTGGCTTAAAGCTCAGCATTCAGAAAACTAAGATCATGGCATCTGGTCCCATCACTTCGTGGGAAATAAATGGGGAAACAGTGGAAACAGTGGCTGACTTTATTCCAAAATCACTGCAGATGGTGATTGCAGCCATGAAATTAAAAGACGCTTACTCCTTGGAAGGAAAGTTATGACCAACCTAGATAGCATATTAAAAAGCAGAGACATTACTTTGCCAACAAAAGTCCGTCTGGTCAAGGCTATGGTTTTTCCAGTGGTCATGTATGAATGTGAGAGTTGGATTGTGAAGAAACCTGAGTGCCAAAAAATTGATGGTTTTGAACTGCGGTGTTGGAGAAGACTCTTGAGAGTCCTTTGGACTGCAAGGTGATCCAACCAGTCCATCCTAAAGGAGATCAGTCCTGGGTGTTCATTGGAAGGACTGATGCTGAAGCTGAAACTCCAATACTTTGGCCACCTCATGCGAAGAGTTGACTCATTGGAAAAGACCCTGATGCTAGGAGGGATTAGGGGCAGGAGGAGAAGGGGCCGACAGAGGATGAGATGGCTGGGTGGCATCACTGACTCGATGGACATGAGTTTGAGTAATCTCTGGGAGTTGGTGATGGACAGGGAGGCCTGGCGTGCTGCGATTCATGGGGTCACAAAGAGTCGGACATGACTGAGCGACTGAACTGAATTGAACTGAAGGTGTACAATCTGATGTTTTAATATATGTGTACATTGTTAAATGATTAGCAAAACCAAGCTAATTAACAGATCCATCATCTGACTTACTTACATTTTTTGTGGTGAGAACACTGCGGCTCTACTTCCCTAGAAATTTCAAGTGTACAGTACAGTGTTAACTACAGTCACGTTACTGTCCATAAGATCTCCAGACTTATCCATCTTGCATAATTAAAACTTTATACCCCCTGAGTAATACCCTCTCATTTCCTCTACCCCCAAGCCCGGGCAACCACCATTATTCTACTTCTACTGCTAAGTTGCTTCAGTTGTGTCTGACTTTGTGATGCTATGAATTGTAGTCTACTAGGATCCTCTGTTCATGGGATTCTCCAGGAAAGAATGCTGGAGTGGGTTGCCATGCCTTCTTGGCTGTTTTAGATTCCTCATGTAAGTAAAATCAGGCAATATTTTTCTTTCTATTTCAGCCTATTTAGCATGTCTTCCAGGTTCATTCATGTTGTCACAAAATACATTAGAACCCTTTTTAAGGCTAAATAATATTCCTGTGTGTGTATGTGTATCACATTTTCTTTTTTCTTAATTTTTCCAACACTTCAAGAAGCAACAATTAGCACAGGACATGGAACAACAGACTGGTTCCAAATTGGGAAAGGAGTACGTCAAGGCTGTATATTGTCACCTTGCTTATTTAACTTCTATGCAGGTACATCATGAGAAATGCTTGACTAGATGAATCACAGTCTGGAATCAAGATTGCTGGGAGAAACATCAATAAACTCAGATATGCAGATGTCACCACCATTATGGCAGAAAGCAAAGAGGAACTAAAGACCCTTTTGATGAGGATGAAAAAGGAGATTGAAAAAGTGGCTTAGGACTCAATATTCAAAAAACTAAGATCATGGCATCCAGTCCCATCACTTCATGGTTAACAGAAGGGGAAACCATGGATACAGTGACAAATTCTCTTTTCTTAGTTTTCAAAATCATTGCAGACAGTGACTGCAGCCATGTAATTAAAAGATGCTTGCTCCTTGAAAAGAAAGTTATGACAAACCTAGATGGCATATTTAAAAGCTGAGACATCACTTTGCCAACAAAGGTCCATATAGCCAAAGCTATGATTTTTCTGGTAGTCACGTACAGATGGAAGAGGTGTACCATAAAGAAAGTCGAGAGCCAAAGAATTGATGCTTTTGAACTGTGGTGTTGGAGAAGACTCTTGAGAGTCCCTTGGACTGCAAGGAGATCCAACCAGTCAATCCTAAAGGAAATCAATTCTTAGTGTTCATTGGAAAGACTGATGGTGAAGCTTCAATAGTTTGGCCACCTGATGCAAAGCATATACTCATTGGAAAAGACCCTGGTGCTGGGAAAAAATTGAAGGCAAAAGGACAAGGGGGTGGCAGAGGATGAGATGGTTAGATAGAATCACCAACTCAGTGGACATGAGTTTGAGTAAATGCTGGGAGATGGTGAAGAACAGGGAAGCCTAGCGTCTGCAGTCCACAGTGTCACAAAGAGTCAGACGACTTAGCAACTGAATAACAACCAACAAGTTTTTCCAAACATATTGACTGGGTTTTCTTGAGAAGTGATGAAGCATATCAGATCTAATATATGGACATACACATCTTAGGCCCAATGTAAAATGAACTCATGGTACTATGCATGATGCAATAAAAAGTAAATACTGAACAAACTTTGCAGGACAATCATGATGGCCACCGAAACTGATTGAGGACTTGCTATGGCCATGCATATGCTAGGGGCTTTGCATGGATTAGCATCAGTGGGACCACACATGGCCTTTGAGATGCATCAGAAATATAATCAGCCTCTCTTATTCAGTGATGTAATTGCAAATCATTTCTAGCACGTGTGCAGTGTGTAACATTAACATTAAGAAATTGGAAAAATAATTTTATTTAGGCCATGGAGAAGAGAAGTGTAAAATGAGTAAGATTATGGTCTCTGGAGTCAGACTTCTTGGTATCATATTCCAGGTCTAGCAATGACTAGCTGTGTGACCTTGGGCAAGATGACTTAACTACTCTGTGCCAGCTTTGCCACATCTACCCTTTTCCTTTTCCTTATTCCTTATTCCTACTTAGTCATGTCCAACTGTGTGACCCCGTGGACTGTAACCTGCCAGCAGCTCTGTCCATGGAATTTTCCAGGCAAAAATACTGGAATGAGTTGCCATTTCCTTCTCCAGGGAATCTTCCCGATCCAAGGATCAAACCTGCATTTCTTGAATTGGCAGAAGGTTTCTTGACCAATTATACCACAACTATAAAATGAGAAAAGAAATGTTTTAGAGGATAAAATAAGCTAATAGGTGCAAAATATTTAGAACAATTCTTGGCTTATTGTCTTTGCAAAGTGGCACTGTGCAAAGTGTTTTTGCATGGCTACATGTTTTAGTAAAGAAATGTAGACCAGATGGGAACTCTTGATTTTGCATGTTTCACTTTTCTTGCATTGCTGTAATAATCTCTACTTGGCCATTATGTATTGTTTTTAAATGTACTGCTGCAATCTGTTAATATTTGTATTAACAAAAATACAAGTATAACATATTTCATGATATTCTATTTTATAGTATGATATTTGTAACATGTATTTTAAAATATTTCTATATTTTTCTTTGTGTGTGTACCCTTCATCAGGCTTTGGTAAAAATGAAACGTTAGTTTAGTAAGGAGTATTTGGAATCTTTTCTTCATCTATGACTGTAGAATAATTTAAATATTGTTATTATTATTTACTATTTAAAGATTGGTATAATCCTCCTGATTTTTTCCCCAGGGCAGTTTTTGACTCCTTCTATCTGTGTCTATTTTAGAAATTGGACTTATGTTTTATAGCCCTTCTGTAGAAAGATTTAGTAATTTCACTAAACATTTTCCATTTCATGACTGTTTTAAAATCTGTTTGCTAGAGTTGAGTAGTACCGTTTTTATGATTCTTTTGACTTTTCCTTCTCTTATTACTCCGTATTTTTTTATTTTGTGTTTTTTTTGTCTTGATGGGTTAGTGGATAATCTATTGAAGTCAACTTCAGCATTGTTAGTTTTATTTCTTTTTAAGACTGATTTCTAATGTTTGAATTTTATATTTAATGTTCCCTCAGACTTCTTTCAGTTCATTTTGTTTTCTTCTAACTTCTCACTTCAGATGTTTAGACTTTTGTATTTAGTGACAAATACAGTGAGGCGTATGAGTTTTCTCTGAGTTTGACTTGTCTCCCACATACTGTTTCAATTTTCATAATTTTCTAGACAACCTGTGACTATGCGCTATATATTTCAGGGTACCAAGAATTCATTAAGATACCATTTATAAACCTCAAAACTGATGGAGTATTTGTTTTCTGATTATAGTTAACAGTGAATAGCTCAATACAGATGAACAGCTTGGTATAAATAGGATTATACTAAATTAGTGCATATGATGTTTGTTATGTTTACAATTTATGGATTTCTTAATTATTCTAAATATAAACATTTCATGGGGTATATTTGAATATAAAAATATGAAATCATGAGTGATTCTGCATTTTAAAAATCCTCTGCTGGATTTCTTAGAAGCATATATAAATAAGATCTTTTCTAGATAGTATCATATATTTTCAATTCATGTTTGAATATTGTTGAGGCAAAATAAAGAATCTTATTTTCAATCAAAATAATCAGAAGTTTCATCTGTTTAGCAATTAGAGATTGAAATACAGCATTAGGAAAATAAGGCTACCTTTCAAGGTTCTACCATATATAGTGGTTTAATGTTTATTTCTTTGGTATCATGTTCATTATAAAACTAAATGTGCTGGAAGATTAAGTACTGAAAATTTATTGCTTGACATGCTATTCTTCAACATGCTGCTAACTAGCACAAACACTCACTCCAGCAAGTGAAATCATTGCTTTCTCTTGGTTGTATCTGAGAGGTTCTTCGTGATTGAGAAAAAGCCCAGGCATTTGGTTTCAAATAGGAATTACCACCCAGATGTCTATATTAATAACAACAAAATGTCTTAGCTAAGAATCCAAGAAAAGAAAGGGAACTGCCTCATTCTTGATACTTTTAATGTCATTTGCCAATACTTATTAGTCAAGCAGTCTATTGCTACATAAAAGTTGCCCCCAAACACAGCAACCTGAAACAGCAAACATTATTATCTCATACTGTTTCTGAGGGTCAGGAATCTGAAAGCAGCTTAGATAGTGGTTCTGACTGTGTCTGTGGGTCTCTTGTGAAGTTTCGGTCAAGCTGTTGCCTGGGGTTGTCAGTGGGAAGCTTCAGTTCCTCCCCATGTGGCCTTCCTCATATAGCTACTCAAAACCTGACAACTGGTTTCTACTAAGGTGAGTGGACGAACAGAACGACACACAGCGAGAAACAGAGAGAGAAAGAGAGAGAAACGGCAGGGTCTTGTATAACCCATTATCAGAGTGTTCTGTCATCTTTTCTGCCATATTCTAATGGTCATATAGACTGTCTGGATGCCAGGAAATGGAGATCTCTGGGGCCATCTTGGAACGTGGTAACTATAGGAACTAAACTTGTTCTAGGGAATACACGAAGCATAAGGGACTCATCTATTAATAGAATCATTTATATATTTCTTCACTTAGCTTCATGATCAATAGAACAGATATTCAATGTCTACCAGGTACCAAGCTCCGTGCTATATACAAGAGATTATAAAGTAAACAAGACAAGACCTCATACTTATATTCTGGCAGGAAAGATAAAAATAAGTACAGCAAAGCTGAGCAAACAGCACTGTAATTAGTCTTAAAAAGCAAGGAAGATTTGAATAAAACCGAAGTGATTGGTATTTCAGAAGGAAGAGATAGTATGAGTGTGGAAGATTTTATATTCTATAGATAGGCACAAAAATATATCCAATGTTCTCTTATGCAGTGTGAACTTGACATTTTCCCCATTTAGGAGTGGAGTCCATTTTCCATCTTCTTAAATCTGAGGGGCTCTGTGACTACTTTTACTGTTACATTATAGTAGAACTCTTGCCATGCCACTTTCTGTCATAGTTCTAAACTAGCTGTTCAGCTGTTAATGACTGTTTCTCTGAATCTAGCCCCTATGGAAAAAGTGAAACCTCCTTTAATGTCCGTGTTGCAAGAGGCTAAGCCAAGAGAAGAAACCCTGCAGAACTGGAAGCTACATGAGAGAGACCAAGGAGCTCTGAAACACCAGGATGTGTGTGAAACGCCATCTTGGAAGATTCTCCCAACTCAACCAGAGCAATGTTGATCAGAAATGACTTCACAGTCAAACTGCTTCTACATTCATGATCAAATCATGAGCAAAATAAAAAAGGTTGCTTTTAGATGATGAAGTTTGGGATAGTTGGCTATGCTGCAAGAGATAACTAATGAGCATATTGCCTTACACATTCAGTAAGTCATCTGATGAAAGAAAGAAAGTGAAAGTCTCTCAGTCGTGTCTGACTCTTTGCGACTCTATGTACTCTACAGTTTATGGAATTCTCCAGGCCAGAATAATGGAGTAGATAGCCTTTCCCTTCTCCAGGGAATCTTCTGGACCAAGGAATTGAACCAGGGTCTGCTAAATTGCAGGCAGATTCTTTACCAACTAAGCTATCAGAGAAGCCCCATCTGATGAAGCTAGTTACTAAATTGAAGAGTAGGACAAGAAAGCATTAGCTGGCACAGAATCCAAAGTATGAAATACTTGATGTGCTCTCATAAGTGCTGTTTAGGAAAGAGTGGGCATTCTGGATTCTTCTGAATGGCAGAATAAAAGAATTCAATTTGTGTTTAGAGAAACTCATTCTGTGGAAAATGTGGGATGAGCAACACAGGAGAGAAGTTGGAGGAAGGCAAATAATTTGTATTTTCCCTTTGTAAATACAAACCACATGAAGCAAACCATACAGCAATGATGAAGGCAGAAGTATGGACCTGCCACAATGTGAAGGAGAATGGAATATTTACTGATGAGACTTGGCTGGTGGGAAGAAGCTAGATAACAATTATTACAGTTGATTCTTGAATGTCCAGTCACTGTATAAGACAGGCAGAATGGGAGAAGAAGCAAGGGATGTTTAATGAGATAGTTTTAGTTGTGTTGAATTCAAGGTGCCCATGGGACTTTTAATAATTGCCGTTCGAGTTCTAGAAGAACAGTTGTATTTTGCTTTCACTTTAACATAATTTTCACCTTTCTCTTACACTTCCTAATTACTTTTAATAGAGGGCAGTGATCCAAGAGATGTTGGTTGCTACTGATTTCCCGCTAAAAGCTCCACACAGATTCCTATGTTGTAATAGTCCTAATATCCCAACAACCCAGTTTTCCCATTTGGTATTTTTATGATCCCTAATTACAGGAATAAGATCCAGGTAATGACTGAGTTACATTTTCTTCTAGACAAATTATGTACATAATTACAGGCACATGTTCACTGAGATGTTGAAGCATCTGATGCTTCTATAGAGAAGATAATTGTCAACCTTTGTACTGTAATTAAGTCTAAATGGGAATTCTAATCATTTTCCAAATGAGCAAACAGTAAGCCAGTCTTGATTGACTGTGTCATGGCAGCAAATGAAATAGATTTGCTGCCCAGGTTAATTAGTCATCTATGAATGTCACCACCCTCAGAAACCCCATATTAGATCTAAGCATTAGAGCTAATTAGCAGTACATTGTTGAAACTTTGTATGGTTTTTACGTGGCTTGTCTTTGGAATTTAAAATCACATAGTTCTTTTTTTTCTCCTGAAGCTGTCTTTTCATAGTGACTCATATCTACCCATTTGAATGTTCTACCCACTAATTCCAGCACAGGCATGAAGAGAGTGAAAGGAGAAAGGATTTAGGGTGAGTCAGAGCTGGATTCAAATCCCACAGAGATTTTATTAGAGTGAAATCTATCTCCTCTTAATCTCTCTCACTTTCAGCAGTTCATCTATAAACTATATGTGATTCATTTTACTGTATAGAACATTAAGCTGTATGACAAAGGTCATATAGTTAAATACAACCAGTAGTCATGTTTCCATATGAGAGTTGGTTTTTCCAATGGTCATGTTTGGATATGAGAATTGGACCATAAAGAAGGCTGAGTGCTGAAGAATTGATGCTTTTGAACTGTGGTGTTGTGGAGGACTCTTGAGAGTTCCTTGGACTGCAAGGGGATCCAACCAGTCAATCCTAAGGGATATCAACCCTGAATATTCATTGGAAGAACTGGTGCTGAAGCTGAATCTCCAGTACTTTGGCCACCTGATGTAAAGATCTGACTCAGTGGAAATGACCCTGATGCTGGGAAAGATTGAAGGCAGAGAAGGGAGTGGCAGTAGATGAGATGGTTAGACAGTATCACCAACTCAACTGACATGAGTCTGAGAAAACTCTGGGAGTTAGTGAAGGACAGGGAAGCCTGGCATGCTGTAGTCCATGGGGTTGCAAAGACTTGGACACAACTGAGTGACTGAACAATAGCAAGATCATTCCAGAAAGTTGCCCCATGACTTTTTTTCAGTCAACTCCACTTCATCCCTCCAGAAATAGTAAATATTCTGATATTTTTCCATTAGTTTTGCCCATTTTAGAATATCACATGAATATCATAATGTAGGCTATAATGATTTTACATAGAGCTTTTTTTCATTAAGCATTATGTGTTTGAGGTCCACCCCTGTTGACATGTCAGTACATCCTTCTTGCTAGAAAAACTAATAAGTGTTTGTGTTTCTGTTACTTAATATAATAGAAATGTGTTTTTCACTCATGTCCACATACACTATGGATATTCCTGGTTCAAAGACAGCTTTCCCGGATGTGGGGAACTTGGTGATCTTGGGCATTGAAATTTCACCTTTTCCTAAGCACTGATACGTCTGTATGTGACAGCTGATGCAGAGAAAGAAAAGAGGCCGAAAGGTAACCCCCACTGTGTAAGAACCCAGCCCCGAAGCCTCATACATTACTCCTGTGCATACACCAGCAGTGAGGGCAGACCACATGGCCATGTGAGCATACAGAGGTGGAAAGCGAAGGTTCTGGGTAGGCAGCCTCATGAATTTTTTAAAATTAATTTTTATCTTTTTGGAGTATAGTTGCTTTACAATACTCCAATTTTATTAGAGTATAATCACTTTACAGTGTTGTGTTAGTTCCTACTGTATAGCAAAGTGAACACATACATATACTTATATGTATATACATACATATACGCATGCATGCATATACATATATGTATATACATATACACATACACATATGCATACACATACACATACATACATATGCATGCATCCCCTCTTGTTTGAATTGCGTTCCCACTCAGGTCCCCACAGTGCATGAAGCAGAGTTTCCTGTGCTATACAGTTCTCCTTTGTTAACTGTTTTATTGTTTGTTGTTGTTGTTTAGCAGCTAAGTCGTGTCCAACTCTTTGTGATCCCATGGACTATATAGCCCACCAGGCTCCTCTGTCTATGGGATTTCCCAGGCAAGAATGTTGGAGTAGGTTGCCATTTCCCTCTTCAGGAATCTTCCCGACCCAGGGATCAGATATGTGTCTCTTATCAGCAGGTGGATTCTTTACAGCTGAGACTCCAGGGAAGCCCAATCTACTTTATGCATAATATCAATAGTGTACATGTGTCAATCCACAATCTCCTAACTGCTCCCAACCCTCCCCTTTCCTCCTTAGTATCCATGTATTTGTTCTCGTAACTCCGTAATGGTAAGATCACCTATACATGTTTCTAGATTACACTTAGATGCATTAATATGCAATATTTGTTTTTCTCTTTCTAACTTACTTCACTCTGTATGACAGCCTCTAAATTCATCCATGTCTCTATAAATGACTCGATTTTGTTCCTTTTTATGGCTGAGTAATAATCATTGTTTATATGTACCACATGTTTATCCATTCCTCTGTTGATGGACATTTAGGTTACTTCCATGCCCTGGCTATTGTAAATAGTGCTGCAATGAACATTGGGTACATGGATCTTTTTGAATTAACTACCACACATCCTGCCATCTGTTCCTTGCAGTCTCTCTCTCTTGTACACCATAGAAGAAAGAGTGTGCCTTTTTATTTATTTATTTTTCTGTCAAATTTTGCTTAATTTTTTTGAGACTACATTATTAGAGAAATACTGTATTAATTACATCAGTCATATAAATGCTATGTAGTTAAAAATTTGTTTTTAGAAAGTCCTTATATATATATATTCATTTATTTTTATTAGCTGGAGGCTAATTACTTTACAATAATGTAGTGGTTTTTGCCATACATTGACATGAATCAGCCATGAATTTACATGTGTTCCCCATCCTGATCCCCCCTCCCGCCTCCCTCCCCATCCCATCCCTCTGGGTCTTCCCAGTGCACCAGCCCCGAGCACTTGTTCTCATGCATCCAACCTGGACTGCTGATCTGTTTCACCCTTAATAGTATACTTGTTTCAATGCTGTTCTCTCTGAACATCCCACCCTCGCCTTCTCCCACAGTCCAAAAGTCTGTTCTATACATCTGTGTCTCTTTTTCTGTTTTGCATATAGGGTTAGTGTTACCATCTTTCTAAATTCTATATATATGCGTTAGTATACTGTATTGGTCTTTATCTTTCTTACTTACTTCAGAGTGTGCCTTTTTAAAGGAAAACTAGTTATCTCTGTCACAGTGTCTACCTCTGTTCCATGACCTTCCCCTCTCACTTTATTGAGTGTCTCTGTAAGAAGCCAAGAAGCAGAAACTCTACAAACCAACAAAACAGTGTCACAGATGCTCCAGCTCTCGGCTCTTGAGGTTTGGTCCTACCACTCCTACTGCAGTTATTCGTTTTAAGCCTTTCCTTCTCTTCTATATTCATATCTTGCTCTCCTCTACTCATCTTTTCAAATGTTAATTATGAGAAACCATTCACTTAGGTAAGGATCTACCTGGTACCCTGAAGCCAAACAACTATCACTTCAAGAACAATTATATTCTTTTCCAAGTCCCCTGTTAACAAGGCTCCTGAACATGTTTTGGAAGAAAAGACTGAAAGATTAGTAAATCTGGTTCTTTGCTAGGGACTTCCACATATATTGTTTCAATTCATCTTTAAAGTACATAATAAAACATGATTCTTTTTATTCTAAGATTTTGGAAAGGTAGGTCCAGCTTTTAACCAGTGATGTCCCAAGACATAGAATTAAAAAATGACCTGGGGATTTCCTTGATTCCAATGGTTAAGAATCCATCTCCCAATGCAGGGCATGCAGGTTCCATCCCTTGTTCAGGAAGATTCCATATGCCCCTGGGCAAATAAGCCCACACACCACAACTACCGAGTCTGCTTGCCACAACTAGAGAAAGCCTGTGTGCAGCAATGAAGACCCAGCTCAACCAAAAATAAACAACAAATAAGTAAATAAATAACTAACTTTAATAAAAGAATGACTTGGGATTGGCGTCTAGAGATTGTGCATCTTATGACCAAAAAGGAATTTATAGGTTGACTGTCTAATTGCTTCCTTTCACAGACAAGGAAATAGAGGCTTAGGGCACTCAAATGACTTATCTAGCATTTGAGAACTAGAGAGCAGCAGAGCGTTGCCAAGTCTAAGGCTTCTAAATATCTGTCATGTGATTCTATGTTTTTAACAATAGAATGTTGTCTCATATCAGGCTGACCCCTGCACTATTCCTGAAACGATTTCTAGCTGACAGTCACTGGTTAGCCAGCCTCTATTTGGGGTCGGCTATCACAATACTTTCATATTCCACCTGAATGCTGATGTTGTCAAACCAGCTATTTTCCTGAAATGATCAAACCTACTTTGCATTTGCTAAACACTTTTCTTTTGAAATCTCCCCAGAACCTGTTTAGCAGAGGCAAAATGTCTCTGACAAAATTATCCCCTATTCAGTGGTATGAATTCACAGTCTGATTATGCATCCATGATTCGAAAGTGTTTGCTGCCTCAGAGATCAGCCTCTGATATTTCCTTACTAACTTTGCTTTTATCATCTGAAAAAAATCAACTTGTGTCAGTACTGGTGACTGTTGTATTTAACTACTGTAAATGGGTTTCTTCATCACTGTGCACATTTTACTTACTGTAATAAATGTAATCAACTGATGTTAAGTGTCTCCTGTAGCCTGAAAAAGAAGTGCAAAAATAAGTCTGCTGAGAAAATAAAATATTTTTTGAAGGCAATATGTTATGTTGCTTTTTTGTGTTCCTAACTGGAGGCTTTGTAAACACCCAGCTAGAGCCCACCCTGGGTCCAAATCTGGCTGATAAATATAAAGTGTGTAGAAATAACAGAGGAAAAGAAATCTATGTGACCACTGAAGAACAATGAAGTGTAATCCCATAAACTAGTCAACAAACCCAATAGGAAGATTGCTGCACTTGCCAGAGTGATATATAATTTGTGGGAAGCCTCTAATTGCAACTTATATAATGTGACTTTAAATCCTTCCAGAAAAGTACCCTACTTATTCAAATTGAGGTCTTTTAAAGCTGCCAAGCTGCCAAAATCTCTTGCCTGAGGTGACTGGCATACTTCTGTGCTGGGGAGACTCTGCGTATATTGACAATTGGACTTAAGTGTCCCACGGGGATAGTGGAGAGGGTGGTGAATGTTAAAGTGTGGAATACTAAACAAACAAAGGAACTACATTCTACATTTGTGGCTTATACCTGCACTGGGAAAGACCTGCTAGTTATCTTGTAGAAAAAGAAGTTTAAATAAATAACTGCCAAAGTACTTACTAACCAGAATACCACCTGCTTCCTAGAAGTCAATGAATGCGTATTTTTTGAATGATAAATATAGTAGTTGCTGCTTGTTGAGAACATAGCACGTATCCAGCATGTAGTGATGCCTCCCTTATAGGGCCATGAGGCCGCCCACATTCAGGCCTAGCCTGACCTGCGCTTGTCTTCTTGGAGCCCTCGGGGGCTTCTAGGAGCTCTTCAGGCCTCCACTCAGAGTGTATGCTCTCTGAGCCACCAGATGGTAAGTAATCTGCCTGCAATGCAGGAGACCCAAGTTCAATCCCTGGTTGGGAAGGTCCCCTGGAGAGGGAATGGCAACCCACTCCAGTACTCTTGCCTGGAGAATGACACGGACAGAGAAGCCTGGTGGGCTACAATCCAGGGGGTCACAAGGAGTCAGACGCGACTGAGTGACAAACACAAGCAAATGTCTTTGCCTAGCTTTCTACTCCTCATTTTTGGCATTCAACCAAAATGTCTGGTAACAGGTGAGTTAGGGATTTCCCACTATGGCAACTGGACACACCCTCTGAATATGTTTATCGTGACAGCTTCTTTCCATGAACCCAGGTTACATATTTGCTATTCTATGGACAAACCTAGAGAGTGTATTAAAAAGCAGAGACATTACTTTGCTAACAAAGGTCCCTACAGTCAAAGTGATGGTTTTTCTAGAAGTCCTGTTTGGATGTGAGAGTTGGACCATAAAGAAGGCTGAGAGTCAAAGAACTGATGCTTTTGAACAGCGGTGTTGAAGAAGACTCTTGAGAGTTCCTTGGACTGCAAGGAGATCCAACCAGTCAATCCAAAAGGAAATCAATCCTGAATATTCATTGGAGGGACTGATGCTGAACTGAAGCTCCAATATTTAGGCCACCTGATGCATAGAGCCAATTCATTAGAAAAGACCTTGTTGCTGGGAAAGATTGAAGGCAGGAGAAGGGGATGACAGAGAACGAGATGGTTGGGTGTCATCACTGACTTAAGTCTGAGCAACCTCCGAGGGATGGTGAGGGACAGGGACGCCTGGTGTGCTGTGGTCCATGGGGCTGCAAAGAGTTGGACACAACTGAGCGACTGAACAACAGCGACAATGCTATGGATTCCTAAAACATGCTTCACTTTTTCTTTCAGGACACTTAGCACAATTGCAATATTTTACAGCCTCTTGGTAGGAGCCCCAGAAAGAGTTAAAGACTGTCTTGCTCATGTTAATATCTTCTTCCCTTGGTTCAATTCCTGCAAGTGTTTAAAAATATTTGTAGAATGAATCTTTAATGCATTCTCACATCAGTTCCTAAGACAGAAGTTATTATCCTTAATATTTATACATGAGAACACTGATGATCAAGGAACACATTCTCTAAGATCCTTACTGTAATAAATAATAGAGCCTGTCTACCTTACTCTGAAACCTATGCTTTCAAGTCCTATGGAACATTATCTCATTCTTTAAAGGGAACTCATGCTACATGAATGTAAGCTATATAAGTGAAAACAATGCAAACAAATGCAAAGAAAAATTAAGTGAAATTGACATGTGAAACAATGTTAGTGGATGGTGGCAGTTTCAGTGGGCTTAAGCCTGCTTTTTTTTTCTGTTTGGCCACACCATGCATCAGGCATGTGGGATGGTAGATCCCTGACCAGTGATCTAACCTGCACCCCCTGCATTAGAAGCATGGAGTCTTAACCACCGGGCAGCCAGGGAAGTCCTAAACTTGCATTTTCTACTTTGGAATACCATAAGCATTAGGTCAAGAACCAGCAGTTCTTGAAGACACCTTGTGATTTGATTTCCTAAATGGAAGATGGAAGACTGGGAATGAGATGAGGCCAAGTTGTGTTTTCCTACCCAATCCGAGAATTTGAAATCTCTAGGTGTGACCTCACTAATTAAGTTAGGACTGAAACTAACCATAAAGGGAGAGGGTCATGTCACTCTAATGGGGACAAAAAATCATCTTAACTCAGCTCTACTGTCTTTTTGGTTTGGGTTGCGGCTATTTAAACAAGAAGTAATAAAACTATAAACATGTAGAACCATTTTAAAAGATGACATCCTTTGGAACAAGACATTTAGGTAACTTTTTATACATATTCAGAATGGCTTAGAAACTTAAAAACCTGTGGAATAGTGTGGCTAAAGCAAGTATTTCTATTTTGTATTCTAGAGTGCTTGGGAGCAGAAAACTTGAGGAGGGACACTCAGACCTACATCAGGAAGTGCAGAGACTTTGTGGAATAGGTTCACAGTTTCAGGTGGGAGCTGATTCCTCTGAGAGTTAAAAGTGAGAGAAGTCATTGAATTTTCATTGTCTGACCTCTTACCATATCATCAATCGCATTAAAAGGAATGCTTGTGCGTGCTAAGTTGCTTCAATCAGGTCCAACTGTTTGCGACCCCATGGACCATAGCCCACCAGGCCCTTCTGTCCATGGGATTCTCCAGACAGAGCTACCAACCTGCAAACTGGAGCATTTCTAAAAGAAGTTATGCAAGCAAAGTGACCCTAGAAGAATATTCTTCTGAATGTTAGTTATATAATACTTTGGGATAGGCAAATTTTGAAGGTAGGAAAATATCCAGAATGTGATTATAGCAATTCAAGTTCCAACAGGGTAATATTTAAAGAAATAATATTTGGCATTAGAAATTGACTTTATGATTGCTCAAGGAAAAAGTTGCTTTCCTGTCCACTGTCTTGCAGGGTTCACCCTCTCTCATGGTCTGCAGTCACGTTAGAACTCTAGCTTGAGTTCTAGCCTTTCAAAGAAGTATATATTGGTTTAAAACAGCTATCTCTTAACCATTTTATTTTTTCTAGGAACTAAACTAAGAACTAGCAGGACACAAGTGGGCAATATAAGATCCCTGTACTAATAGTTGCTTGACTTCCTTTTATCTTTATTTTTTAATGTTTATTAATTTATTTATCTTTAATTGGAGGCTAATTGCTTTCTAACATTGCATTTGTTTCTATTATACATCAACATGAATCAGCCATAGGTATAAATATGTCCCCTCCCTCTAAAACCTCCCTCCTACTTCCCACACCAACCCACCCCTCTAGGTTGTCACCAAATACCAGATTTACTATTCTAAACTTTAGCCTAAATTGGCCAAAGCCTGACAGTATCAATCTCTTCCACTATGGTGTCAGCATTGGGCAATACTTTGATGAAGTGCAAAGAGAGTGGCCGATCTAGAGAATGGGTGTCAAACTCAATCCTATATCAGAATCACTTGGAAGGTTAAAACATGGTTTGCTAGACTTACTTCCGAGCTGCTGATTTATTAAGTCTGGGGGGAGCCTGAGCACTTCAAATATAACATATTTTCCAGGAAATGCTGTTTGCCTAAGGACCACATTTCCAGAACTACTGGAAACAGACTGCCTCCCTATATCTTTTCTCTCACTACTTTAGCTCAAATAAACTGTCCTTCTATTTCAATGCTCTCCTGTCCAACCTTTGGACCCCAAAGGTTGAATTTTATACAATCTGGTTTTCTGTTTAAAGGTAGGACTTTAGTCTCCATAGGAGTGAATAGGAACCTATTAGATTTCTTCAACTTTGCTTCTTGCTGAGGGGGTAGAAGTCCCTTAAATTGCAGCTGATATATGAAATGTCATGGTCTCCAGAGCCAGGGGAAGAAAGGCAACCTCTCAGATGAGGGTAGGTAAGTTCAGCGGCAAACTTCCATTGAGCATCTGTAGATGATAGTGCCGTCCTGTGACCAGCACAGAGGTACCCTGGGAAAGAGGCCGTTCTTATCCAAGGGCTTATGTCCCACAAATTCAAAAGGCGCTTTCAGTGTTTAGAATATGAAAAAAAAAAAAACTTAGCACAGTAGAAAATGTATTCATTATAGAAGAAAATGAAATTTAAATCTCCAGTTCACCAATATACCTACTTAAAAAAAACCCTGTGCCTTCAACCTTCGAATAATTGCTCATAAACTACATGAATCTCTATGTGCCCTTAATCAGGTGACCGGCTCACTGGGGCTAGCAGAGTGACCTCTCATAACCAGGTAGTAAACTCACATAATTGGGGAGCATATAAGGAAAGACTTACTATATCAGTTTTCATTCATTTGCATATTGTCAAAACTAGAATGTGCAAACTGGAAAGAAAGACATGAATTAGCAAAATTTCTTGCAAGACTCTTCGGCTTAGAAAGACAGCACTTTCAGCTCAGTTTAAGAGTGCATAGGTGATGTCTCTCTGTACAAGTCTGTCTGGATCCAGTAAACCTAATCATGCTCTCATACAAGGGAAATCAATCGCTATTCCAACACGCCTGAAGACTCTTGTGCTATATGTGCGCAGACTTGAAGCATTCTGGGGAACAGGCCCATTGCATCTGGCAAAGCTCTGAGAGAGTGGGGAAAGATTGGGGGGGATTTTGCATAAGCAAGGTTTCCACTGTAGGGGAGTGTGGAGACAGAGGTTCCTACTTGAATTATCCATCTCTAGCCCAGTGCTTGGCACATGAGAAGCAGTTCACAAGTACTTTTGAATGTGAAATTTAGTAGAAAAGTAAAGAGCCAAGATTTGTTGGGTTTTACACATGAACCTCTAATTCATTTTGGCCTCAAAACATTTCCCAGTAAAAAGGCTATAGTCTTGGCCATTCATATATATTTCTCTTAACTTTCCATGATAAATCCTTAGCAAGTGTAAAGTTGTAGAAAATTGAACACTGCGATGTCCTGTGGAGGAAATATCTTAAGTAAGAGATCATTTTCCAAGATACTTAGTAACTCTAAACATTATCAGGCCTCACTGTGAAACCTTGCTTTTCCAGATGGTGAATGGATGTGAAAAATTTACAGGCACTTCTCTTCCAAATATTGAAGAAGTTTAATTTTTTTCTTGTTATAAAATGTTGATACTCCTGCCATTGAAAATACTGCAATATAAAAATTTGCTGTTCTGCTTTTTGTCAAGAGAAGAAAACAACTTGTTTGGCACCAGACATTGATTTTCCAGCAATATGAGCAATAAAGGGACTAAATTCTCAGAGAAGGTCCAAATCCAACCCCACCTGCCCGCTGTTTCCAGAAGATCTTGCATATTCGGCTCACAGTCTGGAAACATTTAAAATTTGCACTTCTCAATGAACTAATGGAAAGATGAAAGAAGATGTTGATAATTTCTTTATTTTACAAGCTACAGCTATATGTAACTTCTAAGTAATTATGAGCAAAACATTTAAACACTTGGCCTCAACCTACCCAACTGTAATGTAGGTAAACCAAACAACCTGCTTCTTTAAATATTTAACAATGAATAGTAAAGATGATGAGAATAACCATTCTTTGAATGCTATTTTTTTGTACCTGTCAGGAATTATACTAAGATCTTTACTTGATTTAGCTCATTTTATTCTTACTATAACAAGAAGCTCAGTTGCTTCAACTTTGCAACACTATGGATTGCAGTCCTCCAGGCTCCTCTGTCCATGGGATTTTCCAGGCAAGAATACTGGAGTGGGTTGCCATGCCCTCCTCCAGGGATTATAAGCCTAAAATATGTTATGTAATCTTCAATTAGCAAGCAACACAAACTGGGGTTTTTAGAGGATAAACAACTTTCCCCAATAAAAGCAGACTTAAGATAAAAATTTAAGCCTTCTAACTGCAAACTAATGTTCCTAAACAATTTCCACAGTGATAAATGGACTTTTAAATTAAATATCATTATTCTCCTTTTTGTAAAACTTATTACAGTGTTACATTCTCATCAATAAAGGATAAATAGAAAGATAAGTATAAACACACACACACATTTTGTATGTGTGTGTGTATGTGATTTAGTTATTCATTGTGATCAATTTGTGATCGATAATCTTAATTTTAGGATGTTATATGTAATCACCATTGTAACCACAAAGAAAGTGTCTATAAAGTTTAGATGAAAGAAAACAAAGAAGGAATCAAAATGTGTCACTCACTACAAAAAGATCATCTAAATATAAAGGAAACCAAAGGAGAGGAAATGAGGGACAAGAAACAACAAGACATATTTACAGCAAATAATAAAATGGTCAAAGTAAGTGCTTCCTTATCAGTCATTAATTATAAACAGGAACTTACCTGGTGGCCTGGTGGTTAAGAATCCACCTTCCAATGCACGGGACACGGGTTTGATTCCCGGTCAGGGAACTAAGATACCATATGCCATGTGGCAACTGAACCCATATACCACAACTAGAGAGAATCCCACACACTGCAATGTGTGGGATTGCAGTGAAGGGCCCATGTGTCACAACTAAGATCCAAACAGCCAAATAAATAAATAAATAAATAAATGTTTTTTAAGAGTAAATGGATATAAATCTACAATGAAAAGTCATATATTGGGAGAATGAATCAAAAAACAGGATCCAACTGTGAGCCATCATTAAGAGACTCAATTTAGATCTAAGGATTCATGTTGAAAGTGAAAGAATGGAAAATGAAAGATATTCCAAGCATATTGTAAACAGAAACAAGTAGAGGTGGATATAATAATATCGGACAAAATAGACTTAAGTGAAAATTGTTACAAAAGAAATAGATAAACATTATACCATAATAAAATGGTCAATTCTTCAAAACTATATAATTATAAATACATGTCCTTCAAACAGTAATCAAAATCTTCCCAAAAAAGACAAGTTAAAGACTAGATTTTTTGACTAGTGAATTCTATCAAACATTTAAAGATGAAGTAACACAAACCCTTCTCAAATTCTTCCAGAAAATTGAAGAGAACACCTCCCAACATACATTGTGAGGCCAGCATTAGTCTGAATCCAAAGCTAGATGAAGATTCTGCAAGAAAAGAAAAATAGAGAGCATTCTCTCCGATGAATATTGAACAAAAATCCTGAACCAAATGCCAGCACATCAAATTCAACATCACAATGAAAAGACTGTACAATGACCAGTGGGATTTATTCCTGGAATTGGAGGATGATTCAACGGATGGAAAACAGTCAATGCGACGCATTACATTAACAGAATGAAAGAAAACAGCCACATAATCATCAAAATTGAGTAAGAAAAAGCCTTTCACAAAAGTCAACCCCCTTTTACAACAGAACATTCAAAAACCTAGGAATAGAGGCAAACTACCTCAATATTGTTTTATGAATATCAATGTTTTATGAAAAACCGACAGCTAAGCTAACAACACCATAGTCAATGATGAAAGAAAAGACTGAAAGTTTTTTCTCTAAGATGAAAAATAAGACAAGACTGCCAATTTTTGCTACTGACTTTCAACATAGTACTCTAAGTCCTAGCCAGAGCAATTAGGCAAGAAACAAAATGAAGGCAACCAAGTTAGAAGGAAAGAAGCAAATTGTCTCTCCTTGCAGATGGCAGACTCTTATATGCAGAAAACCCTAAAAATTCTACCAAAGGAAAAAAAAATGTTAGACTCAAAAAACAAATTCTGCAAAGCTGCAGATGCAAAATCAACATCAAAAATAAGTTGCATCAATGTGCATTAGCAATGGATAACATAAAAAGTAAATTGAGAAAAGAATCCCACTTACATAGCCTCAAATAGAGTAACATACTCAGGAATGAACTCAGGAATGTAGGAGATGGAAGATTTTGTACTAAAAATTATAAAACATTGAAACAGACAGAAATAAATGAAATGACATCTTGTATTCATGAGCTGAAAGGCTTAATATTAAGATGCAAGACTACCCAAAGGGATCAGTATATAATCAATCATCTTAAAATTCATATGGACTCTCAAGGCACCCTGGATAACTAAAACAATCAGAAAAGGAACAAAAGAACAATGGAAGAATCACATTTCCTGATATCAAATTTTACTGCAAAGATACGGTAATTAAAACAATGTGGGAGTGGCATATGAAACAATGAAATAGAATGAAGAGTCTGGAAAGAAACCCCTGGAATATGTTCAAACAACTTTGGCAAAGTTGCCTAGATCATCCAATGTGGAAAGGACAACCTTTTTAGCAAATGATTTTGGGAAAATTAGATATTCACATACAAAAGAATCGGTGTGGGGCCTTTTCTTACACCATATGCAAAACTTAACTCAGAATGTATCAATAATCTAAATGTAAGAGCTAGAATTATAAAATTTTTAGAAGAAAACATAGGGGAAATACTTTATGAGTTTAAATATGGCAATGATTTCTTGAATATGATACCAAAACCACAGGCAACAACACCAGAAATTGAGAAAGAAATTATGCTTCATCAAGATTTTAAAGCTTTGTGCATCAATGGGCATTATCAACAGAGTGAAAGGCAACCTGTGAAATGGAAGAAAATGTTGTCAAATCATTTATCTGATAAGAAAATGATATCCAATATGTGTGAAAATTCCTATAGTTCAAAAATAATAATAACCCTCCAATTAAAAAATGGATAGAGGACTTGAATAGATGTATTTTTCAATTAACTAATAACTAATAAATACACAAAGAGTTGGTCAACATTACTGATCATCAGGGCAATGCCATCAAAGCCATATTTAAATATCACTTCATACTCATTAGCATGGCTACTACAAAAAATGGAAAGAAATGTTGAGAAGGATGTGGAGAAATGAGAACACGTGTGCATTGCTGGTGGGAATGTAAAATAGTGTAATTGCTGCTGGTGTGGGAATAGTATGATGATTAGTATAATATGATGTTTTTGTAAAAATTAAACATTAGAGTACTATATAATTCTACTTCTAGGTATATATTCAGAATAAATGAAGGCAGGATCTAATATATATATTTCAAGGAACATTTTCACAGAAATATTATTTGCAATATATGTAAGATGGAAATAACAAATGTCCATTGCCACATGGACAAAAACTAAAATCAAGGCATCCAATCCCATTACTTTATGGCAAATAGATGGGGTAACAGTGGAAATGTTACAGATTTTATTTTCTTGGGCTCCAAAATCACTGTAGATAGCAAATGCAGCCACAAAATTAAAAGACTCTTGCTCTTTGGGGAAAAAAGCTATGAGAAACCTAGACAGCATATTAAAAAGCAAAGACATTACTTTGCTGACAAAGGTCCATGTAGTCAAAGCTATGGTGTTTCTAGTAGCCTTGTATGGATGTAAGAGTTGGACTATAAAAAAAGCTGAGCACCAAAGAACTGATGCTTTTAAATTGTGGTGTTGGAGAAGACTCTTGAGAGTCCCTTGGACTATAAGGAGATCACACCAGTCAATCCTAAAGGAAATCAACCCTGAATATTCATTGAAAGAACTGATGCTGAAGCTGAAGCACCAATACTTTGGCCACCTGATGTGAAGAGCCGACTCATTAGAAAATACCCTGATGCTGGGGGAGATTGAAAGCAGGAGGAGAAGGGGACGGCAGAGGATGAGGTGGTTGGATGGCATCCCTGACTCAGTGGACATTAGTTTGAGCAAGCTCCGGGAGATGGTGAAAGACAGGGAAGCCTGGTGCTCTCCAGTCCATGAGGTCACAAAGAGTAGAATGTGAACTGAGTGACTAAACATAAATTGCCAGATGAATAGATAGACAAAATATAGCAAATATATACAATGGAATATTTTCAGCCTTCAATAAGAAGAGAGAATTCTGACATATGCTTCAACATGAATGAACTCTGAAGACATTGCAGTAAGTGAAATGAACCAATGATAAAAATACAAACATTGTATGATTCCACTTATGAGAGCCACCCAGCATAGTCAAATATATAGACAGAAAGAAAAAGGGTGATTTCAAGGTCGGTGGTGAAAGGAATTAGAGAGTTAGTGTTTAATGGGAGCGGAGTTTCAGTTTTGAAAGATTAGAATGTTGTAGAGGTGGGATGGCATTAACAGTTTTTAGAACAATGTGAATGTACTTAATAACAGAATTGTACACATAAACATGGTTAAAACTTTATATTGCACATATTTTACTGCAACAAAATGAGTTTCTTAAAAGGGTAAATAGTTACTTAGAATAGGTAATTATCATAAATGACTTCTGGAGGATTTGGGACACTCCCCACCGATATCTCTTTAAATAATTTAATAAACATGCTTATGGAGAATGTGTCCCTGATCGGACAAGAGTTTCTTTCAGTTAAACTCTCTCCCTCTGCATTTTCCGTATGCTGTTTCAGATGACTTGAGACACATCTCATACCAGATGTCACGGTTCTGATACTTATAGCATACATGACAGGTCTTTCAAGGGCTCGCTCAGCCTCTCAACTGATGTGGATGGAGTAGACCATGTATCTTTGTTTTTCAGGAGGGTGGATGTTGTACTCCTCAAAAAATTATCTTCGTGTTTCAATTTTAAACTGTTTCCAATTTCAATGTGGATGATCAGTTGGCAAGAGGTTTGCAATGAGAAGTAATATTATTCTCTTATCTGTGCAAGAGAAGTATGTAAGCTATATTTTTGGGTTGACATTTTTTTTTTCTTAACATTTCTTGGAAAGTTTTACACACTACTGCATCAAATTCTATTTAGTTCTTTTTTTTAATTATTTTTTTTCATTTATTTTTATTAGTTGGAGGCTAATTACTTTACAACATTGCAGTGGTTTTTGTCATACATTGAAATGAATTAGCCATGGATTTACATGTATTCCCCATCCCGGTCCCCCGTCCCACCTCCCTCTCCACCCGATCCCTCTGGGTCTTCCCTGTGCACCAGGCCCGAGCATTTGTGGACTCTGTGGGAGAAAGCGAGAGTGGGATGTTTCAAGAGAACAGCATCGAAACATGTATATTATCTAGGGTGAAACAGATCACCAGCCCAGGCTGGATGCATGAGACAAGTGCTCGGGTTGACATTTTTAATCAGGCATTTCTATTGCAGGCTTGCTAGGGAAATAGTGCTAGGATGTCAAACTCTTGCAGTATGCATATCAGTGCTATACAACAAAGACTCTCCCTCCTGAAATGCTTACTGCTCCATTAAGAAACAATTTTTTTTTTTTCTTTTGAGTACCATTAAGTAGTTTCGCACTTGCCTTTGGGGATAACTAGAAGCTGCTGTTTTTCTTCTTGATCTTTGTAGCTTTAGTCAAAACAGAAAGGGCCAATTGCATATCCTTTAAAGTGAGAAGAGTTAAAGCAGGAAGAAAAAAATAACATTGACTCCAAATTATTCATTTTATGTAAGAGAAAATTAATAATGCTAGAATCAAGAGGAACTGATATTGACTCTGAAATCACAAAAGGCTGATCCTATTTCAGAGTATGGGATTTTATATGGCCATCATCTTCTTCATCATCATGTAACATTCAATAATTTCCTAGACTGAACAGTGATTGTGAACCATCCTGTAAGCAAAAGAGGTATCAACACTTGTAAACGATCAGAGAAAGCAAAAAATTGGCAGTGGATGGTGAAATACAGGAGACAACTATAATATTTACATCATTCATCCTGGCCATGTACTACTTTGCATATACCACTAGAATGGTCCTTACTGGACTGAGTCGAGAGAAAAGAGTATCCTTACTATTACACCTCTCTCACTTCATCCTTCAAAGACTAAAAGGGAAAAATAAGACACAGGAAGATGTCTTCACAGGGAGATGTCTTTTCTTAAAAGAGCTTCTGGTCACTTTAAACACTGAATATTAGAGAAATACAAATACTTGACATAGTATTCATATCTGAAAACTGGCTTCTTACCACAAATACTGCAAAAATTTAAAAATAGAGCCATCAAAAGCAAAACAGATTCAAACTGACAGCGAGTATGTTCAATGTTTCCTTGAAAGGCCATTTCCATCACAGCAAAGATAAATCAATGCTAGTTGCTCAAAATTGGAAAAGTATGAGTAAATGGTCAAAGTTATGAAAAGTGTGTTGTTATTGCTCTTTAGTTGCTTAGTCATGTCTGATTCTTTTGCAACCCCAATGGACTGTCAAGAATACTGGAGTGGGTTGCCTTTCCTTCTCCGTGGGATTTTCCCAATCGAGGGATTGAATCTGTGTCTCCTGCATTAGCAAGTGGATGCTTTACCACTGAGCCACCTGGGAAAATCTATGAAAAGCGTAGCCTCTCAGTCAACTTAAAGGAACAAGATATTTGAAGTAGAAGAGACTCAGCAAGCTATATAATCAGTCACATTCAATCCAGATACTTCATAACATCTGCTCTTATAAACACAATAATCTACACCATTACTTTCTTATATCAGTGATTATTAACTCCCTTTTATCAAATCAGTAAGACGAGTATTATCTTGCCTACCTTATATATGAGAGGAAAATAAATTTTCATTCATTTTGTTTCTCAAATTGAAACTATTCAAAGACATTTATTTGGAAGCTACTATGTTTTAGGCAAAACGTGAGCTGCTGGAGGTATAAAAACAAGACATATCTTGTCATGGAATTTGGGGGAAAATGGAGGGAAAAAGATAAAACACATGAAACAACTATATTTTTAAATTACAAACTTAATGTGTTGTGATACAAAAAAGTATTTATGAGAAATAATGATAACGGATTACTTGTTCGTAACTCTTAATGCAGACAACAAATACTCAGCAAAAATTAAAGTGGTGCTCATGAAATCAAAGAGCCTGCCAGAGCATAAGGAATTACCACAGTATGTAGGAAGAAAAAAAGAAGAAAGAAAAGAAAGGATAGAAGAAAGGAGAAAATAAAATAAATAAATAAATAAAAAGGAAAATGTTAACCAAGGATGTGGAGCTTTCTTAGAGGGTCAGACAATAAAGAATCTGCTTGCAATGCAGGAGACCAGGATTTGATCCCTGGATGGGAGAAAGGAATGGCTACCCACTCCAGTATTCTTGCCTGGAGAATTCCATGGACAGAGGAACCTGGTGGGCTATAGACTGAAGGTGGACATGAAAATGGGTGCTATGGCTTTCATCTCTATCATTCAACAAAACTGTTAGAAGCAAAACTAAAACATCAGCTTTCTTATAAATGGAAACCAAAATCAATCATTCAAAAGGTAGATTTTGCATTAGATTAGACACAGTCATAGGAAATTTGTAAGCCAGAATATGAATTAGAATGAATAACCTAGAATCACCTAGAATAAATCACCTAGAAATGTGCACACAAAAACCCCACAAAGATACAAAACTTGGAAAAGTGTAAACAAATATAGCAGATTCAGTAAGAACTAGTCTTTAAAAAATTGAAGTCCCTGAAAAAAGAAAGTAAATAATGATGCATCATTATTTTCCTTAACAAAGCAAAGGCAATGATCTACAAATTCAAGAAACTCAATGACACCCAAATAGGACAAATAAAAATAAATACACAGCCTGGTGCATCACAGTGAAAATATTGAATACCAAGCCAAAGAGATAATCTGAAAAGCAGCAGATAATGTCTTTCTTTTTAAAGGACAGATTACATTTATTAGATCAACAGAATTATAATTGACATTTCAAAAGCAGCAAGACCAGTGAGAAAATAGTGGATTAATATATTCAATAATATCTTCAATGTATCGACAAAAGAAATGTTAACTAAATTAGAATACTATATTCAGGAAAATACACTTCAAAATAAAATTGAAATAAGGACACTTCAAAGAAATGAAAATATGATTGCAGTAGACTGTACTAAAATTTTGGTAAGGATAGTACCTCTGACCAAAAAAAAGGTAGTCCTATTTTTTAAAGATAGGCTGATACAAGTGGTGAACAAAATGAGATAAACATCATGAGTAGTGGTAAATGGACATTGCTAGTATAAGACAAAAATAATTATATCCACATGTGTTTGTGATTTTTATCTTATATTACTCTGATTAAATAGACATTTTTTCCCCTTATGTTTATCAACCATTCATGTTACTTTTCTGAGAAATGCCTACTCATGACATTGGCACACTCTTTTATTTGGTCATTTAGCTTTTTTGTGGTTTGTCATTTATTCCTCTTAAATAGATTAGACTATGTTATTTTACTTGTTTCATGCTGCTTTTTGATAAAAGAGCCCCTATTTTTCACAAAGTTAAATTCATCAGTCTTTTCCTTATATTCAAAATTTTTACTTTCATGTTTAAGAAATCTTTTTTGCCTGAAGGTGAAAAAATAAAATATGATTTTGGTTTAATTTGTGGCATTAGAAAGGAGGGGTTCGGGATGAATCTACATTTCAAGCTTGGATAACTGGATAACTGGAAGCAAGGTAATTCCATCTACTGAGGAAAAGGACACTAAGAGAAGACTAGGTTTTAGGAAAGGCAAGGAGGATTATAAATTTAGTTTTTGTCATGTTTAGCTTAAATGCATTTGACTGAGCTGCTGGTCCTGTGCTGAGATGTTTCAAAGCCTTACGAAAAATGTTTGGATCCCCATGAAGCCCTACTATACCCAAGTTTACCAGGAGATTTAGGTAGGAATGGTGTTGATGGGTTTTATCATTTATAAAATCAGGGGTGCTGATAAAAGAAGTAAAGCCACAGAAGTTCCCAGTCTTGCACTTGTATCTGGTCATCATTAACCAGCTTTCCTTGGATGGGATGTCAGTCTGGCTGTGTTGCAGGAATGAGGGACATCCAGTTGACTTGTAGCAGTGCTGCTGCCTGCGTGCATGAATAAACATACCAATGGGACAAGAGATTTCTTCAAGAAAATCAGAAATACCAAGGGAACTTTTCATGCAAAGATAGGCTAAATAAAGGACAGAGAAGGTACGGACCTAACAGAAGCAGGAGATAAGAGGAAGAGGTGGCAAGAATATACAGAAGAACTGTACAAAAAAGATCTTCATGACCCAGATAACCATGATGGTGTGATCACCCACCTAGAGCCAGACATCCTGGAATGCGAAGTCAAATGGGCCTTAGAAGGCATCACTACCAACAAAGCTAATGGAGGTGATGGGATTCCAGTTGAGCTATTTCAAATCCTAAAAGATGATGCTGTGAAAGTGCTGCACTCAATGTGCCAGCAAATTTGGACAACTCAGCAGTGATCACAAGATTGAAAAAGGTCAGTTTGATTCCAATCCCAAAGAAATGCAATGCCAAAGAATGTTCAAATTACTGCACAATTGCACTCATCTCACATGCTAGCAAAGTAATGCTCACAATTCTCCAAGCCAGATCTCAACAGTAAGTGAACTGTGAACTTCCAGATGTTCAAGCTGGATTTAGAAAAGGCAGAGGAACTAGAGATCAAATTGTCAACATTCGATGGATCATCAATAAAGCAAGAAAGTTTCCAAAAAACATCTACTTCTGCTTTATTGACTGAACCAAAGCCTTTGACTGTATGGATCACACCTGTTGAAAATTCTTCAAGAGATGGAAATACCAGACCACCTAACCTGCCCCTGGAAAAATCTGTATGCAGGTCAAGAAGGAACAGCTATAACTGGACATGGAACAACAGACTGGTTCCAAATCGGGAAAGGAGTTTGTAAAGGCTGTATCTTGTCACCCTGCTTATTTAACTTATATGCAGAGTACATCATGTGAAATGCTCGACTGGATGAAGCACAAGCTGGAATCAAGATTGCCAGGAGAGATATCAATAACCTCAGATATGCAAATGACACCACCCTTACGGCAAAAAGTGAAGAGGAACTAAAGAGCTTCTTGATAAAGGTGAAAGAGGAGAGTGAAAAAGTTGGCTTAAAACTCAACATTCAGAAAATGAAGATCATGGCATCTGGTCCCATCACTTCATGGCAAATAGATGCGGAAACAATGGAAACAGTGACAGACTTTATTTTTTGGGCTCCAGGATCACTGTAGATGGTGACTGCAGCCATGAAATTAAAAGATGCTTGCCCCTTGGAACAAAAGTTATGACCAACCTAGACAGCATATTAAAAAGCAAAGACATTACTTTTCTGACAAAGGTATGACTTTTCTAGTCAAAGCTATGGCTTTTCCATTAGCCATGTATGGATGTGAGAGTTGGACTATAAAGAAAGCTGAGCGTCAAAGAGTTGATGTTTTTGAACTGTGGTATTGGAGAAGACTCTTGAGAGTCCCTTGGACTGCAAGGAGATCCAACCAGTCCATCCAAAAGGCAATCAGTCTTGAATAATCATTGGAAGGACTGATGCTGAAGCTGAAGTTCCAATATTTTGGTCACTTGATGCAAAGAACTGAGTCACTGGAAAAGACCTTGATTCTGGGAAAGACTGAAGGCAGGAGGACAAGGGGATGACAGAGGATGAGATGGTTGAGTGGCATCAATGACTTGATGGACATGAATTTGAGCAAGCTTTGGGTGATGGTGATGGACAGGGAAGCCTGGCATGCTGCAGTCCATGGGGTTGCAAAGAGTCAGACATGACTGAGCAACTGAAATGAACTGAACTGAACTGGTGAGACTCACTAAAACAAAAATAAGAAATAAAATGCATTTGTGCCTTCCGTGGTTGATATATTGAGAGAAGTTTTTTATATGGAATTGATGCCCATAGGAGATATGGGAGGTAGAGATGCTACATATGAATTACTTTTGTGGTGATAATAAAAGAAGTCAATGAGTGTGAATAAGCTCACTTAAGAAGTGAGTAGGGCAGTAGTTCTCAACTTGAAGAGACTTCAACCCTCCATCTCTCCCCAACTTCCAAGACTCTCAGCAATGTCTGGAGACATTTTTTGTTGCCATGACTGGGGGAATGCGCCTAGACTGTAGAGGCAAGGAATCTACTCAGCAAACCTCAACACAAGATAGATAGCCCCGCCTTTTCCCTAGTAGCTCATATGGTAAAGAATCTGCCTGCAATGCAGGAAGACCGGGTTCGATCCCTGAGTAGGGAAGATTCCTTGGAGAAGAAAATGGCAACCCACTCCAGTATTCTTGCTTGCAGAATTCCAAGGACAGAGGATCCTGGCAGTCTACAGTCCATTGCGTTGTAGAATTGGACACGACTGAGTAACACTTTCACTTGCACTCTCTCCTAAAAGAAAATATCCAGCCTCATGGATCAATAGTGCCAAAGGTGAGAAACCCTGGGGTAGAAAAAAGAGGCCCTTTGCCAGATTTTGTACAGCACTTGGTGGTTGTGTTGCAGACTGAAAATTTTCAAGTAACACAGAAAAGAAGTCAGTCATCTAGGAGGAGAATCAAGCCAAGAGGTAAAGGTTATCAATGGTATCAAATGCCACTGAGTTCCTCTAAACTGAAGAATACAAAGTATCAGTTAGACAAACATATTGAAAATGAAGTTTTTTCATGATACTGTTTTGTGGAATGATGAGGGTAAGACAGGAGTGAAACTCAGGTTAGAGTCTGTTGAACAGTGAGTAGAACATAATGAAATGTAACTTAGTAAGAATAGATAGCTCTTTTGATATTTTTTGACTATGAATGGAAGAAGGAAGGGAAAGTATGGAGTGGAGTGAGTTTCATTTTTCAAGGGAGAAATTTATGGATATTTAATAGCCAATGAAACAGATCCAAAGAAGGAGAAAGAGAAATGGATGAGAGATCCTGACAGCACATGAAGATGAAGTGTAGGAATTCAAGGCTTGGGGTAAAAAAAAAAAGACTTTAGGCAGAGGAAGTCTCTCTCCTACAGTTTAATAAGGGAGAAAGAAGACAGAATGTGTGTATCTGCAGGTGTAAGTGTATAGGTTAAAGAGGAAGACTGGCAATCTAAAAGCTTCTATTTTTACTCTAACATAGAAGGTGAGTTCAGCTGCTGAGAATTGGGGAAACAGTGTGATGTGAGATATCTAGGCTGAAGACATCTTGAAGAGTACACTGCATTTAATAGAAGAGTTGGATGATCAAAGAAATACAACAAGATCACCATTTTTTTTTGTCTCCGCTTTCTCCATCTCTCTCTCTCTCTCTCTCATCTTTCAGTCTAAGAACCTGGAGCACAAATACTCAATACCCAGGTGATATTTGAGTTCCCTCCTAAATATCAGCTATTAATATATGTTAATGTTACAGAGGACACTTCACTAGAATATCTGTTCATTGTTAGTTTTTTTCTACTTTAGGACCACATCTCTACACTACATTTATAACCTATTACACAGTAATTAGAAATATGCTCATGCAAATTCTATCTAAACTTTTTGGCTCTCAGTACTTCATAAATTACCTGACGTGAAGGAGAGTATACTTGTACAAAAATTCTCTGCTCACGTCTACTCCTCGGCAACCAGTGATATCCCCAGGCTCACCACTGAGTTATAAGCTTAGAGAGGTCACAGTTGACTTCAGTTCTGATTCAACTACAATCTGTGTGCGTGAAGCAGGCACTTAATGAAACCTGAGCCTTTGTTGATTCATCATTAAAAGGATATTGTGACCATTGCCTCTCACAGGGCTTGTGAGGACTGACTGCTTGTGCGTGTGAAGTGGTCACACCTCCTGGTTCCAGCTAGCTGTCCTGGTGTGATTATTAACCATGTCTCCTTCATTCCTCTGCCTCCCTCATTTCAGCCAAGCGTCACCCTTCATGTTTAGCAGTCCATTCTCCAGAGAGATAAAACACTGATTTGCCAGTTACCATGGTGAAAACACTCCCACAGTGATCAATTTTAAGTTACCAATATTTTGAATTCACAAAGTTCCTCAAAATATACTGGCTCTTATGAGCCGATAATATTAGCTGGCTCCAGCCACTACTGAGAATAGTTCTCAATCTTGGCTGCACACTGTCAAAATATAATGTAGCTTTAAATACATTGGGTCTCATCCTCAGAGATTCTGATGTATAGGTCTGGCATGAGGCCTCAGGACTAGGATTTTTTTCAGAGCTTCTCTGGTGATTCTGACATGCAGCCAATGTTAAGAAACATTACCCTGTATCTACCCAGACTACAATAGGTTATCAATAAGTGGTGGCTATGTTCATTGTATGGGATATTCTCGTGATAATTTTCTTTTGAATGACTCTCTCTTCTTTTACTCAGACTTCAATGTGAATGTTAATATGTAAATTGAAAAGACTACTTGGAAACACAATTCTGAAAGACTTCTTGATTTCCACTTCAGATCTTTCTTCCTGGATTATTCCCTATCCTAAAACAAATTTGTTCTTTCAAGCCTTGTGTTAGTCCCCTATTCTCATTATCCCTCTTTTTCTTACTTTTTAATATCACCCATCCCTAGGATGCCTTTCACAGTATTTGTGATATAAGAGACATAGAGAAAAAAATGTGGAGGTGACCCAAAGGAATAGTAGGGTCTCAGCTGGCAGAAGGCACACTGGAGTTTCCATGCTGTGGGCTGTGAAGATAGGAAGAAAGCAGCAACTCAATCACAAACAAGAGGGGCCAGCCACCCTAACCAACCAAGGCCACCTAAAGGCGTCAGGGACAACTTGTAATTGACCAGGAACGGTTTGGATATTTACAAGGATCTAAGCTAGATGTTGGAAAATGTCTATTTAAAGAAAGAAGAGAGAAAGTGGTCAATATTTTGCTCACCAGCCCATTGAAGAGAAGTCCCAAAAATTCTAAAATAAAACATGTTCATTTTTAGATACTTAAAACTCCCTGTCTTCACTTTAGAAATGGACAATCTATTATGGTGAATTAGTCCCTACAACTTTTTTTCCTTAAGCTTTATAAATTACTTTGTTAGTGAAGACACAGTGTCTATTTTGTTTTCTGGATACCTCCATAAAATACTATTTTAGGAAGAAAATGATAAAAGCTGAATACTTTGAAGGTCAGATTTATGAAGTCAACATCCTAAGGTGAGGGAGGTTTCATATCTCACGCAGGCAGGGAAACCACAGCATCAATATCACGTGGGAACTTGTTAGAGAAGCAAATTCTAGAGTCCCATCTTAGACTTATTAATCAGATTTTTTAGGGGTAGGGTCAAAGAATCTGCATTTTGCTTGAACCTTCAGGTGATTCTAATACATGCTTGCATTCGTACATGCTAAATCGCTTCAGTCGTGTCCGACTCTTTACAACCCTATGGATTGTAGCCTGCCAGGCTCCTCTTCCCATGGGATTCTCCAGGCAAGAATGTTGGAGTGGGTTGCCATGCCCTCCTCCCGAGGATCTTCCTGACCCAGTGACCAAACCCAGTCTCTAAAGTCTCCTGCATTGGCAGCTGGGTTCTTTACCACTAGCACCAACTGGGGAAGCCCCATGAGGCTTTTGAGGGCAAAGCAATTCCAGTTATGAAAACATTAACTACAGAGGTTTAAAAATTGAGTGTGTTTTCATTCTTCTGTTATTCTTGCTTTGTAATGCCAAATGCTGAAAGGACAAAAAATTATTTCTAGTATGTTCCCCAATCTCAAGAAATAAGTGTTGGTTTAAACTGAACTAGAAGACAATACAAAATAATAGAAACAAGTTCCCAAATGTGTGACACAGATGCAAAGGACTTGGGAAATCTGGAAAGGAGAAAGAGGTCAGTGTGGCCTAAAGGCCCCGAGGCAGGATTTGGGGAGGAAGTAGGAATAAGACAGGTTTTGGAGTTAAGCAATATTTAGACAGCTGGAAGAAGGCAAGCTGTGAGAGCTGCTCCTTGGCTAAGCAGATTTGTAATACAGCAGATCTCGTTCAATCTGGAGATGATGAGATTAGGTGATTATTTCCTTCCTTCCAGAGGGAACATATTGAAAGATGGACTCCTGCAACATCTCAAAATGCAAGATACTACACAGGTTCTGCCTGGACCACTGACAACACTCATGTTAGTTCTCTGAGTAGAGAGGTGAGCTATGGCTATTCAATGACCATCCTTTGAAAGGAATCAGAATTACATTTCTTTTGATTCACATCTCTTTCTTAACAGAAATACAATGTTAGGAAAACTACGCGTCCTGTTTCTTGGTATCAAGTGGATGTCTTCTAGCTGGATGTATTTATCTGTTTATTTAAAATTTTCCTGCATACCCTTGTTATTCTTAGAGTAGAAAAATATAATACAAAGAGCAAGGGCTTTGAAGTCAAGTAAAATTCATAATAATCACAACCATTGACTTGAACTCCTAGTCTGTTGGGCACTATGTAGAGTGGAAACTGAGGCCATGAAGGGCAAGTCCCTTGTCCTAGATTACACAGTGATGATTCTGGGTTCAATCAGGTTGATTTGAAATCCCTTAAACACTATTCTAACTTGTCAACATGATTCCAGACCATGATGTTGGGTGAGCTTAGGCAAGTAAGTCAACTGGGCTTCAGTTTTATCATCTGGATGGTGAAGATGCATGAGACCTTCTCAAACAACTGAGGATCGTTTGAGAAAATATGGGCAAAGCCCCTCCAGTTATCTACTTACCTATACTTAGTGGGGGAGCATCTAATTCTCACTGCATTCACCTCCTAAGTAGATGAGACAACTAGTTTACCCATATTATGCCATTAGGCATCTTATTTTGTTCTAAACTTAACAAAAGAAGTTTAGAACAAAGTGGCCCAGAAATAAAGGAAGGATTGCACTAGCATATTATCACTTTGATTTTATCTTACTTCAGGGAGTAAAAATAATGACCATCCATTAAAGCAATATCAAGTAGGGGGAGGCTATACATTTCCTATGAACCTCTGTTTCTGTCAGATTCTCATGCTGTTAAGATTTATTCCTAAAATGTGAGCTTTGATACTTTATCAACCCCTCAGATCTTTACTCATCAAGGGACTCTAAAGAACATTTCTCACCAGGAATTAAGTCATTTATTTTAAAACTACATTACTAATTTGTCTACTGTGGGATATAGAACAGAAAAAGTCTAATTCTTTTTTTTTTCCTTTTACAACAGCAGGGTCGCAACACCACAGGCAGCTGCTTTCCAAATTGTCCAGCCATTAAGTAATTATTTCCTCATCATAAGAGCAGCTGGGAGAGAGTACCTCCCTCTCTGCTTAATAGAGCCCTCACTTCCTCTGCCTTCTCCTCCATGCTGCCTTGAAATGGGCTAGGCTTATAAAAGTACAGTATTGGTTTTCTTCTTATAATTGAAGAAATATAATGTGACTAAGCATTCTGACTGCTGATTGTTTTTCAACAGCCCTAAAAGGCAACAAAGGATGACAGCAATCCTTTGATAGTGGATGATCGTGAGATGCTAGATCTGGAAGCAGCAGGATGTATTATCTAGGACATGTCCCTTCCTATGTTTGTGAGGAACTTAAGTTCAGAGAAGTGATTTGGTCAAGGTCCTATTTAGCAGGTGGCATTGTTGAGTCTTGGGTTCAAGTCTTAGCACATGAGGCTCAGTGGAGTGTTTCCTCCACTACTCCATGGATGTGGGTCTGGACCACGAACTTATCTCACCTTCCTAATAGCTATCTACCTTCTGATGTCAGAAGAAACAGATACAGTGAGTGATGTTTTGTCTCTTTTTGTAGAAGGGTGGAGGATAATGTTGAGATTTTAGCAATCTGCATATATTTTTTTGGTAAAGTTAATGTATAACATTGTTAGTTTCAGGTATACAACAAAATGATTTGATATTTGTGTATATTATATAATGATCACCACAACAAATCTAATTAGCATTCATCACTATATATAGTTACAATTTTTTTCTTGTGATGAGAACTTTCAAGGTTTATGCCCTTAGCAACTTTCAGAGATAAAGTATTGCTAACTATAGTCACAATGCTGTACATTATATCTCCATGACTTATTTATTTTATAACTAGAAGCTTATACCTTTAGACTACCTTCACTCATTTTGTCCACTCCCTTCTCCCCACCTCTGGTGACCTCCAATCTGTTCTTTGTATCTATGAATTCATTTTGTTGTTGCTTTTAATTCCACATGTAAGTGAGATCATACAGTATTTGTATTTCTCTGTATTTGTCTTTCTCTGACTTACTTCATTTAGCATAATAGCCTCAAGATACACCCATGTTGTCCCAAAAACTATTTTCTTCCTTTCTTTGGCTGAATAATATTCCATGGTGTATATATATGTACATTTTTCTTTATTTGTCTTTTGATAGACAGGTTGTTTCCATATCTTGGCTGTTGTGAAAAATGCTGCAATAAAAGTGGGAGTGTAGATATCTTTTTGAGTTAGTGCATTTATTTGCTTCAGATAAATACCCAGAAGTGGAATTGCCAGCTAATATGGTAGTTTTATTTTTAACTTTTTACTTATGCTCAAAGATATCATCAGTATCCGTATCACCATTCATCCTAAACCCAGGCAAAGTCTAATAAAGTTCACATTTTACAGGTAAATAGAAAACTTTAGAAGATTAAATCTCCAACAACTACTAGCTGCCTGTATATGGTATTCAGTCAACTTTAATTTCCTCTTTCACTCATCCTTTTTCTATCTTTTAATATTTTAATTTCCAAACTCTCTCAGAATAGTGATTTCTCAATGTGTGTCAATTTTTTCTCAATAAAACTGGAACAATTTACTAAATAAGTATTAAAAATAGAGATTTCTCCCTTGGATGTATTTCATATTGGTCTGATCCAGGGTTTTCTGTGTGGTCCACAGAGCTACCATGTGTGTTCTAAGGATCCCAGAGTGGGGATGGTGCTTGTTTAAAATGTTTTTCCCAGGCTTCTCCCCAGACATACTGAATTCTGTTTTCTGGGACATGGAGGGGAGAAGTTAAAAACAGGAATCGGCATACATTTTCCCTTCTGTGTCTGCCTCTGTAACTTCAAGTAACCCAACTATAGTCATGAATGAGGTGATTTTACTGCTGAAAAGATAATGAACTAGGCCCAGTGGCCCCTCTGAATCTCCATACCACCCTTTAGGACTCCACTCTCACCACAAATCCCCAGGTACGTTGAGTGTCTTTAGTGTCTAAGAACCGGTCTTCAAAGGGTCTTCTATTCTGGTTTCTACATGCATGCCCACTCCTACAAAACCCTTGTAGACAGCATCTGGCCATGAGGACAACTCTGCTCTGCCCGAAGCACCTGATCGTCTCATTGGGGAGAAACTCCAGGTGTTACAGAGGCTCTCTAATTCCTTCTGCCATCACCACAGTGAGGTAGGAAGAAGGATCCCATCTCCAGCTTGGGACTGCACATTATTCCTGAGCTCAAGTTTTCCACTCCTCGTCTCCGTTGTAATAATAACTTGCTTTGCCCTTCCTCTCAATAGGGCTTTGACTGAAGTCCAGGAACATGCTTTGCTATTTGCCCATAGCTCAACCTCTAGTCCCAGCACAAAACCACGCACACCCTTTTTGGGTCCCTATCCACCACACATAGAATTCCACAATATAGATACATGGGTTTTCCAAAGATCCAGAACTCATCAGAAAGACTGGATTTTAGGGAATGAAATAGCCCACTCTATTCATCTTCACTTGCAGAGTTTCATTATTTTAAAAACTGCATTTTGTTTTATATCCTCCATTATATATATATGTGTATACATATATGTGTGTGTGTTTGTGTATACATACACACATATACTCTTACATGCATTTTAGGTGAAGTGTAGAACAAAATACTAAGAGGATAGCAGAAATACAGTACAGAAATATAAAAAGGACAGAAACAAAATCAAGGACATGAGAAAACTCTAAGCAACAAGAATAAAAGAATGGAGAGATAGAATGAGAGGTACTCAATTAACATACAGGCAGAGTAAATCAACAAGAAAGCATGAAAAGATATGAGGAATGGGCAAAAGCATAGTGACAAAATTAGCTAATATTTATTGAGTGATACGAGACTTTGTGCTATGTACTATGTGCTTTACTTGCAAATTTCAGTTAAGCACCACAAAAATTCTATCATATTACTGGCACTTTGATTTCCATTTTGTATTACACAAGTGAATCTCAGCTAGGCTTGGTGCACACAGTCTACTGTTTTTAATATACAGTATAATACATATACTGTTTTTGATGCCAGTGTTGCTATTTGACACTCGACTGTATTCCCACTGCTTGAGGCTCAACCTTAGGTCACCTCCCCTTTGACACCTTTGGGCGCTTCCCCTTGGCCTTTTTCCAGGATCCAGTGACTCAAAATTGAACGTTCTGCACAGCAGGAATCTTCAATATCTCCTCCTAGGCCCTGCTGTCACTTTTCCATGCCTCACTGATTTTATACATTTCTAGCCTGACTAGAAGCTAAATTTCTGAATCTGCTTGCAATGCAGAAGACCTGGGTTCCATCCCTGAGTCAGCGAGATTCCCTGGAGAAGGTAAGGGCTCCCTACTCCAGTATTCTTGCCTGGAGAATTCCATGGACAGAGGAGCCTTGTGGGCTACAGTCCAAGGAGTTGGACATGACTGAGCATCTAAACACACACACATGTACATTGTAAACTAGAATTTGAACTAAGACAGGCAGATTACTGGCAAAAACAAAGGCCAGATGGAATATGTTGGACAAAACAACAGAAATGATGAGCTGTATTTTTTAAAAACATTTTTTAAATGGTCCTGTGATGACCATTTTTAGATTTTGAAGAGTCAGAGGGTCAGGTAGGAGCTAGAAAATGAAGGATGACCACTCCCCTTCCATTTTAGCCAACAGATTCCATGGTTTCCCCAGTCATCACACTGGGTATGCTCAGACTAGGGACTGCCAGATGGCCCTTCTCCACTCTCTTCAGATTATGAGGACCTGGAAATTATTTTCTCTACACTGTTGATAACCGAAGGCAGAGACCATGATAGTGACATACTAGGAAAAAAGAGCAATTGAAATAAATGAAAATGCAGCAGATGAGCTTAAAGAAACAGCAATAAAAAATTGAGGTAGAAAATAATAAACCTTAGTTACAGCCCCAAATAATTTACATACTTCCCTCCAACCTGCAAATCTAGGTCTTTAAGGGAGAGAAATACATTATGCAGACCTGATAATGAAAATCTGTATTCCATAATTTTCAACTTCCTGGCTATGTTATGCCAAGTGCATGTTAAACAAGGCATCTGCAACCTAATTGTGGGTGACTTCTCCCCATTCTAATTGTATTTTAAAAATATGTCTTTCTATCTCATTCATGCACACCCAGATCACTTTGTTTTTCCCCTAAAGCACAACAGTAAAACACACAAAACTGAGGAGTTTTTATTTTGCTGTGCACCCAGGAATCCTGAATGGCAAAATGATGGGGACTGGCAAACACTTTTTTTCTGTGATGCCCCAGATCAGATGTTCGGATTTCTTACTGGTTTCCAAGGTTAGGATTGCAACAGCAACATGGCATGCAAAGATAAATGTTTAAGACAGCGATTCTCTGTCAGGGGTGATTTTTGCTCACCTCTCCTGGGGACATGTGGCAATATGTGGTGATATTTTTGCATGGGAGGAGGAGGGTACTGGCATGTAGTGAGTAAAGAGATGCTGACAAATATGGTACAAGGCTCAGGAAAGTCCCTGCCAAAAAAGAAATATTCTGTCCCACCTGTTAATAGTAATAGTGTCCAAGTTATGAAACTCTGATCTAAGGTACTATTAAAAGCCATTCGGTTAAACTCTTTTCACCATGACACATTGCTTGAGACTTGTACATGAAAAATCAAAGAATTTTATTTAAAAAGACTACTGATTTATGTGAAGAAAACATATAGAGTGTGTGTCTTTGTTTATGAGAGCCTCAGCTGATTTCCACCAGTGCCTCTATTGCAGGAATTGTAGCCCAAGAGATCACGGTGGTCTTCGCCACTGGCAAGGCTGAGGTCAGTACCCACACACGAGTCTGGAGGCCAGCCAGGGCGAAGATAAGCTAGCCAAAGCGACAACAGAAGGAAAAAGGGGCAGCAAAGTCCTTAGAAATGTCAAGAGGAACAAGTTGATATTTCAGATTTAAAGGAGCAAGAATGCCTGAAGGTGGGTATGTGAGTGGCAAGGCCAAGGATTCTGAGCATTAAACCAATGTGGAATGAGGACAGTCTGCAGCAGTAAAAGGCTTTGAGACTCCAGACTATATAACATATGTATGACATAATTATAGCAATATTGTAATAAGCTGGTGGGCAGATGTGTTAAGTTGCTTCAGTCATGTCTGACTCTTTGAGACCCCATGGACTGTAGCCCGCCAGGCTCCTCTGTCCATGAGATTTCCCAGGCAAGAATACTGGAGTGGGTTGCCATGCCCTCCTCCACAGGATCTTCCCAGCCCAGGGATCAAACCCATGTCTCTTTCATCTCCTGCATTGGCAGGCAAATTCCTTACTGCTAGTGCCACCTGGGAAACCTAAAATATAGTATAGTATAATATGTATATTTTATATTTAAGTTTTATATATGAGTAAACCAAAGCTGAGAGAATTTAATTTTTTTTCATAAGGTGTCGAAGTTGTTATGAGGCAATAAATGTTTTACTACTATGAAATGAGAAAAACCCTCCCTCCCTCTAAGTTCTAGCAGCCTGTTCACATGCTCATTTAGCTTATTATCCTATTTTACATATGTCTCCAGGGAGCATTCGTATTTTTAACCTTTCTCCCCCCCCCAGAAAACCCATATCTTCCTTGCCTCAGTTACCTGTGTCTGTTCCTTATGAGTAGGAGAATGCTTATCCTATACTGTGTGTATCCATTTTCAGGGCAGGCATCGACTGAATGGAACTGAAAAGTGAGCTTTATAACAACAGAAATGCAAATAAAATTAAATGTGTACCTGCATAACATATCTTTATATTCATTTTTATACATTACTCCTGATGATGATCATATTTTCTACATTATTTTTCTCCAAAGGAAATTGGGAAAAAATAAGCAAGAAATTATAAAATGTTATTCTTCTAGTAAATTTTAATTATTTTTCAAAATTTTAATTTTGTAAAGAAAGCACTTTATATGTGTACAACTTCAGGCAAAATGATTAACATGATGAGTCAGGATAAATTTGATTTGGGTTGCTACTCAAAGTTTGCTATTTGAGTCCCCTGGGCTCTCAGAGACTCAAAGCATCCCAGGGTGGAAGGAAATTGGGTAAATTTGGTGAATATAGTTGTACTGTGAGCTGACTCCTCCCAAATGAATGGCTTATAAAAAATATTCTTTATATCAGTAACTTTCAGCCTAACGGATGTATTCACAGCAAGGGCTTAGGTAAAGGAAACATTTGGGAGCAGGAGAGTCCTTTTATTAAGGTCGAAAACTCACTTTATTTGCAGGAACTTTCAAACAACGACAGAACATGGAGGAATCTTGAATGCATATTACCAAGTGAAAGAAGCCAATTTGAAAAGGCTACACACTGTAGGATTCCAACTATATGACATTCTAGAGAAGGCAGAATTATGAAGATTAGTAGACGGCAGGTGTTGAGTCAAAGGAGAGATGAGTAGATGAAACAAAGAGAAGTTTTAGGGCCATGAAATAGTCTGTGTGATATCATGATGATGGATAAGTGTCATTATGTATGTGTGTGTGCTCAGTTGTATCTGCCTCTTTCTGAGTCCATGGACTGTAGTCCACCAGGCTCCTCTGTTCATGGGATTGTCCAGGCAAGAATACTGGAGTGGTT
Source organism: Odocoileus virginianus (assembly GCF_023699985.2). NCBI lineage: Eukaryota > Metazoa > Chordata > Mammalia > Artiodactyla > Cervidae > Odocoileus > Odocoileus virginianus. The sequence continues at coordinate 50,261,695 of NC_069689.1, forward strand.
TGCCATTTCCTTCTCCAGGGGATTTTCCCAACTCAGGAATCAAACCTGGGTCTCCTGCACTGTAGGTGGTTTCTTGACCGACTCAGCCAGCAGGGAAGCTGCATATGTCATACATTTATCCAAACACACAGCATGTACAACAATGAAGACTCAAGCCTATGCACTTTGGGTGATTACGATGTGCCGGTGTAGATTCATCAGTTGTAATGAACGTACCACTCTGGTGAAGAATGTTGGTAACAGACGAGGCTCTTGTGTGGGGGACAGGGGGAAGATGGGAAATCTCTGTATCTTCCCCTCAAATTTGCTGTGAACCTAAACTGCTCTCCAAAAAAATATCTTAATAATTTTTTAGAAGAATAGCTCGTAGGGGATTTAGGACAGAAGCAGGAATACAAATTAGGAAGCTGATACAATAATACAGGCAAGAGTCAAAGGGTTTGGATCAGATAAGGAGTTTCTAAGTGTTTGGATTTTACTGCAAGTCTTAAAAACCCTCATCCTTGTACTATTGCAAAAGGTCCCCAGATCAATCCTTCTCTCCAGGGCCTTCCCATATAGCCTTCTCCATGTCGTCTGGGTGAAGGATCAAAACCACAGTTATGATGGCATCTCACCTTTGCTTTAGCATCCCCAGAGGTCTTGGAGTCCACTCCATAGAGTCTCCCTGTGCTACCAACTAGACATCTTCAGGAGAGTCTGCCCTGTTCCCCTAAGGTTCTTCCAGTCACAGTAAATCATGGCTCATTCCTAAGTGGTTGGTGCCCTGTGGGGATCCTATGTCTCCTGATACTAGCATTTCTGTACCGTCTACACATTCCCTCTGCTCTCCACCCAGAAAATTTCTGCTTCCCTGTGGGATACAGCTCAAAGGTTGTCAGCTCATTTCCCAGACATCCAAGCCCGATAAAGGACTCCCTCCCTTCTGTTCACATAGTAATTTACTTATTTGTAATGGAGTAATTTCTAAATGTATAACTAAATATTCTTAGCTCAAACTTCCATAACAAATTACCACAGGCTGGTGGCTTAAGCAACAAGCATTCATTTTTCACAGTTCTGAAGGCTAGAAGTCCAAGGTCCAGGTTGCCAGCATGATTGTGTTCCTGCAGAGTGAGGATCATCTTCTTGGTTTACAGATGACTGTCTTCTTGCTGTATCTTCACATGGTTGATAGAGAGCCACTTAGCTCTCTGGCCTCTTCTTATAAAGGCACTAATCTCACTTATGAGGCTCCCACCCAGTTGACCTAATTATCTCCCTAATGTCCCACCTGCTACTGTCCCACCGCAGCTGCACAGAGCTGGAGCAGCGACCTGCTGAGGGGAGATCCCCCTCGTCCAAGGTAAGGAGCAGCGGCTGCGCTTTGCTGGAGCAGCCGTGAAGAGATACCCCATGTACAAGGTAAGAGAAACGCCAGTAAGATGGTAGGTGCTAAGACAGGGCATAAGAGGGCAGACAGACTGAAACCACAATCACAGAAAACTAACCAATCTAATCACACGGACCACAGCCTTGTCTAACTCAATGAAATTAAGCCATGCCATGTGCGGCCACCCAAGATGGATGGGTCATGGTGGAGAGGTCTGACAGAATGTGGTCCGCTGGAGAAGGGAATGGCAAACCACTTCAGTGTTCTTGCCTTGAGAACACCATGAACAGTATGAAAAGGCAAGAAGACAGGACACTAAACTCCAGGTTAGTAGGTGCCCAAGATGCTACTGGAGATCAGTGGAGAAATAACTCCAGAAAGAATGAAGGGATGGAGCCACAGCAAAAACAATACCCAGTTAGTTGTAGATGGGACTGGTGATGGAAGCAAGGTCCGATGCTGTAAACAGCAATATTGCATAGGAACCTGGAATGTTAGGTCCATGAATCAAGCAAATTGGAAGTGGTCAAACAGATGGCAAGAGTAAATGTTGACATTTTAGGAATCAGCAAATTAAAATGGACTGGAATGGGTGAATTTAACTCAGATGATCATTATATCTACTACTGTGGGCAGGAATCCCTTAGAGGAAATGGAGTAGCCATCACAGTTAACAAGAGTCTGAAATGCAGTACTTGGATGCAATCTCAAAAACAACAGAGTTATCTCTATTTGTTTCCAAGGAAAACCATCCAATATCATGGTAATCCAAGTCAATGCCCCAACCAGTAATGCTGAAGAAGCTGAAGTTGAATGGTTCTATGAAAACCTACAAGACCTTTTAGAACTAACACCCCCAAAAGATGTCCTTTTCGTTATAGGGGCCTGGAATGCAAAAGTAGGATGTCAACAAACACCTGGAATAACAGGAAAATTTGGCCTTGGAGTACAGAATGAAGCAGGACGAAGGCTCATAGAGTTTTGCCAAGAGAACACACTGGTCATAGAAAACACCCTCTTCCAACAACACAAGGGAAGACTCTACACATGGACATCACCAGATGGTCAACACTGAAATCAGATTGATTATATTCCTTGCATCCAAAGATGGAGAAGCTGTATACAGTCAGCAAAAATAAGACCATGAGCTGACTGTGGCTCAGATTATGAACTCCTTATTGCCAAATTCAGACTTAAATTGAAGAAAGTAGGGAAAACCTCTAGATGATTCAAGTATTACCTAAATCAAATCCTTTATGATTATACAGTGGAAGTGAGAAATAGATTTAAGGGACTAGATCTGATAGACAGAGTGCCTGATGGCATTCTATGGATGGAGGTTCATGACATGGTACAGGAGACAGGGATCAAGACCATCCCCAAGAAAAAGAAATGCAAAAAAGCAAAATGGCTGTCTGAGGAGGCCTTTCAACTAGCTGTGAAAAGAAGAGAGGCAAAAAGCAAAGGAGAAAAAGAAAGATATACCCATTTGAGTGCAGAGTTCCATAGAATAGCTAGGAGAGATAAGAAAGCATTCCTCAGTGATCGGTGCAAAGAAATAGAGGAAAACAATAGGATGGGAATGATTAGAGATCTCTTTAAGAAAATTAGAGATACCAAGGTAATATTTCATGTAAAGATGGGCTCAATAAAGGACAGAAATGATATGGACCTAACAGAAGCAGAAGATATTAAGAAGAGGTGGTAAGAATACACAGAAGAACTGTACAAAAAAGATCTTCATGACCCAGATAATAATAATGGTGTGATCACTCACCTAGAGCCAGACATCCTGGAATATGAAGTCAAGTGGGCCTTAGAAAGCATCACTATGAACAAAGCTAGTGGAGGTGATGGAATTCCAGTTGAGCTAGTTCAAATCCTGAAAGATGATGCTGTGAAAGTGCTGCACTCAGTATGCCAGCAAATTTGGAAAACTCAGCAGTGGCCACAGAACTGGAAAAGGTCAGTTTTCATTCCAATCCCAAAGAAAGGCAATGCCAAAGAATGCTCAAACTACTGCACAATTGCACTCATCTCACACGCTAGTAAAGTAATGCTCAAAATTCTCCAAGGCAGACTTCAGCAATACGTGAACTGTGAACTTCCAGATGTTCAAGCTGGTTTTAGAAAAGGCAGAGGAACCAGAGATCAAATTGCCAACATCTGCTGGATCATTGAAAAAGCAAGAGAATTCAAGAAAAACATCTATTTCTGCTTTATTGTCTATGCCAAAGCCTTTGACTGTGTGGATCACAATAAACTGTGGAAAATTCCTCAAGAGATGGTAATATCAGGACACCTGACCTGCCTTTTCTGAAAACTGAACAACAGTTAGAACTGGACATGGAACAACAGACTGGTTCCAAATAGGAAAAGAAGTACGTCAAGGCTGCACATTGTCACCCTGCTTATTTAACTTATATGCGGAGTACATCATGAGAAATGCTGGGCTGGAAGAAGCACAAGCTGGAATCAAGATTGCTGGGAGAAATATCAATAACCTCAGAAATGCAGATAACACCACCCTTATGGCAGAAAATGAAGATGAACTAAAGAGCCTCTTGATGAAAGTGAAAGAGGAGAGTGAAAAGGTTGTCTTGAAGCTCAACATTCAGAAAACTAAGATCATGGCATCTGGTCCCATCACTTCATGGCAAGTAGATGGGGAATCAGTGGAAACAGTGGCAGATTTTATTTTTCTGGGCTCCAAAATCACAGTAGATGGTAATTGCAGCCATGAAATTAAAAGACACTTACTCCTTGGAAGGAAAGTTGAACCTAGACAGCATATTAAAAAGCAGAGACATTACTTTGTCAACAAAATTCCATCTAATCAAGGCTATGGTTTTTCCAGTGATCATATATTGATGTGAGAGTTGGACTATAAAGAAAGCTGAGCACTGAAGAATGGATGCTTTTGGACTGTGGTGTTGGAGAAGACTCTTGAGAATCCCTTGGACTGCAGTGAGATCCAACCAGTCCATCCTAAAAGAGACCAGTCTTGGGTGTTCATTGGAAGGACTGATGTTGAAGCTGAAACTCCAATACTTTGGCCACCTGATGGAAGAACTGACTCATTTGAAAAGACCCTGATGCTGGGAAAGATTGAGGGCAGGAGGAGAAGGGGACGACAGAGGATGAGATGGTTGGATGGCATCACTGACTCAATGGACATGGGTTTGCGTAGACTCTGGCAGTTGGTGATGGACAGGGAGGCCTGGCATGCTGCAGTTCATGGGGTCGCAAAGAGTCAGACACAACTGAGCAACTGAACTGAACTGAAACTCTTTAGGATATTGAGTCTTTCATATCATATAATCAGGCTCTTCCATATCATTTAATCAGGGTACAGGCAAATTAAAGACAAAAGATTAGATACTCCAAAAATATTTTTGTTCCCAGGGATAAGGATATTAGCGTATTGGAGTGTATGTGCTTTGTTCTTGCCATTACTATAGTAAGCAATTCATTTTTAGGCCATTTCTATCTTTTATTATCATTTTTATCAGGACTATGAAACATCAGGAGTGGAATGCTTTTTCTGTCTGAATATTGTGTTAAAAATTATTGACTTTTTTCAGTATTCTACTGTTTGCTTTTTCATTTCTCATTGATTTGCCATTTTATGAGCCTGCAGGTGAAAAGGAGGCTTTGAACAATTGAATCCAAGAACATTGAAGAAGCAGCAGAGGCAGCAATGAGATCCTATCACAAATTTTAAGAAATACTTTTAGGATCTGTTTCTGAAACAACTAGCAACTGAGCGCTAAATGAACTTAAATACTTACCTCATATCTTATATAAAACTGAAATAGCAATGAATCAAACATAAATATATTAAATAATTTAAATAAGTATTAGCAAATTTTTTCATAAATTTGAAAGGCCAATGAAGATTTTAAAATAAAAATGGTTATGAATTTAAATGCATAAGTTAAACTATCTCTGTGCAAAATATCATGATAATATAGAATGCAAGGGGGACAGCTAGAAACCAGAGAGGTATGTGGGTGATCAGATGGGGAAGAAACTCTCCTTGGTTTTCAGACAGCTCTCTTCTTGCTGAAGAACAGCCAGTGAGGTCTCTATTCTCTTCTTATAAAGACATCAATCCTATTCATGAGGGTTTGAGAGGGTGAAAGAGTCAGAAGGAAGAAAGGAGAAGGAGAAAGAGAGACAAAGAGAGAGAACAGAAAGTCTTTTCAAAAAGTTTGTAAAGGGAGAGAGAGAAAAAGAGTGGTCTTTCAAGAAAGACGTGGAAAGTGAAAGTTTTCTTTTAAAAGAAGTGCCCTAATGCTTAAAAGTCAAGTGGAAGGGTTCATTTGACAGGCTGAGGACCACAGCATCACTTCACACCTAAGGAGATCTCTTCAGTCCTTATTTACCTTACCAAAGCATTTAATGTGGTTCATACATCTCAGTGGGACCCCACCTGCCAATACAGGAGACTTAAGAGGCGAGTTCAATCCTGGGCTAGGAAGACCACCTGGAGAAGGGCATTCAACCCACTCCAGTATTCTTGCTTGGAGAATCCCATGAACAGAGGAACCTGGTGGACTATAGTCCATAGGGTTGCAAAGAATTCGGTATGACTGAAGCAACTTAGTACTATACTTCTTTGGAAAAACTTTCCGTGGCAGGACACTCTCCATTTTTTCTTTCATCCTCTGGATTTTCTTTCTCAGCAGCCTTGGCTGACTCATCCTCCTGCACCTAGATGACCTGATGAAGTTCCCTCAAGCTGTGTCCAAGGTCCCATCTTTCCTTACGACTGCTTTCCAAGACACCCTTAGCTTCAAGTGCTGCCTAAATGCTGATGACTTAGGGATGTCTGTCCTTCCTTCAGAGCCTCTTCTCCAAACTTCACAACTATGTATTCAACTAGCTACTCAAAAAAGTTCATTTGGAAGTCTGCATACCACATGGGTCTTATTATGTCCAAAGCCAGGACCAAGCTTTGAATTTCTCCAAACCCCAATCAGGCCCTCTCCTGGTGTTATTTCTGTGAATGACACTTGAATTTATCAATTGTATAGCCCAGAAAATTAGTAATCATCTTTGTTATTTTAATTCCCTGCAACTCTGAGATCCAATCTATCACCAAGTGCTGTTGATTTTGTCTTGTAAACAACCTTGATATTGATCCAGACATCTCCATCTGCACTGCCAATAACCCAGTTAAAACTATCAACTGCTCTTACTTGAACAGCTAATAATCTTCATGGATTTTGCCTTCAAGCTATTGTCCATCTGGCAGCCAGGATGTCTCTATAGCAATTTTCCATTGCTCTGAGAATCATGACAAAATTCTACAACTGTCCCTGGGTGATCTGCAACTTAATCATTTCTCCATTCCTCTCTTGCTTCACTCTCTCAGTTTATTTTCTGATCTCAGTCACATTGCCTTTGTTTTAGTTTCTAGAAATGCCATAATCCTTCCAGTTATGAAGCCTTTTCATGTGCTGATTCCTCTGCCAAATAAAGTGCTTCCCCTATTCAATTCTCTTAGCGTGTCTGATTACTAATCACCTTCCGGTCTTAGATTTGTCATTATCTTCTCAATGATCTGGTGAGTCTAAGTCATGTTCTTACATGATGTACTCTCCAAAAACACACTGTATTCTGTCACACTGTTTATCTCAGTGATTACTTGATTACTGCTGTGATTATTTATATAGTGTACTCCACTACTGTATGAATTTCATGAGAGGAAGAGCCATGCTTTATTTCTGATAAATATATCCTGGGTCTGTAATACAATAAACAGCACAAAATAAGACTGCAAAAAATGATGAGTGCATGAATAAGTGAATAAATGAGTCAATCAATGAAATAACTACCACACCTTAGACCTCTGTGTCTTGTTCATCTATATGCAGAATCACAGAGAAGAGAAAATGAGAAGATACATGTAAGAGCAATTTATAAGCACATTTACCTTAAATTGACATGCTGCTGATGGCTTGTCTTCCATCTTTCCCCCTCCATGTAGCAAAGTTGACTGAGCTCCAAGCAAATATTGTCAGTTCTCAATTATACGCTGTGGCATCCACAGGGTGACCTCAGTGACCCTGACTTCTTTCCCAACATTCACTTTTTTAGATTTAAAGTTTAATATGATATTTTGAACAATGAATACCTGGCTAATCTGACTGTTCTTAATCTTTTTCAATGTTTAGAGTAAGCAGAGTTCACAAGCTTAAAATCCTATTCCGTCTGGGGAATGGAATCTTATCCCAAAAGACAATTTGTTTGAATGTCAAGGTATGGAGCAAATAGAGCCGAATGTATAAGGCCAAGGTCATGTGTGTGTTTTAGGATCTAGCACATGTGTTTGGACACTCACACTCTGGCCCACGTACTCACACCCCAAAGCAAGGAGAAGATAATAAACTCTGCGTGGCCCTAGTGTTTGGGGATTAAACAATATGAGCCTTTTCTGAAGGTTGTCACTAGGTAATCTTGCCTTTCTGATTGTCCTGACAATGATTTAGGGGAAAGACTTGGTATTTTAGCAAGGAAATTGCAAACTCCTGACATTTCCTTGATTGTCTTTCAGTCTCTATTGTTTAGCTTTGAGTCACATCTACAATAAAGTTACGAGATCCCATAAAAGCATGAGAAATGCATCAGAGTGATATGCAGAGGCCAGAACAAAGGCAACAAGTGAAAGAGTGGAGGGTTTACGCAAATCTCTGCTCCATGACAAGGCCTATGAGGAAGATGCTTGGGTGAAGGAGTCTGAACCCCACCCTTGGTCAGAGTTGTCCACTGGACCAGTGATGCAGATTACTCAGTGGTTCACCAGTTTTCAGCTGTATGATTCTGCATCTGCAACTAATTGGAAATGTAAAATCCACCCCCACTTCTCTTTTTCATAGCAAACACAAAAGCATTTAATTAGCAAGAAGGGAAAGGGAGACAGAGCAATTCTGTGCTGTGCTTGATTAATTTTGTTGGTTCATTCAAATCATCAATAAAAAACTAGATGGGTATTCTGTGGTGCTTGTGACCAAATTTGGGAGTAACACATACACACTAATAAGTGACTCGGCTGGTAAAGAATCTGCCTTCAATACAGGGGACCTGGGGTCAATCCCTAGGTTGGGAAGATCCCTTGGAAAAGGGATAGGCTATCCACTCCAGTAATCTGGCCTGGAGAATTCCACAGACTATACAGTTCATGGGAGAGCAAAGGGTTGGACACAACTGAGCAACTTTCACTTTCATGCATAAGATATTTAAATATGGATGTATAACTGAATCATTTTGTTATACACATGAAACTAACATGTTATAAATCAACTATACATCAATACAAATTTTAAAAATAAATATTAAGATAAGAAAACATTTACCAACACAATACTAATCCAAGAATAAAAATATAAGACCTGACTATGCATTTTGCATGAGAAAAGTGAAAGTATTAGTCTCTTAGTTGTGTCCAACTCTTTGCAAATCCATGGACCACAGTCTACCAGGCTCCTCTGTCCATGGAATTCTCCAGCAAGAATACTAGAATGGGCTGCCATTCCCTTCTCCAGGGGATTTTCCTGACCCAGAGATCGAACCCAGGTCTCCTGTGTTGCATTCTTTACTGTCTGAGCTACCAAGGACTTCCTCTCATGAGAAACTCATTTTAATTTTTTTTTTTTGGCCACACCATGTAGCTTGCAGGATGTTAGTTCCTTGACTAGGAGTTGAACACCTGCCCATGGCAGTAGAATCACAGAGTCCTAACCACTGGATTGCCAGGGAATTCCTGAGCAACTCACTTTAAATGTGAAGACACAGACAGTTTAAAAGTAAAAGGATGGGGGAAAGATACACCATGCTGATAGCAATTAAGTGAAAGCTGGGGTAGTTCTATTAATTTCAAATAGAGATGACTTCAGAGTCAGGAAAATTATCAGGGGTAAGGAGTAATATCATTTAGTAATATTATCAATGATAGATGAATTTTCCAGGAAGATGTAATGATGCTAAATGCATATGCTTCTTACAACAGAGCATCAAATTATATGAGGCAAAACTGAGAAAACTACATAAGGAAATAGGTAAATCCATTAGTACAGTTGGAGGCTTCCACACCCAGCAAGATCAAGCCAGTCCATCCTAAAGGAAATCAACCCTGAATATTCATTGAAAGAACTGATGCTGAAGCTAAAGCTCCAATACTTTGGTCACCTGATGCAAAGAGCTGATTCATTGGAAAACATCCCGATGCTAGGAAAGATTGAGGGCAGGAGGAGAAGGGGATGACAGAGGATAAGATGGTTGGATGGCATCATCGACTCAATGGACATGAGTTTGAGCAAGCTCAGGGATGTAGCGAAGGACAGGGAAGCCTGGTGTGCGGCAGTCCATGGGGTTGCAAAGAGTCGGACACGACTGAGCAACTGAACAACAACAGCCTCTTTTGATAATTGACAGGTGGATCAGGCAGAATACCAGTGAGCTAGAATTAACCCGAACAGCCTTATCAATCAACTTGATCTAATTAATGTTTAGAAAATATTTATCTCAAAAGAGCAGAATATACATTTTGCTCAAGCTAGCATAAAACATTTACCAAGATAGACCACATTTGGGGTCAGAAAACACACCTTAACAATCGAACCAGGGTTTCCTGCATCGCAGGCAGATTTTTTGCCAACTGAGCTATCAGGGATGCTCTAAAATTGTACACACCATGCAAAAGATGTTTTCAGACCACAATAAAACTAAACTGAAAATTCATAACACAAATATGGCTGGAAAATATCCAAATATTTATAGATTAAACCACAAACTCCTAAATTACAAATTAGTCTAAGAAATCTCAAGAGAAATTTAAAAATACCTTAACCAAATAAAAGTGAAAATACTGTTTGTAAAATTTTGTGGGATGTAACAAAAGCAGTGCTAAGAGAGAAATTTATATAGCATTATATGCACATACTAGAAAAGAAACTGGAAAAGGGAATGGTTACCCACTCCAGTATTCTTACCCACTCCATAAACAGATGAGCCTGGCAGGCTACAGTCCATGGAGCCTCAACATATCCAGCATGACTGAGCAATTAAACAACAGAAGCAGCAGAAAAGAAAAAGGATTTTAAATCAATAATCTAAGCTTCCACCAAAGAAAAGAGTGATTTAAACCTAAAGGAAGCAGAAGAAAACAAACAAACAAACAACAGAAAATAGAGTAAAACCAACAAAACTGGAAATTGAAAGCAATAGAGGAAATCAGTAAAACCAAAAACCAGTCCTTGAAAATGTCAATCTCGTTTTCTTCTTTTCTATTTTTGGCCATACCACAAAGCATGTGAGATCTTAGTTCTGTGCTAAGACACTGCAGTGGTGTATGACTCCTGTGACCCTAGGTATGGACTGTAACTTACCAGGCTCCTCTGCCATGGGATTCTCTAGGCATGAATACTGGAATGGGTTGCCATTTCCTTCTCCAGAGGATCTTCCTGACCCAGGGATTGAACCCTAGTCTCTTATGTCTCCTGCGTTGGCAGGTGGGTTCTTTACCACTAGCACCACTTGGAAAGCCCCCTGCGTTCCCCAATCACAAATCAAATCCATGTCTTGTGCAGTGGAAGTATGGTAGCTTAACCACTGGACAGTTAGTGAAGTCCCTTGAAAACCCCCTATATGAAAGTCCCTACATATAGCCTCTTGTTTTGGATTTCCTTCCAATTTAGGTCACCACAGAGCACCACGGAGGAAGCACCCAGGCTTCCCAGGTGGTGCTAGAGGTCAAGAACTCACCTGCCAATGCAGGAGATGTAAGAGGCTCAGGTTCGACCCCTGGGTCAGAAAGATCCCCTGGAGGAGGGCATGGTAACCCACTCCAGTATTCTTGCCTGGAGAATCCCATGGACAGAGGAGCCTGGTGGGCTATAGTCCATGAGGTCGCAAAGAGTCAGACCAGACTGAAGCAGTTTAGTATGCAAGTAAGCAATCAGAACAGTAGTTGTGCACACAGATATTAGCAATGCCAAACATAATAGTGTTGGTTTCAAGCATTCCTTCCTTGGCGAATGATGGCAGAGATGGTAGGAGAAGACAGTTTGGGAGGTATAAAATCTATGTTACCAGCCAAAAGTTTAGCTCACATGCGGTAATTTTTCTAGCCTGGCACTACAGGGCTGTCATTTTTATAGTCCACAGATCCTGGATCTTCTGCTTCGAAGAAAGGTTAAGCTTTGGCCAAATGGGGTGCTATTAGCCCAGAAGCGGAAGCTCATTGACATAAAAGTTTCCATCATTGCCCTTTTCAGTGGAAGTACTCTTTTCCATCCACACCTTGAGCTGTCTCTGGGTTTCAAGAGAAAAAAACTCTGCATTAGTCACCAAGGCGAGTTGGTGCCTGTGAGCTTTGATTTTTCTCCTGATCTGGGTCCTCGGGGTTAACATGAAGCCACACACTGTGGAATGAACCCTAATCCCTCAGAGTTCGGATAGTTGTGTACATAGAATTTAGCGCTGACTCAACAGATAGGTACCAACATGCTCCTTAAGGGAGAGTGTGGACAAAAGGAACAGTTGACTTGAGCACTTATCAAAACCTTTCTCTGTTTATACAAGAATATGCAGAAAACCAAAATAAGGCCAACATAATTCTCCAAACAAATATTTTGAAGGATTTCCATAATTTTAATTCCATTGTAAGAATGCGTATTGAAATGTAAAGTATTTCTCTCTAACTTGCGAGATTATGGGCAATTCTACTTTCCCTTTGCATAATAAGCATTTCCCAAATATTCAGCAACGGTACTACTTGTAGGAGGGTGAAAGAGGAGAAAGTAATGGGAGGAGAATCAGATAACTTCACACTTCACTGCCCAATACCCTCCCAATTCTAACTTAATGGCTAAAGCTGGACATTCCGAAAACTAAGATCATGGCATCCGGTCCTGTCACTTCATGGCAAATAGAAGGGAAAAAAGTAGAAGCAGTGACAGATTTTATTTTCTCGGGTTCCAAAATCACTGCAGACAGTGACTATAGCCATGAAATTTAAGGACACTTGCTCCTTGGAAGGAAAGCTATGACAAACCCCGACAGCATATTAAGTCAAAGACATCACTTTGCCAACAAAGTTGTATATAGTCAAAGCTATGGTTTTTTCCAGTAGTCATGTGTGGATGTGAGAGTGGGACCATAGGAAGGCTGAGTGCCGAAAAATTGATGCCCTCGAATTGTGATGCTGGAGAAGACTCTTAAGAGTCCCTTGGACAACAACGATATCAAAATAGTCAATCATAAATCCTAAAAGAAATCAACACTGACTATTCATTGGAAGGACTGATGCTGAAGCTGAAACTAATAATTTGGCTGCTTGATGTGAAGAGCCGGCTCACTGGAAAAGACCCTGATGCTGGGAAATATTGAGGGCAAAAGGAGAAGAGAGTGGCAAAGTTAGACAGATAGATCACCATCTCAATGGACATGAATTTGAGCAAAGTCCAAGAGGTAGTGAAGGATAGGGAAGCCTGGGGTGCTGCCGTCTAAAGGGTCACAAAGAGTCAGACACAACTTAGAGACTGAACAACAACTTCAAAGTAGGACATCTATCATTGTATTTTTCCAAAGACCTTTTAATTGACAAGACTGAAATTAAAAAAAAAAAAAAAAAGTACATGTATAAGGGGAATTTGGTTTTAATTTTGATAGCAAGAAGAAAACAGAAAAAAAAGATGTTAAGCAAATGGAAAAGCCTAAATATCAGGAAAGAGGGGGGAAAAGTAAGCCTAGAAAGATCGTAGAGGAAATAGTGTTTGACTCACCAGTAGCTATTCCACCCTATATGTCTAAACCAATCGTGGCATTTCTGCCCCGGTGCCTGTATCTGACTCAGGAATGGGTCTCTAAGCCAATTTCAACACAGGAGACTGTACTGAATGGGAGGATAACTCCCAGGCTGGTGAGGCAGAGACCTATAAATAGAGATGACAATCAGGCGAGCTCCGATCAACCATCTGCCTTCCCGTTATGTGTAACAACGCCTGTCCTCATTGTTTGAGCACATTTAACGTATGCTTTCTGTTACCTCCTGCCCAAACTGTCTCATCAGCAGGAATGCAGAGCAAACCTTCCTCTCTTTATGATTTTAGTTTATGGTATGGGCTTACTTTGCTACCCAAACACACTGGCTCTTTTTCCTTTTTGTGAAAATTGGGGTATTGGTTTCTGGTATCTTGATAATTTATCTCCACTTATAAATTTTATGTTTGTTATTATTCTTTAAGATAAAGTTCCACCTCTGGATTTTCTTATGTCTCTATACTGAACCTTGTAAAAACGTTAACAATGTGATTTAGGCTGTTAGCAGGATTATGTACATAAACTACATAATAGCATGTTAACGTATTCTAGCCATTTGAGCACCCTGGGAGGGAATTTTCATTTGTTTGAAGGATCATGTGCCAATCCTGCTTTAGGAAAAGAAATACTAGCTTGCAATCTAGCACTGAGGGCTCACAAACATACGCATGCACAAAGAGTTAATACTTTTTCACTGTTTCCTTGCCAATTTTAATTTTTTTATTTAAAGAAATGCAGAAAAGTACAGAAAAAAATGTAAAACTTACTTGTGTGCCCAGATTAACAAAAATTAACATTTTTTCCAGTTTTAAGTATTTTATGTTAAATATGGTGTTTTACATGTTTTTTTTGAAGATATAGCAGACTAGGGTTAAAATCGAAATTTATTCATTTCTTTACCCATTACTCTTTTTTCCTTTCCAAAAGTAGCTATAAGGAAGTTCATATATGTCCTTATGAATAAATTATGATGTAACTTGATTTCTTTTTTGTATTGATGCATAAGTTTAAAGTGAATATTTTAAAGTATTTTAATGTACAAATATGTCCATATGAACAAATTATAGTATCACTTCACTTTCTCTTTTTCTTATTGATGCATGAAAATTTTTAAATGTGAGTACCAATCCTTAATCCACTATATGTGTTATACATATATCCTTCCAGCTAGTAACTGTCTTTGAAGTTTGATTATAGTGTCTCTTTTTCTTCCTTCCTTCTTCCCTCTCTCCTTCCCTTCCCCACTCTCTCTTTTTCCACAGTCACCTTTTGTTTGATTCATTAAAAATATTAATCTTTTAATTTGTGGTTTGGATTCATTTTTTCTTGTCTAAGAAATATTTCCATTTCTCAAAATTACATAGATTTTTTTTTTTTAATTTTTATACTAATGTTTAGAGTCTTTGGGACTTGCTTGTATGTCTGTGTTTCTAAATGCCTTTTTAAAGGTCTTTTAACAATGACACTATGGTATGGTTTATTTCTAATTTAACAGTATTGTAGTTAGAGCCTTTGTAACTTGTTTTGTCAAAATTTTCCCTATGGCCTAATATATGGTCAATGTGTGCACGTGTGCTCATGTCCAACTCTCTGCCACTCTGTGAACTGTAGCCTGCGAGGCTCCTCTGTCCATGGGATTCTCTAATCAAGAATACTGGAGTGTGTTGACATGACCTCCTCCAGGGAATCATCCCAACCCAGGGATAGAACCCAAGCCTCTTACATCTCGTGCACTGACAGGTGGGTTCTTTATCACTGACACCACCTGGGAAGCCCCATATGGTCAATAGTTGTTTTTATTTTATTATTATTTTTTTCATTTATTTTTATTAGTTGGAGGCTAATTACTTTACAATATTGTAGTGGGTTTTGTCATACGTTGACATGAATCAGCCATGGATTTACCTGCATTCCCCATCCCGATCCCGCTTCCCACCTCCCACCTCCCTCTCCACCCGATCCCTCTGGGTCTTCCCAGTGCACCAGGCCCGCGCACTTGTCTCCTGCATCCAACCTGGGCTGGTGATCTGTTTCACTATATAGATAATATACATGTTTCGATGCTGTTCTCTTGAAACATCCCACCCTCGCCTTCTCCCACAGAGTCCAAAAGTCTGTTCTGTACATCTGTGTCTCTTTTTCTGTTTTGCATATAGGGTTATCATTACCATCTTTCTAAATTCCATATATATGTGTTAGTATACTGTAATGGTCTTTATCTTTCTGGCTTACTTCGCTCTGTATAATCGGCTCCAGTTTCATCCATCTCATTAGAACTGATTCAAATGTATTCTTTTTAATGGCTGAGTAATATTCCATGGTGTATATGTACCACAGCTTCCTCATCCATTCGTCTGCTGATGGGCATCTGGGTTGCTTCCATGTCCTGGCTATTATAAACAGTGCTGTGATGAACATTGGGGTGCACGTGTCTCTTTCAGATCTGGTTTCCTTGGTGTGTATGCCCAGAAGTGGGATTGCTGGGTCATATGGCAGTTCTATTTCCAGTTTTTTAAGGAATCTCCACACTGTTCTCCATAGTGGCTGTACTAGTTTGCATTCCCACCAACAGTGTAAGAGGGTTCCCTTTTCTCCACACCCTCTCCAGCATTTATTGCTTGTAGACTTTTGGATAGCAGTCATCCTGACTGGCGTGTAATGGTACCTCATTGTGGTTTTGATTTGCATTTCTCTGATAATGAGTGATACTGAGCATCTTTTCATGTGTTTGTTAGCCATT
This sequence comes from Odocoileus virginianus, assembly GCF_023699985.2. Lineage (NCBI taxonomy): Eukaryota > Metazoa > Chordata > Mammalia > Artiodactyla > Cervidae > Odocoileus > Odocoileus virginianus. The sequence continues at coordinate 50,277,633 of NC_069689.1, forward strand.
TGTATGTTTTCTTTGGAGAAATGTCTGTTTAGTTCTTTGGCCCATTTTTGACTGGGTCATTTATTTTTCTGGAATTGAGCTGCAGGAGTTGCTTGCATATTTTGAGATTAGTTCTTTGTCTGTTGCTTCGTTTGCTATAGTTGCTTTTAAAATTACAAATCTGTGCTCAGTCATGTCTGACTCTGTGACTCTTTAGACTGTAGCCTGCCAACCTCCTCTGTCCATGGGATTTTCCAAGTGAGAATACTGAAGTGGTTTTCTCCTCCAGGGGATCTTCCCAACCCAGGGATTGAACCAGTGTCTCCTGTGTCTCTACTGTTTCAGGTAGATTCTCTACCCACTGAGTTATCTAGATGTGGACATGAATAAAATGTGGTTTCTATTTTTTGGTTCAAATGCATATTTTTGTATGTAAATTATGTATATTCAATGATTATGTATAAATATGCTGTTATATATTATTTATAAAACATATAGCACATATATATGTACACATATATGTGTATATTTGGAGAAGGACATGGCAACCCACTCCAGTATTCTTGCCTGCAGAATTTCATGGACAGAGGAGCCTGGCAGGCTGCAGTCTATAGGGTTGCACAGAGTCAGATATGATTGAAGTGACTTAGCATGCACATATGTGCATAACACATTTATACTTACATCTGTTCACATACACACACACTTGTTAAAAGTCTGTTTCAAATTTTAGCCCCTCTACTAATTTTTTGTCTACTTGGTCTATCAATTTCTGAGAGGTATGAATTGAAATGTTCTTTGGGGATTTTGGATACCAATTTCATCATATAATCCTGTAGCTATTTTTTTCCTCCACTGCGTATTTTCAAGATGTATTTTTATGTACAAGCAACTTCATGTTTTCTGAAGCTTTGGGATGATTATTACCTCTATTTTATGATAAAAACTTTGTCTATACCTATTTAAACCGTTTAATACTCTTGCTTGTGTGTGCCAAGTTGCTCAAGTCGTGTCTGACTCTTTGTGACCCCATGGGCTGTAGCCCACCAGGCTCCTCCGTCCGTGGGATTCTCCAGGCAAGAATACTGGAGTGGGTTGCCATGCCCTCCTCCAGGGAATCTTCCTGACCCAGTGATAGAACCCTTGTCTCTTTTGTCTCCTGCATTAGCATGCAGGTTCTTTACCACTAGCGCTACCTGGAAAGTCCAATCAAATTTCTCTTCTTTATTGATATAATCAACCTTCTTCTGAGTACTATATTTTCAACTGTCTGTTATTTTGCTTTAATTATGCTCCTTGATAAGATCTTACCCATTTCCCATGTTATTGTTCACTAGTATTTTAGCTCTACTTTGTTTTCTTTCTCCCAGAGGTCATTATTATTAATGGTTTTCATAATCAAACATCACTAATTTATTTAACAGTTTATTTTTTTTGCATACCACTGTTCCAAGTTGAATTTTCTGTTTTCAGAGGTTATATTTCATCATCTAAAAAGGTCATTATTTTCACCATGCTCTTACAGGTTTTGTGATTCTAAGTTGATAGTTATTCATCTTCAACTCTTGGACACCATATTAGCTTACTGAACCTGAGCTGTGTCAGCATCCTTAGTAGGCAGCTTTGAATCTGCCCCAGCCACAGGCCCTAAAGGTTTCATTAAATCAAGAGCTTTTGTTTTAATTTTTTTTGGCTTGGACTCACTGCATCATATTAGCAGTCTGAATTCAGAATTCACACCTACTTATGGTACCAGCCAAGCTGACTCCTTTTCCACCCTGGGCTTTGAGAGGCAGGCAGGTTTCTTTGCCAAGGAGAGGAGTCCTGGCCTTGGGAAGCAATAAGAGCCCCCCGCCCCTGCTGTTCCCCCTTTTCCCGTGTGAGACTGTCCACGTCCATTTCCAAGCACCATAGATTTAGAGGTGATCCTCTAATTTTTGCTCCTTGGGATTGCCTTTTTTTGAGGGGGTGGGGGGAGGGGTGGTTAAACTTAGGTATGTATCTAACAAATTTTAATTATCTTTTAGCTTTTCCATGCACTTGAAATGAGAAAGGGAATTTCCCCTGCAGCTCAGTCTGCTTAATTGGCCACAAGTTTCTTCAGCATCCTCCGTATTAACCTATAACTCTTTTGGAAACTGTCTCTTAAAGGGATCAATTTAAACAGCTAAAAATGGAAGAAACTCATCATATAACTCCACCAATTGGACTTTCCCATTCACTGAGGAATAGGGGTATAACAAGTGAACTGTCTACGCCTAGTGTCCCTACATGAGTCTGGACCCTTGGGCTACATGCCCACTATTGAGAGGGTCTCTAGGACAGAACTGTGGTACACGTGGAGATGAACCCAACATCACCCATGCCCTCCAGGAGCCTGTGCAATGCTGTGTGTGACCTCTTGGCTCCAGTGCTTCAGGGACTCTCTGTGTGCGAGATAAAGTCTAGACTCCTGTGCACAGCATTCAAGGACTCCAGATCACTCATTCAGGCCATAGAGAGACCTGCTTATAGTACTACGGACGGAGTGTGTGTATCCCCCCTACCTCCAATTTATACATTAAAACTCCAGTCCTTGGTGTGATGGCATCTGGAGGTAGGGCCATTGGGAGAGCTAGGTCATGAGGGGTGGAGCCTTCATCATAGTTTTGGTTCCCTTAGAAGAAGAGATAGGGGAGAGTTTGTTTCCTTTCTCTCTGCTATTCACCATGTGAAGACACAGCAAGAAGATTTCCCTGTGCAAACTAGGATCCTACGATGCTGGCACCCTTATCTCAAATTTTCCAGCCTCCAGCACTATGAGAAATAATGGCTTAAAAAAGAACGTCCAAGCCCTCAGATTGGGAGAAAATAATAGCAAACGAAGCAACAGACAAAGGATTAATCTCAAAAATATACAAGCAACTCCTCCAGCTCAACTCCGAAAAAATAAATGACCCAATCAAAAATGGGCCAAAGAACTCAACAGACATTTCTCCAAGGAAGACAAACAGATGGCTAACAAACACATGAAAAGATGCTCAACATCACTCATTATCAGAGAAATGCAAATCAAAACCACAATGAGGTACCATTACACGCCAGTCAGGATGGCTGCTATCCAAAAGTCTACAAGCAATAAATGCTGGAGAGGGTGTGGAGAAAAGGGAACCCTCTTACACTGTTGGTGGGAATGCAAATTAGTACAGCCACTATGGAAAACAGTGTGGAGATTTCTTAAAAAGCTGGAAATAGAACTGCCATATGACCCAGCAATCCCACTTCTGGGCATACACACCAAGGAAACCAGATCTGAAAGAGACACGTGCACCCCAATGTTCATCGCAGCACTGTTTATAATAGCCAGGACATGGAAGCGACTCAGATGCCCATCAGCAGACGAATGGATGAGGAAGCTGTGGTACATATACACCATGGAATATTACTCAGCCATTAAAAAGAATTCATTTGAATCAGTTCTAATGAGATGGATGAAACTGGAGCCCATTATACAGAGCGAAGTAAGCCAGAAAGATAAAGACAATTACAGTATACTAACACATATATATGGACTTTAGAAAGATGGTAACGATAACCCTATATGCAAAACAGAAAAAGAGACTCAGATGTACAGAACAGACTTGTGGACTCTGGGAGAAGGCAAGGGTGGGATGTTTCAAGAGAACAGCATTGAAACATGTATATTATCTAGGGTGAAACAGATCACCAGCCCAGGTTGGGTGCATGAGACAAGTGCTCGGGCCTGGTGCACTGGGAAGACCCAGAGGGATCGGGTGGAGAGGGAGGTGGGAGGGGGGACTGGGATGGGGAATACATGTAAATCCATGGCTAATTCATTTCAATGTATGACAAAAACTACTGTAATGATGTAAAGTAATTAGCCTCCAACTAATAAAAATAAATGGAAAAAAAAAAAAAAAACATCCAGGCTATGGTGTTCTATTAGAACAGGCTGGGCTAACTAAGATAGACAACCTCCTGAAAGCAACATCCTGTCCTCCTACGTGTCTCTCTATGTATTATTCTCACTGCCCAGCTGACTGTTATCATTATTTTCTTGGGAAACTTGCACTCAGCTTCCAAGACTGACCTCAGAGATCATCGCATTAGTCCATTGACTTTTTGGTCCCCTGACCAGGTAGTAATCAGCATTCTCTCCTTTCTAGGGCACCTTTTACACCTACTACGTGTGTGTGTTAGTAGCTCAGCTGTGTCTTACTCTTTGGGACCCTATGGGCTGTAGCCTGCCAGGCTCCTCTGTCCAAAGGATTCTCCAGGCAAGAATATTGGAGTGGGTTGCTATGTCCTTCTCCATTTACATTTACTATAATGTTTTTTAAAAATGTTTATTAATACTTTCCTTGCTTTTCTATGGGAAGTGTAAGAAAATGAAGGAAGAGGATGCATACAACTCGATTTTATTTCACAGGTACTTGTCATGCTCTCTGGTTCAAGATTAATGTTCAATAAAGTCAAGTGCAGTGAATAATTGTGTCTCTATGAACAAAGACTTGTATCTCCTTTCTGATCTCCACCAGGGGTGCAGCCTCTTAAACACAGGTGCCTGAATCCCTGCTCCCATCTCAGGGCTGGAGCTAAACCCTGGACCTTAGTTCAGTCAGCTAATGACCCTAACCCTGGACCCTTCCTGGGAATGTGGTTCATGGAAAAATTCATTGTCCATGGGTACCAAGCTTGACCTGGGGCTGCATCTACTCATAAAATCCACATTTATCTCTGTATATCAAGTAATCAATTGAGTAGGAGTAGCTCAAGGTGGGCTTCCCAGTGGCTCAACAGTAAAGAATCTGCCTGCAATGCAGGAGACGCAGGAGGCATGGGTTGAATCCCTGGGTCGGGAAGATCCCCTGGAGGAGAAAATGGCAACCCACTCCAGTATTCTTGCTGGGAAAATCCTACGGACAGAGGAACCTGGTGGGCTAAAATCCATAGAATTGCAGAAAGTTGGACACAACTGAGCACTGAGCTATTAAAGGATAAATGTACACCCTATGTTCATAATTAAAACTTCTCTCTGCCCTTACAAGTGAAGTCAACAATAATTTGAGCTATAAGTTATTAAATATTACAGATGTAATGATGAAAGTCTCTACAGGGTACAGTGGGAGCAAGATGAAGTGAAGTATAAGTTTATGGGAGGATGACACTAGCTCATGCATTCTCAGTGGAGGTGAGACAGTCCCTGAGGGGGCAAAAATTGGTTCTTGGTTGGGGCAAATAGGGATAGAAAAATTATCCAAGATGGCCGTGGTCAGACTGTCTTGTTCTGTGTCTTTACCTATGTAAGCACCACCTGGAAAACCCTTGCTGCGCGTTGCGACGGCATCAACCATTAGAGAATAAAGCATGTCAGTGTTGCTGCTGTGAATAAAGAATGTCCACAGTTCCTACGTTCCTTGGACCGTCTTCCAGCTTCTTCCATGTGTTTTCTAGCTTGCGCCTTGCCTATCCTGGGTTTGGTGAATAGCGAGACAGGGGAGAAGCAGAAAAATCTTAGATGTTATGGCTTGTGTACCCCCCAAGGGGCTGCATTACACAAACAGATATACAGCACATCTGAGCTATTAAAATTTTACAAGGTGACAAGAAAATAAAAAATGTTTTTAAAGTTTCCTTGGGAGGGCAATAATGTTAATCAAAATGGTTGAAAAATACTATATTACATCAATCTTTAAAAAAAGAAAAGTATTCTCCCCTTCAGCGTGGGAGTAGGAGGCAGAAGGACCAGCATGAACACTGTCTCAAGAAGTGAGGTGCAATGGCATTGTTGGGGACAGGAGGGAGAAGGGATTCTCCAACCAGATGCATGTCATTGGAGAAGCAGAAGCAAAAATACTGCAGCAGGCAGTGGACTTGAAGAGTTCTTTGCCAGAGGCCTGATTCCACTCTGGCATCTCTCAGAAGAGCTTGGACTTCCGTGTTGGATCCAAGGCCAAGGCATGTGCCAACAAGCAAGAACTGGCACTGCTAACCAGTCCTGCTGCCAAGGTTCCCCTTGGCTTTGACCCCTCTGACATTGATATTGGCGGGTCCAGACTGGGTTAGTTTGGGGCTCCTCCAGCAAAGGGATGAGCTTTCTCTTCTGATTAGTTCACACTCTCCTTTGCTCTGGACCAACGTGTCTCCCTCCTACTTTTTCTGCAGGGACTCCCAGCAAGTCATATGATGAGGGTGACCCCAGTCTTTGTGTGCACAGGATACAGGCCCAGGGCGGTCTCAGCAAACCAAAGTGGTTGGTCACCCTACTTAGGGTCAAGATTACTGGTGCAGAGAGGACCTAGGCCTTTTTGAACTCCAACAGGTAAAGCCAATTGGTAGACAAGCATCTCCCACCTCATGTCCTACACCCAACTATTGAAGCACCTGCTACTGCTTAGGGAAGTGAGTCTCAGTCTTGAGTCCAAATTAAAATCACCTGGAAGACTTTAAAAACTCCTGCTGCACAAGCCACACCCTAGAACAATTAAATCAGAATCTTTTGGATTAAAACCAGGCATCCATATATTTTTTAAGTGTCCCATATGATTCCAGTATACAGCCAAGGTGAAAACCATTGGCTTAGAGCAATAGCAGTGATTAACCAAAATATTACAGTAATGGAGCCATCACCTTGGGTTGACTCTAATTTGGGGAGACTGTAGGGTTTTTAACCTTGATGCTTTAACACTTATGCCTCCATGTAAGGTTCATGACTACTTGGGTCTGTCAATATTTTGGAAATGAGAGCCATTAAATCAGGAGTTAAAATTAAACTAAGGTTTAGATGTAGAAATACTTTCTTTCCAGTATCCATATGCCTCTGGTTTTTGTCTGCACAGATTCCTTTTTGGCAGGTCAGAACTGATGAAACAGGGCTGTCTCGATTTGCAGGAGTTTCATCACGTGAAGAGGAGCTCAGATTTAAAGTCAACCAGTAACACTTAAAACTAATGGTTCACTGCTGTTAGTAGCTGGTAGACCTCTCTGAAGTTGGTATGAGTGATCTGAAGTCATTCCCATCAATAACCTTCCCCGTGGTGTGCCTCAAGTTATCCCCGGGGAGGCTGTCACCATTTGGAAGGATTACCCAACCATCCAAATGGTTAGCACGCATGGAGCTGCTTGCTAACACATGAAAGAAATTAAAAAAAAAAAAAAAAGAAAAGAAATTAGTCTGAAGCTGAAGGGCAGATTCACACAAAAATGCTAGCTTTCAGAGTGTCTGTGACAGATATTAAGTAGGAATTGGACTGGGGCCCACTGAATACTTCTGGAGCCTTCTATAGAGTCTCCTCTATAAGCATTTTGGTTTTTATTATCTAATGATAACCTAAAGCAAATAGAAAATAAGAGACTTCAGCCCCTACAACCACAAATATATTAAGTCTGCTTCAAAGCATATTTAAAAATGCTTTTCCTGACGTTACGCTTTCACCAATGGGTCTCAAGTGGATAAACAACACAGTTATGCTGTCTCCTTCTGTGAAGAGGAAATGCATGACTCTTTTGTAATGAGAATGATACTCTGAAGCACTCAACCATTGCATTTTCTCCTGGGACATCCCCAGTTCCTGGTTGTCTTGGTTTTCTGTGACCAACCAGTCTGAAGTGTGTGTGTATGTACATGCAAGCTCAGTCATATCTGACTCTTTGTGACCCCATGGACTGTAGCCAGCCAAACTCCTCTACCATTGAATTCTCCAGGCTAGAAAACTGGAGCAGGTTGCTATTTCCTCCTCCAGGGGATCTTTCCAGATCAGGGATCGAATCGCATCTCCTGCATTGGCAGGCGGATTCTTTACCAACTGTGCCACCCGGGAAGCCCAACCTGGAGTACTTGGATTATATGCCTTTGAAGGAAATCCCTTGAGGTCTCCTGCACAGCAGAAACACAGAAACACAGCATTCAGCATTGCTGAATATACTAGAAGTCCGCAGAAAATTTGGCCCTGCTGATCACTGAAGGTGTGAAAAGGAAGGAGACAGAGAAGAGAACCAGCAGGTCCTCGGTCCTCTCAACCCCTCTGTCCAGAATCATGGGAGGGGCAGGGCCTAAGTAAGTCCTAGTACTTACTTTCAGAATCACGTGGTCATCGCCGAGGGCCTAATTAGCCCTGCAAATTGCGGAGGACAGAGCGGGAGAGCTCCAAGTGACTATTAAAAATCTTGGCCTATGTACTTTTTGGCTTGTAGAAGTGGTTATTTCTTGTAATAGAAGCCACATTGCTGATTATAAAGGCTCATCACAGCTATATCCTGTAAGAGTCTCCCTAGCCATTACGGCGTATTAAATCCAGAGTGTGTAGGGCAGGGCCAACATCGTGTAATATGATATAATGCAAGACAGTCCTGGCCCCTGCTCCATGCGGATGTTCACAGGACACCCTGACCAGGCAGGCGAAGGACAAAACACTGGAGACCAGCGGACCCAGAGGCCAGCCTTGGAGCTCGGGCACAGAGAGCTAGACATTCTTGCCGTCACCCCTGTGAGGCTGAGTGCACCCAGGCTTCCACGGATCCTGGGGTGAGCTTTGGTAGAAGAGCAGGAAGGAGAGGGAATTTAAAAGGCTGAGTAATTATCTGAAGGGAGATTGGGTTGGCTGAATGGGAGTGTTTAAACCCTAAGAGGTTAAGAAATATTCATCATCAAGTTAATACTTCTGACCACCATCACTGCTCCCTGCCCCAAGCCCACCCCAACTGCGATTCAGCAGGGTATAAGAGAAGTTTAAATCAGTTACAAGAAATACACCTTTAACAGAAGGAGCAGAGAATGACTCCTCCCTCTCTTACTATCTGACTTTGGGCAAGTCACCCATGTGTGTATTCACAAATGCCCTGTTCTGGGTGTGGTGCTGGACACTAAGAATGCACTGAATAAACACAGTGTCTTCCGATAGGGTCGCCAATGACCCTGCTTCCCTCAGTCTCCTCCTTTTCTTCCTTAATCTGGGGTCTGTAGTCAATATTATTTATTACAATATTACATTTTTTTACCCTTTCTCTGCCTTAAGAAAGGTGTTTAAAAACACACACACAAAAAAAACAAACACAACTTCAAAAGAGAGCAAAACTTACCTCACTGCCATTGTCCAGAATTAAATGAAGGGATGGCCACACACATATATGAGATTATGGATGGCTCCAGTGAGCTTACATTTTCATCCAGAAAACAAAAATCAATAAACTAGTTATGAAAATAAACTCCCTCCAGATATGTAGCTCACATATCAGTGTTTCCACTCCTGCGAGGGCACCCTTCCTGTTCCACATCTGGGATGGGGAGAGTCTCCTTTCTTCCTCCTATGCTGCTGGCCATGCTGGATCCACACCGTGGGCTTCTATACCTTCCCTTTTATCTTCCCATGAAGCTCGCTCATCTTTCTCTGAACAATACTTGGTCCTTGGTCCTTGGATACTTTCTCCCAAATGGCATGAAACCAAAACTATACACGACTTACATAATTTATTGTAAGACGGAATAGCTAGAAAGATTGAGCAGAGAGGACACTTAAGCATTTTATGAGAAGCCTGTTTCCATTCGCCCTCCTGCAATATGAACATCACATTTCCACGATGAAATCTACCCGTGTGTGTTGGTGGGGGGTGGGGGGGTGTTCAGTTGCCGATGACTCCTGTGACTTCATGGACTGTAGCCAGAATACTAGACCCAGGGATTGAACCAGGGTCTCCTCCATTGCAGGCAGATGCTTTCTCATCTGAGTCACCAGGCAAGTCCACAGACAACTCTGCCCACATATGAAAGAATGCAGATGTATTTTAAGCTCATACCTTCCAAGGGCAAACAACAATCCTTAGAGAAAAATAAATTTCTAATTAGGGTGCAGAGAATGCAAAGGACTTTTACTTCCATGGTAGCAACAATGATCAGTTTTCCAAAGCACAAAGTGAGGTTTAAAGGAAGTCTTGATGATTCCAGAGGACAAGCTTTTTTTTAGGCAAAAGACATATGACGGCTTCCACCTGGCGGCAATAGTCTGATACTCCCCAGCCAAAAAACTAAAACAACCCAAATGCCCATCAGAGGAGAATATGTAAATACAGTGTAACATGATTACAATGGAATATTATTCAGCATCAAAAATGAAGTCCTAATGCATTTGAAAATATGGATGAATCTCAGATCCATTATGCTGACTGAGAGAAGCCAGATACAAGAGTGCATAATCCCATTTTTATGAAATACAGAAACAGAAAAAACTCTGTTATATTGATAGAAATCAGGAGAGTTTGCCTGTATTTCATGGGGATGAACTAGAAGGAAACCTGAGGAAATTTCTGGATTGACAGGGTTTTTACTATTGTGCTTGAGGTATCAGTAACACGTGTTTAACTGATCAAAATGTATCAGATTGTACTTACGGTCCATGTATGCCGTGCTATGTTCATTTTGACTCAGTTAAAACAAATACAAAGAAAGATATCAAACAGCGTGCTTAGAATTTGTACCTTTCATTGTAAGTAAATTATACCCCAACTTTAAAAATATTTGAGAAGGAAATGGCAATCCCCTCCAGTATTCTTGCCTGGGAAATCCTATGGACAGAGGAGCCTGGCGGGCTACAGTCCATGGGGTCACAAAGAGTTAGATATGAACTGAAAAACTTTCTGTCTTTAAAAATATATTTGAAAATCCATAACCTTTCCCTAGATTTATAATATCCTCTGAATTAACTAAAGGAACATATTTCTCATGATACCTTAGGTAGCATGAAAGACTTGTTATAAATACTTATCGGATGTACCGAAACACACATACATACACACATATGCACTCAAAAACAGACTTTCTGGTCTGACACCCATCATGTTATTTCTGATCCCAGGCCCCCTTGAGTGGATCAGTGTGATGAGGCTAACTGTGCCAGTTCCAGAACCACAGATACAGGAAAGACTGAGATGAAGCCTGGTCACTTACTGCAGGCACCTCCCTGGGTATCCATGAAGACAACCAAGATTTAAAGGGTAGAAGGTTATCATTATGCTTAAAATTCAGCTAAAAGCAAATGGCCCACACTTCCTAATTAAAGAGACTAAGTCACTGCAATCTCAGATAGACCATTGGTCCAGGAATTCCCACTTTCTCTGACACATACAGTAAAACCGCTGTTGCTGCTGCTAAGTCACTTCAGTCACGTCCGACTCTGTGCGATCCCATAGACGGCAGCCCACCAGGCTCCCCCGTCCCTGGGATTCTCCAGGCAAGAACACTGGAGTGGGTTGCCATTTCCTTCTCCAATGCATGAAAGTGAAAAGTGAAAGTGAAGTCGTTCAGTCCTGTCTGACTCTTAGCAACCCCATGGACTGCAGCCTACAAGGCTCCTCCGTCCATGGGATTTTCCAGGCGACAGTACTGGAGTGGGGTGCCATTGCCTTCTCCCAATAAAACTGGGTATATCCATAAAAGCTGGATATTTCCTTATCAGTAGAACTAGATGTTCTGATTCTTCTCTGCTCTGAGTTTTCTGGAAGGGCGACCTAGGAACACTGAACTGAAAAAATTCTTCAGTGGCCTTGTGTGCTTATCCGAACAATCAGGCTAGACTTGCTACGTTTGACATATACATTATTTCCTCTGTGAAAAGTGGCCCATACATGTAATAAATCTTCTCTTAATCCCGTGACAAGGGGTTGAGTATGAACTTTGGTTTTCAGTCTCTCAAACAAAGAGGAAAGTTCATGGAATTCCACATGGTCTGAAGGGAAAAGAATAGCAGTCGGGCAGGAGGTGAGGAGACGTTGACTGGGAATGTTTTTTCTCACGTGTCTGAGAGATTTTCCAGAAGTAACCCTTTCTCCAATGCTCTGAACATCCAAATGCACAAATACAAGCTGGGGATGCCCCAGGCTTCAAGGTTCAGCTTGAGGCTGAAGCTGATATATGGAGAAGGCACAGCCAAGAGACACACAGGGACGGGTCAGTCAGATTAAGTCTCCCTAGAACCTACTCTTCTCTTTCTCCTGTTGTGTGAGCCAAAGAAGTCCCTTCTTATTCTGCAATTCTGAGTTGGGCTTTTGCTTACCAGGGACCAAAGAACCCTACCTGAAATCCTGCTGAATGTATTTGTGGAAATCATGTATGGCATTTTCCTGAAAATTCATTTACCTTTTGGGAAAGGTTGATCATAACTGTCACATAACACTATAAAGATGTCCTCTTATATACTGTCTGCAGAACATTTATTTAAAAAAAATATATAGCCATGTGCATGTGTCAACCCCAAATTCCAATCTCTCCCTCCCTCTAATCTACTCCTCACTCCCTGACCACAGTATCTTTAAACCAATTTATTTAAACAACAGCAACCTTATATTCAGAGGAAGCACAAGAAAGAATGTGAGGATTACTTCCGAATCATGTTGTATAAGAATTTTGCTAATGAGTTTGCCAGGATTACCTAAAATTATATTAGTGATATCTAATCTTTAATTGGCTCAGAGGTAAAGAATCCACCTGTAATAACAGGAGACACATGAGATGTGGTTTCGATCCCTGAAACGGGAAGATCCCCTGGAGGAGAGCAGAGCAACCCACTCCAATATTCTTGCTGGAAGAATCCCCATGGACAGAGGAGCCTGGCGGGCTACAGTCTATAGGGTTGCAAAGAGTCAGACATGACTGAACTGACTTAGCATACAACACGGTCTTTAGTTATGATTCTTGGAAAATCCTTGCAGGTTATAGCAACTGGTCATTCACTGACTGGAATCATATGGTCTCTCTTTGAATAAGAGTCATTTTTACAAATCCCGCAAGCATGAAGATGGCAGCAGGGATCAGGAAAACCCATCACCTTGGTGCATATGGAAGCCATCCCAGGCGCCCCAACTGCAGCGTCTGTTTTTCACAGCATGAGTTCACTTCCCTTAATCATACTTTATGCTCTCCAAAAATAATGTGGAGGAAGCGTGCATTATGTACATAAAGATACACCATCTGTTTTCCTTCTTTGCCTAGAGAGGAATTCCGTATTAAAATGAAAGCCTCCGGTCATCACAGGAAGCAAAAAGCAAAGATAAATCTCTTTCCTTTTTTTTTGCCTCCGAAAGCACATGTACAAAACATTTCCCATGGCCAGCCAGTGGAACAGGTGGATACGCTTAACTTTCATACACAGGCAATTAACTGAATGCAAACCCGCAGTCTGAGATTCCTTAACATAAGATCGTAGGTCTGAGGCAACTATAGGAACAAAAGCGGGGATGTTGAAATCGCAGCCAACAGACTGTGGTGTTCCTCAGGGCTAAAATCTTTGTCTCCTAAGCTCAGCCAGGAGTGGAGCAGGTACAGTAAATATGTGCCAAATCATACAAACAACCGTATTGTTAGTACAGTGATCTCAATAACTGCTCATTAAAATCACCCAAGACTCTGCTAAAACATAAAGGTGACTAAGATTCTCCCCAGGTTAGTAAAATGAGAATGCCAAACTCACCAGGTAAACCTGACAAGATCGTCATCTGTATAGTCCACGGGGCCATACAGAGTCAGACATGACTGAGGACATGACTGAGTCCACGGGGCCATACAGAGTCGGACACGACTGAGGACATGACTGAGTCCACGGGGTCATACAGAGTCGGACATGACTGAGTCCATGGGGCCATACAGAGTCGGACACGACTGAGGACATGACTGAGTCCACGGGGCCATACAGAGTCGGACATGACTGAGGACATGACTGAGTCCACGGGGCCATACAGAGTTGGACATAACTGAGGACATGACTGAGTCCACGGGGCCATACAGAGTCGGACACGACTGAGGACATGACTGAGTCCACGGGGCCATACAGAGTCGGACACGACTGAGGACATGACTGAGTCCACGGGGCCATACAGAGTCGGACACGACTGAGGACATGACTGCGTCCACGGGGTCATACAGAGTCGGACACGACTGAGGACATGACTGAGTCCACGGGGCCATACAGAGTCGGACACGACTGAGGACATGACTGAGTCCACGGGGTCATACAGAGTCGGACACGACTGAGGACATGACTGAGTCCACGGGGCCATACAGAGTCGGACATGACTGAGTCCACGGGGCCATACAGAGTCGGACACGACTGAGGACATGACTGAGTCCACGGGGCCATACAGAGTCGGACACGACTGAGGACATGACTGCGTCCACGGGGTCATACAGAGTCGGACACGACTGAGGACATGACTGAGTCCATGGGGCCATACAGAGTCGGACACGACTGAGGACATGACTGAGTCCACGGGGCCATACAGAGTCGGACACGACTGAGGACATGACTGAGTCCACGGGGCCATACAGAGTCGGACATGACTGAGGAACATCTTTAGCTTATAGTGAAGCAAAACATTTAAAAACAATTATTTTTGTAGTCTATCCTCTTCCTCTTCTAGTCTGTTGCATCCATATCAAAAGTCTTGGTTCAGTAATAGAATGAAATCTCCTTTTTAAAAATTAATTGTATATTGATGATAGAAGTATGAGAAATAATTCTGAAGTTGAGGAATTAAAAACAAAACAAAACAAAACTTCCCTAAATTAACTTCATCACCACTCAAGAATGCTATGAAAAACCAACAAATACTCAAACCCCTGAGATTAAACCTCAAATAGAGGGTATGTAATGAAAATGATTGGTTTTTAAAGGATTTCCAGACCAGGAAGGCTAATTCTCAGAGATTTTGTAGGCCTTCAAATTGTTGAGTTTCACCAATCCTGAAAATGATTCATTTTACTAAAACCTCTGAGAACAAATTTTGATTTATTACAATAAACATGTCTCTCAACTAGAATATCTTATCTTTCTCTCTGAAAATAAAACTTGACTCCTGGTAGTCAGTGCTTTGCTCCAAGACACGCGCACTCAATTAGAACCTGCATTTTAACAAGCTCTGGGGCTATGCATGTGCACACAAAGGTCTGAGAAGCACTGGTCCAGGCTAAGTGGATCCAGACTGCAGGTCATCTCAGGACCTCGGCAGAAGCAATTGTGTGCATAGGAGGAACTGTGACCATATGAAATGCTTATTGTTGTTATTCACTCACTAAGTCATGTCTGACTCTTTACAACCCCATGGGCTGCAGCACACTAGGCTTCCCTGTCCTTCACTGTCTCCCAGAGTTTGCTCAAACTCATGTCCATTGAATCGGGGATGCCATCCAACCATCTCATCCTCTGTCACGTCCTTCTCCTGCTCTCAGTCTTTCCCAGCATCAGGGTCTTTTCCAGTAAGCTGGCTCTTCACATCAGGTGGCCAAAGGATTGGAGCTTCAGCTTCAGCATCAGCCCTTCCAATGAATATTCAGGGTTGATTTCCTTTAGGATTGACTGGTTTGATTGCCTTGCTGTCCAAGGGACTCTCGAGTCTTCTCCAGCTCTCTAATTCAGAAGCATTAATTCTTCAACTTGGAACTCAACAAAAGCTGCTTTCTTAAAATGAGGCCCTTAGAAGAAGAACATACTAGCCTTTACTTCACCTGTGTTAAGGTCAGTATTCAGGTGGAGGTTCACAGTCTCAGAGATATTTCATGTCTTTGAAGAAATAGACATCTTTGTCCCTATCACACCCTTGGCCGGGGACTGACTACCCCGTGTTACATTGTGTGACGCTCTAGTGTGGACAGCTAGGACCGAGAGCAGAGGCCCATGTACCCATCTGGACAGCAGGTGAGCGCCCTTCCTGCTCTGAAATGAGTGAAGAGGGAACGCACTGGATCAGCTCTTGGGGGGAACACCATTGATAGTGGAAAACAATGTGCTTAGGCTGAAAACATTTCCTCTTTTCAAACTATAGTCTCAACTCCCTTAAAGAAAGTTCTCTAGCATAAACAGTCCTGTTAGGACACATGAATTGTCAAGGTTACCAAGCTAACCAACTGATCTATTTTTCCCTTCTCACCATTCAAGGGGCTTCCTTGATGGCTCAGAGGGTAAAGAACCTGCAATGTAGGAGACCCGGGCTCAATCCCTGGGTCTGGAAGATCCCCTGGAGAAGGAAATGGCCCACTCCAGTATCTCGCCTGGAGAATCCCTTGGACAGAGGAGCCTGGTGGGCTAACATCTGTGGAGTTGGGAAGAGTTGGACACCACTTAGAGACTAAAACCAACAGCAACAGCAAAGCAGAGACCAACAGGAAGTATTGTGTAACACAGAGCATTGAGAAATACAGTAAGAAATCACTCTGGTAAGGCAGGCTGGAGGGAATTTGTGATTAAAATGTCCCTTACAATAAAACAATCTCATATCAAACTATATATTATGATGAATAGCTTTATATTCCGACAACACATTCCAAAGTCACCTTTTTCATTTATGCTCTAAAAATTCATACTTGGGGATTTCAATTTGCCTAAGAAAATAGAGAACCATTATTTAGGGTTGAGTAGGTCCATTTTGTAGCAAGGAATGGCTTTTTGGGTCTTCCCACAAGATTAGGAGCTGAAAAACCCCATCAATGGTTTTTATCTCACCTCAAGGCTGTTCTTTTTCACAAAACTTGCTACTCTTGGGGATATTTTAAAACAATGTGAAATACAACTAGTACCATACTAGCACAGGCCAGGACCTAGCACATCCAAAGTGTTTAGTAATTTATTTTCTAAAATCAAATCCAACTGAGTTTAGTCCAGATCTAGCAGTCCTGGGCTGTCCTTTTTACTCATTGACTAAGTGCCTTTAGGCAAGTCTTGTAATAAACCTCTAAGTCTCACTTTCTCATTGTAAAAAAGCAATTATAATCACTTGTTCATAAGGATGATGAAATAATATTAGGTGCAACATGCAAAAGAGCCAATCCCAGCCTCTGGCCTTAGAGGGTATGTGTGTGCTTAACTGCTCAGACATGTCTGACTCTTTGTGACCACACATGGACTGCATTCCACTAGGCCCTCTGTCCATGGGATTTCCAAGGCAAGAATACTGGAGTGGATTACCATTTCCTTCCCCTTGCCAACCCAAGGATTGACCCTTGCCTCCTATGTCTCCTGCATTGCAAGCTAATTCTTTACCCCTGAGTCACCTGGGAAGCCCCAGTATTTATTTTTATTTATTTATTTGGCTGTGCTGGGTCTTAGTTGTGGCCTGTGGGATCTAGTTCCCTAGCCAGGAATAGAACCCAGGTCCCCTACATTGGGAGTGCTGAGTCTTAGCCATCGGACCACCAGGAACGAAAGCAGACAATAAAACTGATTGGTTTATTCATGACCCTTGCTTCCAAGTTCAAGCAAAGTTGTGAGTTAGAGCGCCTATCTGATCCACTATACTACATCACAACCAGATGATCTTTAAGGATTCTGCCAAAATCAAAACTTCCTTTAAATCACGTTGTCTGTTTTTGGTCTGAACACTGGTGATGAGTTCCTTTTGTAAATCCATTATACTTGACCTTACTCAGACAAAGAATATGTGATGAAACAACGAATCTGTGCAGACACTTCCCTATTCTGTCAGGAAGATCTGACTTTTGGCCTCTATTTATTCATCTAAAGAGTGGGAAGTTCAATCAAGGAGGTGAACAATCGCCCCTACAGGTCTAGTTCTTTGAACCACATTTTATGGTAGTGAGATATATATAATTACTCTGTTGTTCAAAAATATATTTTCATTTTGCTTTATGGTTTTCATCTTACTTATGGCTCATAAAACTCTGTATGACAGTATTTGCAATCTATGCTTCTTTTAGACACCAAAACTAAGACTCAGAGGGGTTCAGTAGCTTGCCTAAGGTCACACAGGAAATGAGAAACAGAGGAAGAATGTGGATGCAGATAATCTGACCAAAATTCTCTTCTCTACTGGGGGTCCCTGGAACTCAACATTCTGGGACCATTTGTTCAAGAATATTTAATAATGTTAAGAGGCTGCTGTGGAGTAAGAGTTTTCAAGTCTGGTTTTTTGTTTTTCTTTTTATAATTTTTACATATCCCTTCCTGTCAAGGTGACACTACCATTTTCTCTGCTATCAATATGCTTACCTTTGACAGGCACCTCTCTCTAATCTTCTTTTCAAACTGCTGTGGATTTAAAAACAGAGGTTGTCAGAAACGTTTGAAGAATAATGGATCTGGGAGGCGGTTCCTTCGGCTTCTCCTGGAATAAAGTGTGCCAATTCGGACTTCCCCATACCTTCCTCGAGGAGGCTCAGACGTTCATTTTCATTCCTTGATGCTCAGAATAAATTAGATTCGTGGATGGGGAATTCCTGGTGGATGAGGTTTTTTTCTTTTTTTTTTTTTTGGAAAATGATTGGTCCTGTGGTTGTTTGCTTTATTTTGTTACTGCTTTTCCTTCTTTGGACACACTAGACTAGAAGCTCATCACAATTTATCTGTCAGTCACATCGTTCCCTCTCCTGCCAGGCACGGGGACAGCATATGCTTATTTATTCACTCATTCACTCAACATACATATTTTAAGAGGCTGCTACATGCCAGACACTATGAAAGATACTGAAGATGTGTGGGCTAAAAGGAGTCTCAGATACTGATTTCAAACTAGTTGCAATTGGCTCAGATGGTAAAGAATCTGCCTGTAAGGCAGGAGAACCAGGTTCGATCCCTGGGTTTGGAAGATCCCCCGGAGAAGGGAAGGTACCCACTTCAGTATTCTTGCCTAGAGAATTCCGTGGACAGAGGAGCCTGGTGGGTTACAGTCCATGGGGTCGAAAGGAGGTGGACATGACTGAGTGACTAACACTTGCACTTTTTGGAAAGCAAATTAGGCACCAAGAAAGAAATGGACTCTCTGCCTACAGATGCTGAAGCTGAAGCTCCAATAGTTTGGCCACCTGATGGAAAGAGCTGACTCATTGGAAAAGACCAGATGCTGGGAAAGAGTGAAGGCGAAAGGGGAAGGGAATGGCAGAGGTTGAAATGGTTAGATAGCACTGTCGACTCAATGGACAGGAGTTTGAGCAAACTCCGGGAGAGAGTGAAGGAGAGAGGAGACTGACATGCTGCAGTCCATAGGGTCACAGAGAGTCGGACATGACTTAGCGACTAAACAACAACAAAATAGTCAAAATATGTCTTGAAAACACTGGGGCGGCTCTTAATATCTCATCAAGAAAGTCTTGCATCTTGCATTTAAATAACTATTTTTCCGGAACACAGTATAAAGGAAAATGTTTCAGGAAGAACAAACATCATGCGCACAAATGGGAGACCTCCGGAATTGAGGCTGTGTGATCTGGAACCACAATTAATTTGATATCACTAGAGTGTAAACTGACAGTATGCTGGCAAGCAATCTCCCTGAAATCAAAAGCCTTGATTTGCAGTGTTTGCTGCTATCCAAGAGGCAAATCCTCTCACCATGGCCAATTTCAAGCTATCTACAGTTTGACAACAAACCGCCTTGAAAATTTCCTGCATATTTAACAACTGCCTCTTGAGTTGAGCTCCAGTGGTATGATCATCATTGAAAAAAAAAAAATCATTGTCTCCAAAGTGAATAAAACAAAGTGGTCCCATACTTACTATCCTATATTCTGCAGGAAGTCCAATGACATACTCTGGTTAAAACTCCCTCTGGACCTTAGTCTCTGACACTATGCCTGACCACAAAGATATACAAAGAATTCCACCCTCCTCTTTTACCCCCCAAAGCTACAGACTCACAGCATTTATAAACATAGGGATTTGTATTGAAGATTTGCAGTTCACCTTGCAGGAAAGCAAATAACCTGAAACTAGATACAGTAAGTTACCTACAGGTGAACGAATTCCATTCTGAGATCTTGTTCATAAGACCAAAAAAGTTAGTCTAGTTACCCAACTAACACAGTTGACTATATAATACTGTACTGTAATAGGTTTGTAATACTTTTCACACAAATAATATATTAAAAAAACAAACATAAAAGATAGAGAAAGCATCTTTGATCTTACAGTACACCTTGAGAAATACAGCAGGACAGTACAATAGCTGGCATACAGGGGCTGGCATCTAGTGAACAGACCAGAAGAGTTATTGACTGGAGGAGGGAGGGAAGGTGGGAGATGGTAGAGATGAAGGGTCAGCAACAGGGGAAGAAGAGCAAAATGCAAGGTCACTCATGACTCATGTGGATGGCACAGGTTCTGGTTTCTTGTTGAAGCAAGGTGCACATTCCTATCTTTGAAAGACTGCAACTTGAAGGTTCATGTGGGGGGGACTTACTGTGTAATTGACCTTCTTCTTTACAAGCCCACTGGCCTCCCTGACGAATGTGCTGGGCACATTTCTCCATGCCCCCCTCCACCACCCCACACCTTGCCCATCTCTCAGCTCTAAGAGTAAATTTTACTGAACAAGAGGTATTTCTGTTGCCTCTCACCAGCTAGCACTACAGATGCAAGAATTTTGAATGCATTCTTCTCTTTCTCATGCCTTCCCCAGTCTCTGTACCTGGAAAGGTGATTTAAAAAAAAAATGGAGTTTCCTGCTGATAAAAATGATATGATACCTCACTCATTAAGTCCATGATGTTTACAAGTGGTAAATTCTTTTATCCACTGTTACATCACTTGACTCTGCTAAAAGTACAAGGTAGTGAGTACCAAACAAGAAAGTGAATGAGTATGTAAAAATATTGCAGGCTTGAGTAAATATTTACTAGATGTACTACCCACTGTTGGACTGCTAGAGAGGGTCTTATAAAATAAAAAGGTGACTATGAACTTGGGGCTTCCCAGGCGGTACTGGTGGTAAAGAACCCTTCTGCCAAAGCAGGGAATATAAGAGATGCAGGTTACATCCCTGGGTGGGGAAGATCTGCTGAGGAAGGGCATGGCAACCCACCCCAGCGTTCTTGCCTGGAGAATCCCAAGGACAGAGGAGCCTGGTGGGCTACAGTCCATGGGGTCACAAAGAGTCGAACAGGACTGAAGCGACTTAGCACACAGGGACAGCTGTGAACTTAGCTAGTGCCTGTCTCATTAACCACCAAAAAAAGGGTTTTATTTCATTTTGTTCTGGACATATCCTGTAAGACATGAGAGAAAATAGTAAAGGGACATTTCTGTTTTACTCATGTGAAGAGATGGAACTCGACTGACAGAAAAACGGGTTCTTTGGCAGAAAGAACTTTGTTTAAAAATCTCAAAGCAGTGCTCAACGAGACGCTTGCATGGCTAATCAACCCCGCTCTGGGGCTAAGAAAATGAACTGGTTTCTCCATGAACTTTCCACACTTAGCAGACCCAAACAGCAAGATGAATTCTAAACAAAAATAAAGCGTGCTTGGGGAGGTCCCTGGGCTGTGTCGCTTGGCGTTGCGCCTTAGTTCCTGGTGACATTTATGGGGCTATCTGGGAAAAGGGGGCAGCTTAGCAATCGGGCCGATGTACTCTGGCTCCTTCCTACCAGGGCTGTGTCTGGCGCTTGCACACACACGGGTAGCATTGTGCACACACGTTTCTTCCACAGGCGCACACGCTTCTTACAGAGAGCACTGCGAAAAAGGGTGCTGCTCTTGGCTGCCGGGGCCCTGAAGCGGGGCCAGGACACAGCGCAGTTCAGATGGCGTTTCCTCCGGCTGGAGGAGCAATCCTTTCTAAATTAAATGCCAGGTGTGAAACAGGCTTTCTTCTTTATGCTCCTCGACTGTGAATAAACAGAAATTCCTGTGCAAGTGCAAGATAATCCGCGCATAATTCATCCTGGGGTTTCGTTTTCCAGATGTTCAGCCACTAGCGGATTCCCATATCTGCGGGGCTTTGTTTCCTGGAGAAGCACCATCAAGTCCATGCGGCCGGATCTGACGCCGGATCTGACTCCGGGGCACCCCAGCCTTGCTCGCAGCCTCTGCCTAGCCTCCTAGCCTTCTGCCAGCCTCCCCCAGTTGTCCTGCTGTCTGAGCGCCTCTGCTCTTTGGCTGCGTGGACTTTATAGACCACTATTTTTTTTTTTTTTTTGCTTTAAAACACAAACTGAATTTACCTTTGTAAAGGAACTGATTTTTCTTTAACGTAGAGGATTTGTCATTTCCTCTTTCTCCCTCACCTGTGGAAGATCTCTTCCAATATTAAGAAGGGACTTCTGAAGTTTTTAAGCTTATTCATTATTTTTATCGTAGTAGGAAAAAAAAAGCTACATCACTGGCTTTCCGCGACTCGCATATTCTGAGCATCCTGAGTATCAAGAACTGACTCATTGTAAAAGACCCTGATGCTGGGAAAGATCGAAGGTGGGAGTAGGAGGGGACGACAAAGGATGAGATGGCTGGATGGCATCACCGACTTGATGGACATGAGTTTGAGCAAATTGCGAGAGCTGGTGATGGACAGGGAGGCCTGGCATGTTGATGTCCCTGGGGTCACAAAGAGTCAGACAAGACTGAGCAACTGAACCGAACTGAACTGAGTGTCAGGCACACCTCAACACTTCACGTGGTCATTTACTGAGTCTTTCTGGACGACCAGCATCAAATGCTTACTCCCTGCTGCTCAGCATCCTGTCCACCCTTCTAGAGAATGCACTTGGGACAGGATCAGGGAATTTGCTGAAGACCGAGTGGATTTTATTCTGCTGCCTCAGTGCTGCCTAGCTGTGTGACCTCAGGAAGCGAAGCTAACCTATCTGTGTTTCTTTATTCTAACCTGTAACTTGAGAGTTGCAAGGGTTGTTATGAGGATCAAAAGAATGCCTATAAAGTGCCTAAAGCAATGCCCGGCAGCAGTCAATATTTCATAAATGTTTTCTGTTGCTATTTTATCCTGTTTAGTCAGCACTGAAACTTGTCATGTGTATCCTCATTTTTTCAGCTATAAAAACTCTTGAATCCCGTGTCTTAGACCATGAGGAGCCTGTGAAATGCATAAGCATTATGTCTGAATTCAAGTCCTGTGGATTTCGTGCTAGTCTATACCATTCTTCTCTCTGACTTTACCTTCTGTAAGTGAGACTTAGAAATTCTGTATTATTTCCAGGTTGGCAAGGAAAGCAGCAGCAGAACAGGCTGTGTTCAGAATGTAATTTTCACAACTCTAACATCTGTCTCATTGGGATGGGTGTCTAGTTATTCCTCTAGCATCTGGACAATTTAAATAATATTTTGTTTGTATCAAACATCTTCATGCCTTTCCAAAACAAGGTCGATCCCAGTGAAATGAAACTGTTTGCCTCGCCACATTTTCCATTATTCCACCTGGATATCTCAAGTGTCTTTTCCAAGGGACTCTCACCTAGTACAATTATTCAGTTCAGCCTCTGGCAACAATTATAGATATCAATTTTGGCATTACTCTCTCAATGACCATTTCTAATCTTTAACTTCTCTCCCCCTGGTGACCTTGGCATTCCTGATTCTGTGCCATTTGTTTCAGAGTTACTCTGACTTTCAGCAACCAGTGCATGAAGTGATTCTCTGTACAGAAAGTCTGCGGGAAACCCCTGGGGCCATCAATCATCACTGCCCCCCCCCCCCCGAACTGGTTTCATTTTTAACTGGTTTTCATATGGATCAATATTGCCCAGGCTATCTAATGCTATGCAAATTGAATGTATCAGAAATACTTAACTTTATACAAAAAAAATTGTTCAGAGGAGTCTGTGAATGAAAATTCACAACAATTTTATGATCTTTAGTTTATTTTCATTCCATTAATTAGAAAACTGGGGTCCAGAGACACTTGGCACACTGCCAGTAACCCACAGCTCTTCCATTTTGGCCTCCAATTCCAGGTTCTCCCTTCATGAATGTACTACTCACTGAGGTGCTGGTTTTAACGTGGGTTTCTTCATTTAAGAATGTGATAGAATGTCTGACTTCATGAATAAGGAAAGGGAGAATTCCAAAACCTGTAGAAAAGGGAGGAAAGGAGTGGCTGCTTTCTTTTATGGATAAATGATGAGGAAGACTGTCCTCGACTTGGGAAATAAAGAGGGGTGGAGCCCATGTCTTGCACAGCTTGTAATACAGTGTTCTGCTTTCAATCACATACTACCCCAATAAAATCAAAGGGGAATCTGTTGCATCACACAAGGAAGTCCCTTGACCTCCGGGAATGTAGGAAGGCAGAAGGAGCCTAGGATTTGGAGCCAGATGAACCTCCTATTATGTTCTTGCTGCAAGTCAGTGAACTCCGAGTTTCCAACTTACTTCATGTATAAAAGGTGAGTGTGTGCATTCTAAGTCGCTCCATTGATGTCCAACTCTTTGTGACCCTATGAACTATAGCCTGCCAGGCTCCTCTGTCCATGGGAATTCTCCAGGCAAGAATACTGGAGTGGGTTGCCATGCCCTTCTCCAAGGGACCTTCCCAACCCAGGAATCGAACCCAAGTCTCTTACATCTCCTGCACTGGCTGGCAGGTTCTTGACCAGTAGGGTCACCTGCAAGCCCCAAAGATTTTATATATATATACATATGTGTGTATATATATATATATGTAATCTTATTATAAATCACAATATCATAAAAATGCCTGCATGTTGAGTGTCCTGTGGGTACCTGTTGTCTTGCTAATGATACTTTCTAAAAAGTATTTTGCGATCTTCACCTGAAAGTTCTCAAACATTATATAGGAAGGCACACAGATGATAAGCAGAAGTTCCTCTGTTTCTTGAAATCCAGACTCCTCACTGAGAGGTCAGGACCAGAGCTACTGGCTGTAGCCCACCGTATATGATGCCTTTCACTTATGTGATGTGAGGGAGGGCCCCAGATAAGGATGCAGGAGAGGGATTCAGTTTGGAAGCACAACGCCATGAGGACAAGTTGTCTCCCTCTCTCTCACTGCCCTCACCTTTGTCATGACCTCCTGGTGCTTACTTGAGTGTGTCTCCAGGTACATTCTCTTTATCTCAAATACAGCTGATTCATTGCCTGAATACTAACATTGCCCTCGACACAAAATATCAAGGGGAGAAAACTAAGGAGGTGGATGGAGGAAGGAGCGACATGACAAACTACACAGAGCTGACTTCTTGCAGAAAAAAGGGCCCCTGGAGGGAAATTTTAGATAGAAGTCCATAGCCTGGCATCAAAGTGAACATACATCATTTTGTAATTAATTTGAAGAGTTGAGAAGAAACATTAAGTATTGATTCCAATTAGCTTTGGGGGCTAAATTAATTGTTTTCTTACTTGAAAATTCCTCATATAATGGCCCAGGAGTAAGGGCAAAACAGTGCCAGCAGTATGGAATTCCTGGCTCAAACGATCTCTTCATTGGATTTTGCAACTGATTTCCTGACTACCAACCCATTTGATGATGTTTCTTCATGAAGGACAAAACCACTTGGGCATTTTAGGCCATGCTGTGGCCACAGACCCAGCCAAAGGTCAGCATTTTCAAAGTCATTTAGTATCTAGTGGCTTTTATCATTTATAGAAAATGAGCACCTGAGAATTAGTGATTATTGCAGTTAGATGATTATGAAACACCCTTTCTTACTTTCTAGGCTCTTTTAAAAGCCTCTATTGGAGGGATGATCTAGGTATCTGGTGTCTTGAGGTCTACTGGACTTATTTTGCCCCCTGGTTCCAGGTATGAAGGTCACCCTGCCTGGTGAGGTGCCTGTAGATTTACTCATTCACTTCTACAGCTGATCCTCAGGCCCACTGGCTTCAACCATCTCTGTGAGTCTCTTCAAGAGGCCTCTATTTAAGGTTTACACATGTCTCCTTTCCTGTTTACTAGTCAAGAAACTTTTCCACTTCACTGTTGTCAAGACCATAAGTTGGTCCCAGACATAGAAAGTAAGCAGAAAATCCTTAGCTTTGTTAAGGGAAAACAAATTTTCTTAGCACTTTTAAGGTTGACTATTTTATATTAAGAATCAAGCTGGACAACCAGAACAAATATGTTTTATGTGTGTGCGCGTGCGCATGTGTGTTAGGTTGCCTCAGTTGTGTCTAACTCTGTGTGACCCTATGCACCGTAGCCCGCCAGGCTCCTCTGTCCATGGGATTCTCCAGGCAAGAATACTGGGGTGGATTGCCATGCTCTCCTCCAGGGGATCCTCCCCACCCAGGGATTGAACCCTCATCTGTTATGTCTCCTGCATTGGCAGGTGGGTTCTTTACTAGTAGCGCCACCTGGGAAACATGAGTGTCTTACAACCAGAAGCAATAGCAAGAGTGGCTGTCATCAGCAGGAGTCTCCTACCCCATATAATCTTCTATATTCACTTAAACAGGAAATTAATATAACAGAGAAGCTTTAAGACTCCTTTCTAGGTCTCATTTTATTTGTGTCATGCAAAAGAAAAATTATTCAATAATTTTTCCCATGGAAGCAAAATGGAGAGGACAAGTTAAATATCTAGAAATCTTTTTCAAAATTAAACTTTGTTTTATCAGAGAAAGAAATATGATGCATACAAAGCAAATATCCAGGTGATAGGTTTATGTTTCCCTTCGTGTTGTAAAATAACTAAATGTCAAAAGGATGCTGTATGTCTCAGTATATTGTTTAACTCTGCTGACAGCCATGCTGGAAAATCATCAGTGTGTTCAAGCGGGTTCTCACCTGTGGAACTGACCAGGGCAAGCTGAGACCTGTGCCCTGAGCAACAGACCATGAGCAGGGCTGTGCCACTCATGGCCAAGTGTGCCCCTCTTCACAATGACATGATTTTATTTATTGGTTCACATCAGAGGTAAAAGGCAAGTTTCCTCAAGAAAGAGTGGAAACTGAACCTATCACTAAACTCTTGAACTTACCCAAGGCTGACAATTTAGCTCTCCGTAAATCCTAGGAGATTTGAAAGGCACTTTTCCTGCTTCTCCATGGAGTGCATTTGAGGAGATTACAGTTGGCATTCAGAGAGAAAAATGTTCCCAGCAGTGCAAGTGGGGAAAACTGTGTGTGACTGCATGCTGAAAGTCTACACAGCATATCTAAGATACATGTAATACTCTTGTTCTAAGGGACTGAAGGCAATCATTTTATTTTCTCAGTATCAAAAATGATACTGGGCCCTCTTTCCCATATCACTACACTAAAGCCTTCACATGTCACAATCAAGAAAACAAAACACCAAAAACATTTTGCCCTCTGAGAACTCCGAGATAAACCAAAGATAACAGGGCATCTTGACTGATTCTGTTTCCCCACATAATAAACCCTTGACTACTGCCCATTAACCCAGATGGTGCAGTGGTAAATAATGCACATGCCAATGTAGGAGACACGGTTCAATCCCTGGATCAGGAAGATCCCCTGGAGAAGGAAGTGGCAAACTGCTCCAGTATTCTTGCTGGAAAATTTCATGGGCAGAGGAAGCTGGAGGGCTACAGTCCATGCGGTAGCAAAGAGTTGGACACAACAGCATGCGCATGCGTGCACGCGCGCGCGCACACACACACACACACACACACCCCACCATCAAATCAATCAGTTGCTTTTTCTTTTTTACTGTTGATAGACTGAAATAAATTTACCAGCCTTGGAAATTTAACTACTTTTCCTCTAAATATCTATTTTTTTTTTAATTTGGAAAGAGAAGATTTTAGCCTTTTCCAAAATCTTATTTTCTTGAATACACTGAAAATAAATGTTCTTAATATTTCTGATCTTGAGACTTACTTTTACAGTGACTTCTGGATTTCACGAGATAAAGTCTACTTGTTCTCAATTGATAATAATGCATCTTGTTTCCTATCAGAGTATTATTGGATACACATGATTTATAAGTACAAGCAAGGCTTATATTTTATTTGAATAAGTCGGGCATGCTCACTATTAAGGAACCAGGAATATGCTTCATATGTAGATATTGTATCTATAAACTACTCCAGGAAAATTTCATTAGTTGAGCCCAGTGTTTATAAAAGCTACTCAGAGGTGGTTAAAAAAAATGTCATTCCCTGGCAGTTTAGAAAAATGAATAAATGGGGGGTGGGGGGGTGCCCAGGGCAAAAGGACATCACTGCACTCAGAGTATGCTGGTGTAAGCAACAGAGGTCTGTGAGCTAGTTCTTGGTTTCTGAACTCAATAAAGCTGATGTGACCAGCAAAATACTTCTGACTCACAAAGGAATATCATAAATCCAGGGCCTTTTTAAACTTCCAGACAAAAATTAATTTTTAATATCATATATATCCCTATGTTCAGTTCAGTTCAGTTGTTCAGTAGTGTCCAACTCTTTGGGACCCTCATGGACTGCAGAACACCAGGCTTCCCTGTCCATCACCAACTCCCAGAGCTTGCTCAAACTCATGTCTGTACAGTTGGTGATGCCATCCAACCATCTCATCCTCTGTTTTCCCCTTCTCCTGCCTTCAGTCTTTCCCAGCATCAGGGTCTTTCCTAATGAGTCAGCTCTTCACATCAAGTGGCCAGTATTGGAGCTTCAGCTTCAGCATCAGTCCTTCCAATGAATATTCAGGACTTATTTTCTTTAGGATTGACTGGTTTGATCTCCTTGCAGTCCAAAGGAACCTCAGGAGTCTTCTCCAGCACCACAGTTACTGATACAAAAAATATGTAAGCATAGCATTTCTTGTTACATCTATATTTTTAAAAACTATTCAAGAATCATAGGATCAAATTAATGATTTTGTATCTTTAAGCAACTTTTGCAGCTAAATGCATATGTTGATGGCAGGAGACTGACTGCCAAAAGGGACTGAAGAAGAAAAAAGCAATATTTGTATTTCTTTAATATGACTAAGAAATTCTAAAAAATCACAGGTAGGCAAAAAGTAAGGCATTTGCACCCAAGATAAACCACATACAACAAGGTCACCCTGCCTTGGTCTGGACCACAAATAATAAAACCTGTACTCTTTCCTGTAATTCTGAAGTCCTTTACAAAAGCATTTTTATTCCTGAAGCTTGCACAGCAGATGTCTCATGATACCTCTTGACATTTGTTAAAATGATAATTGTGTAAGGAAACTTTTTTTTTGCCTTGAACAGATAAATATGTGTTGTAGGGGGACACGTGTATACCTGTGGCCGATTCATGTTGATGTATGGCAGAAGCCATCACAATATTGTAAAATGATTATCCTCTAATTAAAAATTTTTTAAAGAAAAAAGACCATTTGACAGTGAAAGAAAAAAATATATATATGTGTTGGAAACAAGGATATTTGGGGATTTTCCCTTTCAATTTCAGGTAGCACTTTTAAGTTTTCTGAACCATGCCTTCTGAAGTTTGACTCCCTTAAGCTCATTTATGCAATTACAATATCAAGTATTTATTGAATGATCATTTAAGTGGAATCTCACCAATTATCCACTGTGTAAAATAGCTACCTAGAATAATTTTAGATTAGACTGTTTTTCATCATAGAAAACTTTTATTTTTTACTTAAAAATGTCTTGCAAGTACATCATTAAATTAGACAATATAATTTTTTAAAAAACTATAAACCACAACTAGAAAGAATCACTGATACATATATATATATAATGTATTAGGATATATTTAATAAATATACACTGATATGCACATAGTATATCTATATCCTGCTATATAGAGAATATTTATAATGAATATATATTTTTATTTAGCAAATTCAGATTGGTGCACATTTAAACATTGTGTTTAAATTTTTGCAGTATTAGATTAGGCTATTATTAATTCTATTGAACCTGAAAGTTTTTTTCCACTCTTCATTATTTTAAGTTAAATTTCAAGAACTAGAATCGATGAGACAGTATTCACAGGGTATTTGAAACATATTGTCAAATTGTCCTGCATAAAGATAAAGTTTGTACCAGTCTACACAATTTACAGAATATTATGTTTCTCCATCTTTTCGTTGTAAGTATTAGAAATGTAATTTATTTTTCCAGTTACATGGAATCTGTTTCAATAAATTATTGTGGCATAAACTTTTCAGTGCTAGTATTTGACTGTATTATAAAAAACTTTAAAACATTTATTTTTGGTCTTATGTCTATTGTCAAAATTTATTATAAGTAAATTCTCTTACATCAGTTGATAGTGTTAGCATTCAAACTCTTAACACCTAAGATTTAATATTTTCAAGCATACTTACAGAAATTTCAACATATTTACCAATAAAAATTTTAACTACTACTAAGTACATTAAGTCATCCTGACTATCATTTAGGAAAACAATTATCTTCTGAAATAGAAGTTTTAATCAAAACCACATGTGTGAATTTGCAAGTTATTCTTTCCTACTGTGTAGACCAATTGCCACTTGAGTTTGGCTCTGACTTATATTAGGCCATATGTATTTTCTACATAAAAATACACAAATCATAGTTAGAGTAATACCAAGTCAATGCTGAATTTCAGTTCTCTAGGCATTCAGCTTTGTAGCTGGAGTCCATATTTGGGTCAAAGGTCATGCGAGTTATGGGATGGAGTAATAAATATTAACTCAATTTCCTGGTTGCCCCTCTTGTACTAAAGACCTGTTGATAACTGGTCAACCTAGAGGCACCTTGGTGCTCTAATATTTCAGTAAGGCATGATCCCTGTTCACTCATCCCGGGCTAACACAAAAACCACTTTAACACGAACCAGATGTGGAGTGCATGGCTGGGGGCTTTGGGCAGAGATTGCATATTCTGGAGGTTTGCTTAATGGGGTGTCCCACCGTTTTAGAAAGGGCAGTTAATTTCCTCATGGCACTCTGCAATACACCACAAAATGCTGGGGTTCTGGGTGGTTTTCTTTCTCTGCCATCCTATGTTCACACCTTTTATAAATTATGACTTTAATTTAAAAAAAGAAAAATGTGACAACTGTGGTCAGTAAGTCACCCACGTGGTATACAAGTCATTCAGATTCTACGGTGGGCGTGAATGTGGCCCAGCTCAGGAAACAGGTTTCTTCAGCCGGCTCGCCTAGAAGCGTGGGACGATGAAGGGTGTGTGGAGATCTCGATTACGCACTGGCACTTTGATTTTGTTCTTAGTCCCCTAAGTGGTTCCCTAAAAAGACAAATTAGTTCTAGATTGAAATGTGAGAAGAACCCCAGAGACACACGGAAAGGCTAGATTCAAGTAGCCACATTTGACTTATAGATGCCTCACGCTGATTAATTAACAGGAAAAATAAATATAAACTAATCATAGAGGATCAATATAATGCAGCTTTAATGACAGACTCATTTGTGTGTGCTTAGTTGTGTCCAGCTCTTTGCGACCCCATGAACTGTAGCCCGCCAGGGTCTTCTGTCCATGCGATTTCCCAGGCAAGAATATTGGAGTGGGTTGCCATTTTCTTCTCCAGGGGATCTCCCTGACCCAGGGATTGAACCCATGTCTCCTGCATTGCAGGAGGATACTTTACCACTGAGCTATCAGGGAAGTCCAATGACACAGAGGGCATCGCTACGGTGGAAAAACTAGAGAATCATGCTCTTGCTTGATGGGAGTTTTGAAAAAACATTTTTACTTGTATTATTTTTTAAAATCTTTTTCTTTTCTTTTTACTCTATTGGTTGTTCTTAGTAAGGAATACATTATTTCCTTTTAGTTTTGGCAGAACTCCTTGCTCCAAGGGAGGGATCAGTAATTACTGCTTCTTGCATTGGAAGCTGCTGTTTACCCCTGCTTCCAAATTACAGGGTTTAGGGAGTCTCTGGAACAATCACCCCACCACACACACACACACACACACCCCTCCGCACACACACTCAGTCCTCTATCACTACTTGACATTGACTTGGAAAGTACTAAGTATATTGTTCACATTTACACATTCTACAAGATAAGCTAAGTTTTTAAGTTCCTTGATAACCCTAGGATTATGAAGGTTGTCAAGATAAGTTTTTACCTGTCAAGTTAGAAGACTCTTCAGAGTCCCTTGGACTGCAAGGAGATCAAACCATCCAATCCTAAAGGAAATCACTCCTAAATATCCATTGGAAGGGCTGATGCTAAAGCTGAAGCTCCAATACTTTGGCCACGTGATGCGAAGAACTGGCTCATTAGAAAAGACCTTGATACTGGGAGAGATTGAGGGCAGGAGGAGGAGGGGACAACAGAGGATGAGATGGTTGGAGGCATCACTGACTGTATGGACATGAGTTTGAGTAAGTTCCAGGGGTTGGTAATGGACAGGGAAGCCTGGTGTGCTGTAGTCCATGGGTTGTGAAGAGTTGGACATGACTGAGTGACTGAACTGATCAAGTTAGGCTCTTAAGCCTGATACCCAAGATGCTTTAAGACCCATGGCCTTTTCCAGACTTGACCCTCATCACCTGGTGGATCGGGTACCTCTGTCACCCACACCCGTGGCTGCAGACACTCAGTTGCCTGTCCTAGAGCCGTCACTCTGGAAAGCCCTCATTCTCTCTGCTGGAGCACTATGGTGAAGTCCCCCACTCTCAGGAACCCCAGACCTGGATTCCCAAGGGCACATCTCATGGTGCCAAGGCATCTGACTCTTGAAAAGTCCCAACTGAAATGACGACCTTCCCCTCAAATCTGAGCATGCTCACTCTTTCTGTGGTCCCACCATGCCCTGGTCCTACCTCCCTCTGCAGGCGAACTCCTTGCAATTTTTCAGGCCATTCCACTCTGAGGACCTGCTGAAATTCTGGGTACTCTCAGCAGGGGCCACAGGGTTAGAGCTGGCCCCTCTCCGTATTCTATGGGATGGGGCCCCCCGGCTGTCTCCCCACCCTCCCCACCAGGACTCCCCTGCCTGCTCTCCGTGAGTTGACTTCCAATTCAGTTTGGTATCTCACCTATGACACAGCACACATTTGTTAGCATATTTTCATTACTTTCTGGAGAGTGTTCTCTGCAAGTCCAGACCATGTGTTAATTATCTTTGTATTTCCAGGGCCAAACACCATGCTGTCACTTACAACGTGATCCAGAAGGATCCTTGATGTCTGTCTTTAAACTTTTAGTTTTAATCTTCTAGCATGCTAACCTCCACCTCGGAACTCCAAGGGTGGAGTATGAGGGCCTTAATATTCTCTTCACAGCTGCTTTATATTAGAGTTTATTGCATACCTGTTAGTCAAGAGAACAGCAAACCTACTCTCATAAGGTTTAGCATAACATCTTGCTTATCTATAAAATGACAAATTAAAATAACAGTACTATGTCGCACCCATGTTTGGCCTATTACAGATACTACGTGAGAGAGGACAGTAAAATATATACTAAAGCATTACTTAAATAACTGAATTATTGATCAGTAAGTTTACTATTAAGTGAAATGCTTTATAAATTAGCTCTGTAATTGAGTATTGTTACTGTTTTTTTTAAGAGCTATTTCAAAAATACTGGAGAAGGAAATAGCAACTCACTTCAATACTCTGGCCTGGGAAATCCCATGAACAGAGGAGCCTGGGTGGGTTACAGTCCATGCGGTCACAGGAGTCAGACATGAGTTAGCAACTAAACCATTATTTTGTTCAAATAGAGAAAAGGAAGCTGCATATTGTTTATTCAGTCAGAAAGGTTTTTGAGTTTTTGTTTGTACCTTTTGTTAAGTGTCAGCCTCTCCGCACTGGGGAAGCAGTAGTGAATGATTCAGAACCAGCCCTGCTCCTGGGAGAGTGGGAGACTGGTTAGAAAGCCAGGACATTATACCACCACGTGCTTAGATGAATGAATGCAGACAAGAGGAGCATAAACCTAGGCTTGGGTGGTCAGAAGTGACCTTGAGTTAAATCTTTGAAGTGTGACAGGATGAAAATCTGGCACTTGGAAAAACAACAGCCAGCTTGGAGGAAGTCCAAATTTCCAAGACTGCTGGTCCAAACTATACATCTCCCAGTTGACTCTACAGAACGCGAAACAAGTGAAATCAGGGCAAATATTAAGCAACAAGAGAGCTCCTCTAATATGTGTCTGCCTGACTTCAAGTATCCTGCAGGTGGCTGCACCAAAACTGCCTTTATTTTTATTTATTCATTTATTTGGCAGCATCAGGTCTTTGTTGCAGTGTGTGGACTTCGTTGCCCTGCAGATCTTAGTTCTCTGAACAGAGACTGAACTCACGTCCCCTGCATTGCAAGGCAGACCCACAACCACTGGAGCACCAAGTCCCCACAACTACCTTTAGACCCTGAGGAAACTAAAGAAGAAATCATCTTGAAAAGCACCCTTTTTAATAGATACTATTTCTATTTGTATTATTCTGTGGTAAAAGCAATATTAAGTATTTTTGTATGTATTGTTGAACCTGCACGGTACAATTAGATCATGCAGATGACTACCAGCAGGATCAGGGCTTGAACCCAGGCCTGTCTGATCCCAAAGCCAGTATTTTTAGACTGCAAACTATACTGCTTCCTGCTAGTGAATGTGCATTGTGACTTGCTCTCTCTTGTCCAATGCATATCCAAAGATCAGTGTTTTAAAAAATAAGTCAAGATGTTTAAATACATATTTAATATTTAAATAAGACCTTGAAACAGGCCTAAACTTTTTACTACTTAGGTCTGGTAGGCCACAGTCCATGGAATTGCAATGAGTCTTAGCAACTAACCAACAGCAACAACTTGATTTATATTGTGATTTAATCTCAAATATATTTGCTGTAAATAAATCAGGAAAACATATCATCTAAATCCTATTAGAGTTTGAGAACTTTAGCTATGTCAATTGTGACACAATAAGAAAGAAATATTTGGGGGCTTCCCTGGTGGTTCACTGGTAAAGATTCCACCTGCCAATGCAGGAGACACGGGTTCCATCCCTGATCCAGGAAAATCCCACGTGCTGCAAGCCACAGCCATTAAAGCCTATCCTCTGGCACCTGCAAGTTGCATCTACCGAAGCCCTCACACCCTAGAGCCCATAGAACCCTAGCTCCTGAGCACACTTTTGTGCTCAGGACTTTAAGACCTCATCGTATACTGCTGGCCATTCATCTATATGCTTTGTAATATTCTTTATAATAAGCTGGTAAATGTAAGTAAATATTTACCTGAGTTTTGTGAGTTGTTATAGAAAATTATCAAACCCGAGGCGGAAGTGGTGGAAACTTTGCTTAGTTTTTATTTACTTTGATCTAACCATCTCATTTTGGGGATATATTCCAAAATACATGGCCAAAAATATGAAGTGCATATTCGTTGCAGCCTATTTGCAATAGCAAAACACTGGCAACTTCTCAAGTGTTCATCACTAGCAGCAATAAACCATTCGATCACAAGTGGAGACAATACCATCATAAAAAGGAATGAGGACTCTTCTCTATCCTTGTGGGAGATCATCTCTGGGATATCTTGTTGAATGGAAAGACAAAGTGAAGACACATTACCATGTATAAAAGAGATAGCCAATGGAAATATTCTTCCAATATACTTAAACAACATATACATATTTTCTTTTATTATCATAGAACATGTTAAACATAAAATAATGAAAATATTTAAAAAATTATAAAATTACCACCTTTGGGAAGGTAGAGGAATGGATGAAGGGAACAGAGAGGGACTGGACTTCTCTGAATATGCTTTCCTTTGGAGATTCAACTTTGAAATCACTTAATATTCTGTATAATGGCAAAAGTTGACAGCAAAAAAGTGTATCAGTTTGGTGACATCATCACCAAGCAAGATTTAATTATGTGACTATTCATCCCTAAGAACTGATTTTTAAAAAGTCTTAACTTGTATACAGAAAATATTGATGGTGGTGATGTTTATATTATAATTTTGAGGCTGTTGCCTGTGCCTCTTTGAATAAAACAGATGAGAAATCATGTCAGTTTCTTTGATAACTGGAATTTTTGGTATGTGTACACACTGGCATATCGATCAGGTTAAGAAAATTGTTCATGGTTCTGAATATGAACTGGCAGTATCAGTATGAACTCATGAAGTATTTTATTTTAAAAACATTTCATAGCTCATTCACTGAAAAACATTAGAAAACCATGACCTATTCAGTAGCAAGGAGTACCCTAGTTCTTATATGTGGTCTCTAAATAGCCAAACCAGAGTTCCTTGGATAAAAGTCTTGTTAAAAATCACAAAACCTAAGAGGTATACACACACACACACACACACACACACACACACACAACAGATAGACAATCTTAGAGAAAGGGGGACATAATTACAGGTATAAAAACTAATGTTTAAATACCATGAGAAGATATCCTTAACAAACTATGTCAATAATATTTTAGTAAGTTATACCTTACCAAAATTAATTTTAAAAATCTGAATAGACTAAAAAACTACATTTTGTATAGTCAGAAAACAGCTATTTAATTCAAACTATAAAGATATACCTTAAAATATGGGTTACTAATCTACACATGGTAAGATTATGAGTAGTTTTTATATGCTTCTTTTTGCCTAGGCGCACGTTTCATGTATATATACATCTGTCTGTCTCTGTGGCACAATCAGCACATTTGGCTATTAACCGAAAGACTGGTGGTTTGAGCCCACCCAGGGATGTGACTCACCCCTGGGTTTCCTAGGTAGCTCAATGGTAAAAAGCCCACCTACCAGTTCAGGAGATGCAGGTTCGATTCCTGGGTTGGGACGAACCCCTGGAAAAAGAAATGGCTACCCACTCTACTATTCTTGCCTGGAGAATCCCCATGGACAGAGGAGCCTGGTGGGCTACAGTCCATGGGGTTGGCAAAGAGTTGGACACAACTGAGTGACTAACACTTTCACACTTTCACATATAGATGATGTCAAGAAAAAGTAAGCCAAAATAATAGGAATAATTTTTAAAGACATTTTTATTTAATTTTGTTCCTTGTCTTTTCTTAGCTTCTGATGGAGAAGGATAAGAACCTTATGGAAGCTTCTGATGGAGAAGGATAAGAACCTTATGGAAGCTTCCTGATGGGAGAGACTGACTGAGGGGGGAACTGGGTCCTGTTCTGATGGGCAGGGCCATGTTCAGTAAGTCTTTAATCCAGTTTTCTGTTGAAGGGTGGGGCTGTGTTCCCTCCCTGTCATTTGAACCCTCTGAGCATCTCTGGCGGGTATGGGGTTTGATTCTAAACGTGATTTCACCCTTCCTACCATCTTGCCTTCACACAGTAGCAAAGTAATGCTCAAAAGTCTCCAAGCCAGACTTCAACAGTACAAGAACCAAGAACTTCCAGATGTTCAAGCTGGATTTAGAAAAGGCAAAAACCAGAGATCAAATTGCTAACATCCATTGGATCATCAAAAAAGCAAGAGAGTTCCAGAAAAACATCTACTTCTGCTTTGTTGATTACGCCAAATCCTTTGACTATGGATCACAACAAACTCTGGAAAATTCTGAAAGAGGTGGGAATACCAGAGCACCTGACCTGCCTGCTGAGAAACATGTTTGCAAGTCAAGAAGCAACAGTTAGAACTGGACATGGAACAACAGACTGGTTCCAAATCAGGAAAGGAGAATGTCAAGGCTTTATATTATCACCCTGCTTTTTTAACTTATATGCAGAGAACATCATGAGAAACGCTGGGCTGGAAGAAGCACAAGCTGGAATCAAGATTGCCAGGAGAAGTATCAATAATTTCAGATATGCAGATGACACCACCCTTATGGCAGAAAGCAAAGAAGAACTAAAAAGCCTCTTGATTAAAGTGAAAGAAGACAGTGGGAAAAGTTGGCTTAAAACTCAGCATTCAGAAAACTGAGATCATGGCATCTGGTCCTATCACTTCATGGTAAATAGATGGGGAAACAGTGGAAACAGTGGCAGGCTTTATTTTTGGGGGCTCCAAAATCACTACAGAAGATGACTGCAGCCATGAAATTAAAAGACACTGGCTCATTGGTAGAAAAGTTATGACCAACATAGACAGCTTATTAAAAAGCACAGACTTGACTTTGCCAACAAAGGTCCGTCTAGTTAAAACTAAGGTTTTTCCAGCAGTCATGTATAGATGTGAGAGTTGTACTATAACGAAAGCTGAGGGCTGAAAAATTGATGCTTTTGAACTGTGGTGTTGAAGAAGACTCTTGAGAGTCCCTTGGACTGCAAGGAGATCCACCCAGTCCATCCTAAGGAAAATCAGTCCTGAATATTCATTGGAAGAACTGATGCTGAAGCTGAAGCTCCAATACTTCGGCCATCTGATGTGAAGAGCTGACTCATTTGAAAAGACCCTGATGCTGGGAAAGATTGAAGGCAGGAGGAGAAGGAGACAACAGAGGATGAGATGGTTGGATGGCATCACCGACTCAATGGACATGAGTTTGAGCAAACTCTGGGAGTTGGTGATGGACAGGGAATCCTGGTGTGCTACAGACCATGGGGTTGCAAAGAGTCAGACATGAATGAGCGACTGAACTGAACCGAACTTATGGTATTTCTGTGGTGGTTCTGCTCACAACAGCCTATCCACAAGAAAGACATTATTGATTTCTCCCAGAATCTCATCCATGATTAAACTTCTGTGTCACAAGACTGCCCTACTTCATGCATACTGTCCCATGTCTCCACTCCGCTTAGGTACCTAGAATGCCATCCTGCTGGTCTCCCAGGGAGTTCCGGGCTCCCTAATCCTGGAGAAGGTGACTCACATTCATTAGCTGTAGAAACGTAGCCTCATTTTCAAAAAGAGACCACAAGCTTTTGTGAAGATGGGGTTTTCTGTAAAGCATGCTTGTGTGCTAAGTCCCTTCAGTTGTGTCCGACTCTTCATGACCCTATGGACTATAGCGCGCCAGGCTCCTCTGTCCACCGGGTTCTCCAGGCAAGGATACTTGAGTGGGTTGCCATGCCTTCCTCCAGGGGGTCTTCCCAACCCAGGGATCAAACCCACATCTCTTAAATCTCTTGTGTTGGCAAGTGAGTTCTTTACTACTAGCGCCTCCTGGTACAAAGTACATACTGACTATACTGTCATTCTTGGCTTCAAAGTGAGAACAAGAGAGCATTATCACAGCCACGCTGACCAATTGTTAGCTGAGCAAAGTGTCACCACGACACTTAAAGTGAAGACTACTGAGAAATGCCAAAGCTAGAGGACGGGTACTTTTTCTTATCATGATGGCAGAACTTCTTTCCTGCTTTTGTGAACCAGTACTACATCGCACACCACCCAGTGTGAGTGTGTATACACACATGTATGTGTAAGGACATTTTTTTTTTGCCCAAGCATCACAGTCTCTTATCTAAAGATCCCACATAGCATGCAGCGAGACAAAAGAAAAAAAAAGAACAGAAATAAGAAAAATAAGTTAAAAAAATAAAAAAGAAAGCTACGTCCACACTTCCCTTCTGCTTTCACCCTTTATTAGGTGAAAAGTTGGAGGACAGTGATAAGAAAAATTTACCGACATTAGGAACATTTGACCCCATCACAACATAAGCAAAAATAAAACAGGGCCAACTACTGCATGTCCTCTGCCCAGAGAGCCAGACAATCTGCTTGTGGTAACATAACCTGGTAAAAAATTGATGGCACGTCACCCAGATGTGATTGCTCAGAGAAAACATTCCTTTCATAATAATCTTATTAGGACAAGAGAGTGGATGTTTTTGTCTTTCCTTTGTAAGGAGCAATTTATTTTTATGGTAGGAAAAGGAAATAAATTTTTCTGAAATGGTTCCTTGGTGGATCAGGATCCACGCAGCTCATTCTGCGTTTATAGATAAGAAAAAGGTCAACTGAACATTACCTCTTTATGGCGAGGCTGTTAGCGGCTGCACCGCGTGGTGTGGGGAGGGAGCTAGTTGGCAAATTCAGCAGGTCTTCTGCGTCCCTTAAGAGACTGGTTTGAGGGGTGATTCTGTGTCAGGGGCTGTCAGGGGAAACACCTCTCCATCACCTGTCACAAGGCATTGGTTTTGGTGGGATTTAATACTCTGTAGGAGATCAGGACCTATTATTTTTGTCACTTGTGCAAAACATACAGATGATTTTTCAAGTACGTGTTTGACAGATTCCAAAGGAGCCGCGTGTGTGTCTCTGATCAATGACTTCCTCCGGTGTTTCTGAAGCCAGGGCAACATTTCATTAAACTGTAAATGCAGGGACCTGCTTGGAGATAGTGGAGAGAATCTGCCTCCAAGGCCTATTCTGGAAGAGAATATGTTTCAGACTCATGTAAAACAGCAATCAGCTCTCACTTGAGAGTGCCCTTACATTCCTAATGACATTTCTCATTTGCTTACCAAAAATTTAATTAGCCAATACCATGCACAGGACCCTACATTACTAGACCCATCGAAGACCCTGCCCTTAAAAGGTTTAGTTTCTAATGGAGACAGGAAGGAGGGTTAACTCAATACGCATTGAGTGTCTTTTGTATGCTAACTCATAACTACTGAAAATCTAATAGGGAGAGCAGCAAAAGAGGACATTTATATTTTGTGAGCACCTATAATGGTCCAGACAATATATTAAGCATCAAACAATATTTTTCTCAATTTTATCCTTGTTCATATTTTATCTCCTTTTTTTTTTTTTCCAGGTTAGAATACTGAGAATCAAAGAGATCTTGGCAATAAAAGGTTATTTCAAAATCCAAAGCCAGATTATCTGGTCACTGTTGGAGAAGGAAGAAGGTGGGGTGGGAGAGGAAGGTAGGGATGGAATGGGAGGCGGGCATGTGCGGAACTCCCGGAGGAAGTGGAGTTGAAGTGAGTGTTAGCCAGGAATAGCAGAGAAAAGGAAACCATACATAGGCTCTGAGGACAAGAAAAAGGTGAAGCTGCTCTGGGCAGATGGCAGTGATTCTCTCTGTACCCAGCCCATGTTCTCTTTATTTTATTATTATTTTTTAATTTGTTTATTTTAATTGGAGGCTAATTACTTTACAACATTGTAGTGGTTTTTGCCATACATTGACGTGAATCAGCCATGGGTGTACATGTGTCCCCATCTGAACCCCCCTCCCACCTCCCTTCCCATCCCATCCCTCTGGGTGAGCCCAGTGCACCAGCCCTGAGCGCCCTGTCTCATGCATCGAACCTGGACTGGCGATCCATTCACATATGATAACATACGTGTTTCAGTGCTATTCTCTCAAACCATCCCACCCTCACCTCCATGTTCTTTTTAATGTGGCGAAGAAACTAGTGGAAGGGAGAACTTCCTTTCTCCACAGACCCCGCCCAGTCTTAGGAAGGGATGCGAGGGATGGATGGACCCTGGACCGGGGGCTCCTACGTGTCGGTGCCCACCACTCCGGCCTGAGCGCTCCCTTTGTGATGGCGTTTGTGGTTGCTGCTTCCTTCACCATGATCTTTTTTCCTGCTTCTGCTGCCCTTCCTTTGGGGTCCAAGGCCGCATCCAAGCAAGCAACAGCCTTCCGACACCCGCGAGCTCTGACACCGCCTGCGTTCCGCTCTCCCCTGGTGACTTCCAGCCCTCTCTTTCGGTTCCACCTCCCTCTCCTGATTTCCGGAAGTGTCCGCTCTGACTGTGAGTAGCTCCTGTGGGTTCTTCCTTCCTACAAGGTCCTGTTTGCCCGGTTCAAGTCCGGGTTCCATATCACCTGGACTACGGCGGTCCGTTTATAGCCCCTCTTTCCGATTCTTTCCTAAAGGGTGGCCAGGCTGTGTTCATGTGCATCTCTTGCTATTCTTCGCTCTTGCCTGAGTCAATTCCAATCATTATTAAACACACATGCACAGCTCACATCAACCCAAATCCCTCAAGCCAAGCCCTTGCAAGACCTCTTTCAAAGTGACCGTGTCTGCAGGGCACATACCTGCCACGACTGGTAAGTGGGCGGAGTGTGCGACATTTCAACAGCAGGTTCAGCTGGGGACTGTGATTCGATTACAGCATTTGATTTCTGTAACGAGAGCCACTTGTTCTCTCTGAGTGACTTTTGGTGGGGGGATGGGGAATAAAGCTTTCTTGTAATCAGAAGGTGCTGAGTCAGCACTTGGCTCACCCTCCATTGTATACTATTGTATACATTGTATACTTCATACTAAAACTCATTTTATACTTTTGATGCATTGTGACCCAGGGAGTAAATGGCTTATATCAGAACATGCTACCTGATGGATGGTACACTGACTTTTTCGGCTTCATTAAATACCTACCTGGAGGTATCACTGCCAAGCAGTGGCTGAAGCTTGAAATCTTACCCACCTGCTCCTGCATACTTCCTGCACCTGAATGGCTGGGACAAAATGCCCCAAAGAAAGAAGGCTGTTGTTGTGAAAAGAGGTTGCATTACCTGCCCATCCAGTGGAATGAGTTTTCATCTTGCAGAGCATCTTAAGCTGAGCAAGACTCTCTCCTTGCAAGGGAGAAAGATGACTGGAAAATTCCACCGACTTTGCAAACTAATCCCTTCCCTCAACACTGATACAGGAGTAAACGGTCCCTTTCTTAACTGTCCAATAAAAAAAATACAGAAATTATGCAAGAGTCTGGAATTTCAATCTTGCCACTTTGCTTTTAACTCCTCAGATACCTGCATAATTTCTCCCTATGACCTTGTGTTTCAGAGACTCATGTTAGTGTCAGTTGGCACTCAAAGATTTTCAGATGCAGGCACAGTTTGCCTACTGAAGGACCGCGCTCTAGTTTCCGCATATTCTCTCCCTCTGCTTTCCAAGAGGCCACCGACAGCGTCCTGGCCATGACAGGTTTCCCATGCTGACACAGAAGGAAATTTCCACCTTGGGGTAATGAAGACAGGGCCAATGAAATATTAAGGTCAATATGTATAACTCCAAGAAACTATGTAATCATGTACTGTTCCTAAGTAAAACATATTTTCATTCAAATTACAGATTGCCCCAAATCATGCCAGATATTCAAATCCATGAAGCCAAATCTGTATCCTTCATCTGCTTTCACTGATGGCTCACATACAATTTTGGCAAAGGTCATGATGTTTGGGATCAAATGAATGAGTTCAAACCTTACGCATGAACCTTAGAAGAAGTCCCTTGGTGTCTTCATTTTCTCCTCTATAAAAATGGGAAATGATGGCTGATTCCCAGGATTGTGGTGAAGATTAAAGGAGACAGGGGTTTCACAGTGCTTTGTACCATGCTCGACACACAGAAGATTCAAACAACTGGTGCTTAATTTCTTCCTTCTTCCACAGCATTGAATTAGATGGTGTTCATATAATGCTGGGTTTTGCTGGTGGCTCAGTGGTAAAGAATCTGCCTACCAATGCAGGAGACATGGGTTCAATCCGTGAGTCAGGAAGATCCCCTGAAGAAAGAAATTGCAACCTACTCCAGTATTTTTGCCTGGAGAATTCCATGGACAGTGGAGCCTGGTGGGCTACAGTCCATAGGGTAGCAAAGAGCTGGACATGAATTAGTGACTAGACAAAAACAACAACAAAAACATATAATGCCAAAGGGACCTGTTACTTCAGTTTGTAAACATTCCAATAATTTATTGCTAATAAGTAATAAAAGGAAAGATTATGGCTTACTGCTATCTCTCCAGCATATTCAGAGCACAATCAACCACTGACTTTTTGCATGTGAAAAGAGGTTGCCTCAATTGCCTGCCCAGTGGAATGAATTAATTATGGCTATTGTATCAGGAAGCCATAATTAGTGAAGAGGTAAGAAAGATCACTAAACAAAAAGTAAAACCTTTGCATCCAGTCTCTTTTATCATTGGAGAAACTGGCATTTTCTAAATCCGTGTGCATATGTGTTTATTCACCATCCTTGTTTAATTTCATCACATCTGTCTTTCTCAATTGCTCAGCTGCAAACTAGTCTCAAATATTTTATGATATTTAATTTCAGGAAAATCGTTTCACCATGGTAGCAAAATAACAGCAAATGTAATGGAAAATATATTATGTATAATTCCCTACCTCGCAGGACTTTGTCATCAATATTTATATAACCTGTAAGTGGAAAGTCAAAGATAACTGAGACTGAAGCAGGGGGCATATACATACAGGGCCCCTTCCTGAGAGTGAGATTTTTTTTTTTTTAATTAGAGGAAATATTCTGGGTTGTTTCTCTAAAATAACATTTCTCCAAAATATCTGAAAATTACTCTAATCCAAATGCATCCCATTTTCCCCATTAGATCAATTATTCTTACACATTTTTTTAAAGAAACCCACTTTTTAAAATGTTCGTTTTATTATTGTTATTGACCATACTGCATGGCATTCAGGAGCTTAGTTCTCTGACCAGAGATCCAGCCCACGTCCCCTGCAGTGGAAGCGTGGATTCTTTGCCACTGGAGCTCCAGGGAAGTCCCCCTTACTTTTTATAAACAAGGTTACCTGCTCAGTGGTGAAGAATCCACCTGCCAATGCAGGAGACACAGGAGACATGGGTTCAATCCCTGTGTCAGGAAGATCCCCTAGAGTAGGAAATGGAAACCCACTCCACTGTTCTTGTGTAAAAAATCTTATGGATAGAGGAGTCTTGCAAGCTACAGTCCATGGTGTTGCAAAGAGTCAGACATGGCTGAGTGACTGAGCATGCACACACCTTGAGCTGAATTATCAAGGTATAAAAAATATGACTGTATCAAAGAGGAGTATGAAGGAAGAGTAGGTACCTTATACAGGTATTCACTTGTAATTCTAAAAGAGGAATCACTGAGTAAAAAATGGAATTAAACTTTTGTTGAACCAGAGTGAGTTGGTAGGGCCTTTTCCCACAACAGCTATTGAGACTCTGGGCTTCCCAGGTGATGCTAGCAGTAAAGAACCCACCTGCCAATGCAGAAGACCTAAGAGACATGGGTTAAACCCCTGAGTTGGGAAGATCCCCTG
Source organism: Odocoileus virginianus (assembly GCF_023699985.2). NCBI lineage: Eukaryota > Metazoa > Chordata > Mammalia > Artiodactyla > Cervidae > Odocoileus > Odocoileus virginianus. Next base: position 50,322,159 of record NC_069689.1, read on the forward strand.
GAGTAGGAAATGGCACTCCGCTCCAGTATTCCTGTCTAGAGAATCCTATGGACAGAGGAGGCTGGTGGGTTACAGTCCATAGGACTGCAAAGAATCGGACACAACTGAAGTGATTTAGCATACCTTGAAACTCCAGAACAGTTGTCATGAAGTAGTATCTTTGAAATCATCCACAATGGAGGAAAGTCTGCTATTTTGATAGTGTTACATTAAACAGCCATTGACATCTTGGGCAAAGCCTCAAGTTCTGACCTATTTAAGTCACCTGCTTGGACCTGCCACTGTCACACTTGTTTGCTTTCAGTTAGGACAGATAGGAAACACAGGTTCATCTCAATTTCTAAATCACAGAGCATGCCCTGAAACAAGTTTCTTATTTACTGGTATAATTAATGCGCTGTCTGGAATTAAGGTAAAGAATGAGATTGAGGTGGTACTAGTCATAAAGAACCCGCCTGCCAATGCAGAAGACATAAGAGATGCAGGTTTGATCCCTGAGTCAGGAAGATCCCCTGGATCCACTCCAGTACTCTTGCCTGGAGAATCCCGTGGACAGAGGAGCCTGGCAGGTTACAGTCCATGGGGTCACAAAGAGTTGGACATGACTGAAGCAACTCAGCATGCATGCATGGGTGGATATGAATCAACCTCAGTAGATATGAATCAACCCCTCCACTTTCCAAAGCAGGAATGATGATCAACATTTACTAGGCAGCAACTATGCTTGGCATTTTTCATCTGTCACTTTGTTTCCCCCTTGGAACAGCTGTTTGAGATACATATTACTGTATCATTTTACATCTTAAAAAGCTGACGTTTAGCAAGGTCATGGAACTCGTCACATGTCACACAAGAAGTAGCATCCACGTTCAAGCAGAGGCATATTCAACTACAGATCTCTTATTATTCCTCCTCCATCCTGCCACCTCTCTCGGAATTATTACAGTGCGTTCATGTGGACAGAAGGCTCCCCTGACAGCTGTAGATGGTTTGTTCTCTCCGATGGCATTTCAGGGAATCTGCTCTAAAAATAGTCTTTAAAAGTAAGCACATATTTATAGCAAAGAGGTGTTATAGGAAGTGTTTTCATTTGGAGGATGAAAGCTATTTATGTTTATTTACTCTGCCATTCCAGTCTGCTCCTTCATTGTCTTGTTTTCTCCACGTAGGAAAATCAGGACTAGGCTGTGAACTCTGTTTCCTGAAACTGCAACTCCTCAGAGAAGACAAATCCCATTGAACATGGCTGATTGACAGCCTTTTACTCTCAGGACCTCAGTGTCAGTAGTTGCCAAGACAAGAAAGAAGAAACAAGAAGAGTTTGGGGAAAAGGTCATCCCCAGTGCCGCCAAGAGCTGAGTTAGCAAGCAACATCCATAAACAAGCTCAATTCTGTTTTGCCTCCACTGCACAGCTGGGTCGTCCCACCCAGTGATGTTCCCATCACCAGATGTGTTAATTCCCCAGTGCAGTGAGCAGCTCGCGGTTTATCTGACACACGTGTGTTTAGTTCTGAGGGTCACTGCTCTCCCAGGTCAGCATTTTTCTCACGTCTCAAGTAAATCAGGCTTGACAAACCAGAGTGTCATCCTTGGTTTGCTCTCTCCCAAATACGCTGTTCAATCAATGCCAGTTCCCAATGGGTTACAACAAAAGGCAAACACTTTCGCTCCAGGCTGCTCTTCTCCCTGCCTGGAAGCTAATGATGGTTGAACAACGTGGAATGGGCGTGTTAGAAGTAACACATCTCCCCAGTGGGATACACTGGGAAATGTTGATCTTCCCTGAAGAGATATGAGCCCAAGAAGAGGAGGATGGAGCTGACACTCTTGTAGAATATGTTCCCACCTAGCCCTTCATAGACCCTCTGAAATATTTCTCAACCATTAGGCTGTAAGATGATAGTTTTCAGAGTAGGTGGCACAATAGAATATTGACTTGCATCGAAATAAGAATCTCTTAATAATTGAGATCTACTCATAACTGACCCCAGAGATGTCGATAGTATAAATGTCTATACCTATTAGCAACTGGCTTATTAAATAACCAAAAATATCAGAGATTCCATACATCACACTTGAAACTAGTCCTAGCCTCCTAGAATTGTAAATTATCATGTGTTCCTTTTGGCAAAGTTTTTTTTTTTTATGATTATATGTAACTGCTACATATTGACTCTTTGCATCTTCCTGCAAATCCATATGTTGAAGGTACAGCACCCAATGTGATGGTATTTGGAGACAGGGCTCTTGGGAGATGATGAAATTAGGCTTTAATAGCATCATAACTGAAGCTCCAATACTTTGACCACCTGATGTGAACAGCCGACTCATTGGAAAAGACCCTGATGCTGGGAAAGATTGAAGGCAGAAGAAGAGGGCAACAGAAGATGAGATGATTGGATAGCATCACCCATTCAATGGACATGAACTTGGGCAAACTCTGGGAAGTGGTGAGAGACATGAAAGTTTGGCGTGCTGCAGCCTGTGGGATCGCAAAGAGTTGGACATGACTTGGTTACTGAACAACGACAGAGGCTAGACTAGGTCATGAGGGTGGGACCCCCTTGGTGGGGTTATTGTCCCTAAGAGGAGGAAGAGAGATCTTTCTCTCTCATATGCACCTGCTGAAAAGATGGCAAGTGAGGAATTAGGCAGAAGTCAGCCATGGGGTTGCAAAGAGTCGGACACAGCTGAACCACTGAGCTTACGTGCCTGGACACACAGTCATCTGTAGGAAACAGGCTTTCACCAGGAACCAAACAGGCCAACGCCTTGATCTGACTTCCAGCCTCCACAACTGTGAGGAATAAATCTCTGTTTAAGCCATCTAGTGTATGGCATTTTGTTGTGGTAGCCTGAGCCAAGACAGTTATAATTTCCCTTCTAATCAAATTCGACTATTTCCCACAAATAAGTGAGAAATTCTGAAGTAATGGGGTGACGAGCTGTGAAGGTCATGGTCCAGGTGGGGTCAGATTTAGAATGCTCAGTTGTCTCTGGATCAAAGCAGAAGCCCTGAAAATGGTTCTCAGCACGTTATATCCCCAGTTCCAGAGAAAGGCCAAATGTAGTAGGGTAGATGTGGAGTAGAAATCAGTGTCAAGTCTGAGGAAATCGAACTGAGAAGACGTGGCCAGACAGATGTACTTCCGGAAGCTGTAGAATAAAAAGATCAAATTCAGGACATGGATGCACAGCCATTGCAATTATTTTGCACGGGAAATGAATGTTTTTCTCTTTCCTTTCTTCCCAAAACGTGCATGTGAGCACAATGTACTTAGCACTCTTTAACCTGTGAGTGTGTGTGTGTGTGTGTGTGTGTGTGTGTGCGCTCAGACGTGTCCAACTCCTTGTGACCCCGTGGACTGTAGCCCGCCAGGCTCCTCCGTCCATGGGATTTTCCAGGCACGAATACTGGAGTGGGTTGCCATTTCCTCCTCCAGGGGATCTTCCCGACCCAGGGTTTGAACCCTCATCTCTGGCCTCTCCTGCATTGTCAGGCAGATTCTAGTGCCACCTGGGAAGCCTGCAAGTGACTGAAACACTTGTAACAGGTTAACATCTCCCAAAAAGTGAAGTGTCTGGTCTCAGGCATGCCACTCCTGGATGCTCTCTCCATGTCCTGGGAGACTGTACCCCACCAGCCTTCAATTCCATTTCCGCTATGTGTTTTACTATCAGGCAACCCCTCCTCCAGTGGATGGAGAGAAGGGTCCCAGCAGTCTTGGGTTTACGACCCAGACATAAGGGAGCAAGAGGTTTTAGGCGAATGGTCATTGGCCAGGCTGGGTGACAGGCATTCCTGACCAATCCTGAGAAAACATGGACCAAATCTTGGACATGTCCCTACCCACTAGGCTGGGGTTTGAGGACAGCCACCCCCAAATCACAGCCTGAGAGTCTAGGAGAGGGGCAGTTCCCACGGAAAAGTGGTGCTCTCGCTGTGTGGAAGGAAAGCTGCTGCAGTCACAGACCAGCAGGCAGCGTTCACTTAACCATTTCTGTTTAAGGTACTTTGTTTGATTGTAGGGCGTGCATCCAAATTCTATCCAAATTCTCTATAGTCTTCTAACACTGACTATCATGTAAAGCTGTACACTGTGCTACAAACTCCATTCAAAATACATTAAGTGAGGTCATGACAAAAACTCTAGAAATAGAAATACTGGCGTAGAGAACAAATATATGAATAGCAAGGGGAAGGGGAAGTAAGAGCAAATGGGAGATTGGGATTGATGCATATACACTATTGATACTGTGTATACAATTGATAACTGCTGAGAACTTCCTGTATAGCACAGGAAATTGTACATTATACCCTGTGGTGATCAAGTGAGGAGGAAACCCAAAAGAGAGGGGATATATATACACATATGGCTGCTTCACTTTGCTATACAATAGAAACTAATACGGTACTGTAGAGAAACTACATTCCAATAAAACTAGTTGAAAATAAACAAAACAAAATGACAAAAAAACAACAAAATTCTGTAAAGCAAATTTCTTTCAATTAAAACATAAAGTGGTAAAACATTTAAAAAATAAATTAAATTAAAAAATAAATAAATAAAATGTGTCCATAATTCAAATGGTAAATACCCAGTAAGTATATGATACAAAATGAATTTTAAAATAAATGTTTGTCCTTTTTTTGCATATATCTTTTTTATTCAGAAAAAAAAAAAGAGAAACTCTAAAATACTTCTTGAAAATTGCTTTGTTCTTTACTCATTAAGTTGCATCCGACTCTTTTGTGACTCAAGGGTTGTAGCCCTCCAGGCTCCTCTGTCCATGGGATATTCCAGGCAAGAATGATGGAAAATTGCTCTATGAAAGGTTTGAATTTACTATTTTCTCATCAAAATGTCCAGCTCCCTCTGTAAATATGTGTATATATTTGTGTGCATATGTGTGTGTGACTTTGTCCACATAGACACTCATCACAAGTGGAAAACAAGCCCCCTCTTTTCCCACCCCCACTCCTACCGCAGGTCTATCCCTCCTGACCGGCCTCTGTTCTGAGCGCTGGGAAGACAGCCTGGAACCAGGGACCAACATGTAATTTGCTTTATGGAGGTATGAGTGCAGACAGCAAATAAACGGGCTAGAATTTACGAGGAATGTCATCCGGTGTCTGTTCCCCATAAAGCTGCAATCCAAGGTTTTTAGGAAGTCTGGCCCCCCTTTTGGGGGGTGCCCTGCGCGTGCTGCAGGCGGAGGGGAACCAGGCATTCTCCCCGGCTCCCTGGAGCCCGTCTCACAGGTGGCTGCTCCCGCCCCAGGGCACCATGCAAGATGCCACCTGGTGGTCTTATTCTTCCCTTGAAAAGAGCTGCTTATTTGTTAGCAGGAGGCAGTAGTGATTTTTCTTTCTTTTTGTTGTGTTTTACTTTTTAAAATTTTAATTGGAGGGTAATTACTTTACAATATTGTATTGCTTCTGCAATAATCAGCATGAATCAGCCATCAGTCAGTTCAGTTCAGTTCAGTCGCTCAGTCGTGTCTGACTCTTTGTGACCCCATGGACTGTAGCATGCCAAGCCTCCCTGTCCATTGCCAACTCCCGGAGCTTACTCAAACTCATGTCCACTGAGTCAGGGATGCCATCCAACCACCTCATCCTGTCGTTCCCTTCTCCTCCTGCCCTCAATCTTTCCCAAAATCAGAGTCTTTTCAAATGAGTCAGCTCTTCGCATCTGGTGGTCAAAGTATTGGAGTTTTAGCTTCAGCATCAGTCCTTCCAAAGAATATTCAGGACTGATTTCCTTTAGGATGGACTGGTTGGATCTCCTTGCAGTCCAAGGGACTTTCAAGAGTCTTCAGCACCACAGTTCAAAAGCATCAATTCTCTGGTGCTCAGCTTTCTTTACAGTCCAACTCTCACATTCATACATGACCACTGGAAAAACCACAGCCTTGACCAGATGGACCTTTGTTGGCTAAGTAATGTCTCTGCTCTTTAATATGCTGTCTGTCTAAGTTGGTCATAACTTTCCTTCCAAGCAGTAAGCATCTTTTAATTTCATAGCTGCAGTTACCATCTGCAGTGATTTTGGAGCCCCAAAAAATAAAGTCTGCCACTGTCTCCCTATCTATTTGCCATGAAGTGATGGGACCAGATGCCATGATCTTCGTTTTCTCAATGTTGAGCTTTAAACCAACTTTTTCACTCTCCTCTTTCACTTTCATCAAGAGGCTCTTTAGTTCTTCACTTTCTACCATAGGGGTGGTGTCATCTGCATACCTGAGGTTATTGAAATTTCTCCTGGCAATCTTGATTCCAGCTTGTGCTTCATCCAGCCCAGGATTTCTCATGATGTACTCTGCATATAAGTTAAATAAGCAGGGTGACAATATACAGCCTTGACGTACTCCTTTTCCTATTTGAAACCAGTCTGTTGCTCCGTGTCCAATTCTAACTGTTGCTTCCTGACCTGCATACAGGTTTCTCAAGAGGCAGGTCAGGTGGCCATAGGTTATATGTATACATATGTCCCCTCCCTCTGAACCTCCCTCCCACCTCCCTCCCCATCCCACCCCTCTAGGTTACAACACAGCCCCGATTTGAGTTTCCTGAATCATATGGCAAATTCCCACTGGCCATTTATTTTACACCTGGTAATGTAGGTTTCAATGTCCTATTCGTCCCTCCCTCTCTTTGCCCCACTGTGTCCCCACCTCTGTTCACTGTCGTATTCCCCATTGCTGCCCTGCAAATAGGGTTCATCAGTACCATCTTTCTAGAATCCATAGATATACATTAATACATGATATTTGTTTTTCTCTTTCTGACTTACTTCACTCTATATAATAGGCTCTAGGTTCATCCACCTAATTAGAACTGATTAGTTTTAAACCAACCCCAGGATGCAAGGTCTTTCTTCTTAGAGGAAAAACTGCCTTGGTTGGGTTACTCCCCTGTGTTCTTGCTAGATATGATGTTTATTTCCTCCACCCCAGATAAATTCTCTAGATTGTTTTCTGTGGGTCTTTTCATCATGTTACACCTCCAGATTTGTCATTGTTGCTGTGGTTTTAAACTGAATTAAAAAGCTAAGATTATAAACATGACTAAATTACTGACTTCCGGCTCAAAGTCAGCGTGGAATTAGTTGACAGGGGTTTTGGACATTTTGTGGATAAAGTGTACCTAAGTGGTAAGAATGATCCTCAATATTTGTAGAATGAATGAACTACTAAAAGTCCCTAGTGATGAAAATGTGTCTTTCAGCTGCAACTTTAACAATTTATGATAATTCTGCACTCGACAAATTTGATACTCACCTCCTTTTTATCCATCCACCTCTCTGTCATAGGCACTGCCTTAAGGGCAGTCCATGCCCCCTCCCAGTGGCTGTTGGCCCCACTCCCTCTGGCTAGGGGTTTGCAAAGGTGAACGCCCCAAACCTGTTATTTTAAAATATATACAAATGTAAACATATGTGTGTGACAGAGTTGTTGGCTGTATTTGAATCCCCTTCCATGCCTGTGCATAATGTCATATATATCCTATAATGCTTTGAAGCATGATTTTTTAATGCTTCTCTGTTTCAATTCATTGTATCATTACATTTTAATCTCCAGGAAGGATTCAGAATCTCTGGGGGAAAGAGGGACATAGAGGACAATACAAACCTCAGAACTTTAGTGAGGTTTGCTGTATATGATTATCCCACAACAACACAGTCTTCAGAATAATGCAGCTAAGCCTTTATCAATGCTTTTTCAGGTTTCTGCAGTTTGAGGATAATCTCCCTGGAATGTGCTAAATCTCGTCCTCCATGTGACCTTATAAGAAACCAGAGTATGCACAGATTCAATGTGGGAAGGGCTTGAAACCCTGTTTCAATAGCTCTGGGTGGAAATTTACAGGAATTAAAAGGAGTAGGTGAGTTCAGTTAAATGGTCTTCAGAACTTGGTATTACCCATGTATCTTCAGGATTAACATATAGCTGTTATTACACACAGAGAGACAAGCACACATCCTACTTTGTGTATCACAAAAAAAGAGATTAAAACCTTCGATTTCTACTGTGGCCACATTCCTTCTTTTCAGCTCCCACCCTGGGCAGGGTGCTTCATCTTTCAGATCATGCCTGTCTAGAGCTACACTTTCTCCCCAGTTCTGAGAACTTGCCCAATTAGTACATTTATTTCTCAGCTTTCTCATTGGTAAAATGGAGTTAATCATGGCCTGCATCTCGGAGAGTTGTCAGAATGAAATGAGCAAATTCATATGAAAGGGCTATAGCCCATAGGGAACCTGCACCCTGAGCACCCAGGAAGTCTTCAATAAATTTAAAGACTGTTCTTATAATGAGAACCTTAACCCTTTTCCAAGAAACAATGTGCAGGGTTTGGCATGAGGATATGTAAGAGGTTTTATGGGGAGAGTAATCTGGAAATTGGATGTGATTAAAAAATCTAAAAGTAATAATGTGGTGGTGAAATAGTTCTGGACCCGGAGTCAAGAGGTCTGGATATAGTTCTGGCTCTGTGGCTAGTTAATTGTGTGACTTGAGCTGAACAGAACCTTCTGGGCACTTACCACTTGCCAGATACTGAGGATTCAGAGGCCAAAAGGCCAGAAGCACCATCCCTGTGCTTCAAACACTCACAGACTTGTAGAAAATTATGGGAACGCAGAATAAAATACTATGTGATTCACACAATCAAACAGTTATAGAAAAGGGAATAATTTTACATTCCCTGGAGTTAACTCATGTGAACACAATTTAGAGGGTGGAGTTACACACATATGGGCTTTCCTGGTGGCTCAGATGGTATAAAATCTGGCGGCAGTGCAGAAGAACCAGGTTCTATCGCTACGTGGGAAAGATCCCCTGGAGAAAGGAACAGCTATTCTCTCCAGTATTCTTGCCTGGAGAATTCCATGGACAGAGGAGCCTAGTGGGCTACAGTCCATAGGGTCACAAAGAGTCAGACATGACTGAGTGACTAACACTTCTATTTTCAGACAGATATGGGTTAAAAACTCAAACCAGCAAGTGAAATTGGGTAAGTTATTTACCCTGATGTGGGCTTCCATTTCCTCTTTTATAAACTACTTATTCTATAAGAGTATTAGAAATATTAGAAATAATGCATATAAAGCATCCAGCCAGGATTGCTAATGTACGTTAAGTGTTGGGCACATGGTAGAAACACGGTTGAATATCTATCCCCTCTGAAACCTTTTTCAGCCCTCACATTTAAGCCTCTATGCATCAGACCCAAAGGAATGTTATGCTGTCACCTCCAAGTGCAGTTTTAGAAGCTGCTATGAACTTTACTGGAACTGAAAGTTTAATGTGGAAAGTTTCACGAATAGTTGTTGGTTCAGGTAGAGAGCCTGGGTGAATAAAGACATGAATATATTTCTAAATTTCACCAGCTTTTCTGCTAAGGCAAGGCAAAGGTTAGTCATTCGTTCTGCCTTTTTAATTCTCTTTCATTTCTTGCGAGAAGTTATTCCAACCAACAAATTATCATCAGTGCTATTTTCTCCTTCTTGGTGGGCGAGACACGCCACCCGGCAAGCTAAGCCTGATGAGAAAACATCGTCTCTCTCTAGAGAAAATTCCAGTTCTCTCACCCCACCCAAACCAAGGGAGAGTCCCTTGCTTGAATTGGGAAGCCCAAATTCCAAAGTGTAGTCTTAGTCATAAACTCTTGCTAGTTTGAAAACTCTACCAGATTGCAGAAAAGAGCCCACATTCTACCATCGTGGAACTATGAAGGAGAAGGATGCTCAGTGATCATTTGGCCCTGCAAATGAGGAAACCCAGAGCAGGGGAGATGCAAAGACCTGTCACATGGTTACCATAGCAACATGGGTAGGAATTTGAATGGTTCTATGAAGACCTACCAGACATTTTAGAACTAACATCCAAAGAAGATAGCTTTTTCATTAAAGGGAATTGGAATGCAAAAGCAGGAAGTCAAGAAACACCTGGAGTAACAGGAAAATTTGGCCTTGGAGTACAGAATGAAACAGGACAAAGGCTCATAGAGTTTTGCCAAAAGAACACACTGGTCATAGCAAACACCCTCTTCCAACAACACAAGAGAAGACTACACATGGACATCACCAGATGGTCGACACCAAAATCAGATTGATTATATTCTTTGCAGCCAAAGATGGAGAAGCTCTATACAGTCAGCAAAATGAAGACCAGGAGCTGACTGTGGCTCAGATCATGAACTCCTTATTGCCAAATTCAGACTTAAATTGAAGAAAGTATGGAAAACCTCTAGACCATTCAAGTATTACCTAAATCAAACCCCTTATGATTATACAGTGGAAGTGAGAAATAGATTGAAGGGACTAGATCTGATAGACAGAGTGCCTGATGAACTATGGATGGAGGTTTGTGACATTGTACAGGAGACAGGGATCAAGACCATCCCCAAGAAAAAGAAATGCAAAAAAGCAAAATGACTGTCTGAGGAGGCCTTACAAATAGCTGTAAAAAGAAGAGAAGTGAAAAGCAAAGGAGAAAAGGAAAGATACACCCATCTGAATGCAGAGTTCCAAAGAATAGCCAGGAGAGATAAGAAAGCCTTCCTCAGTGATTGGTGCAAAGAAATAGAGGAAAACAATAGAATGGGAAAGACTAGAGATCTCTTCAAGAAAATTAGAGATACCAAGGGAACATTTCATGCAAAGATGGGCTCAATAAAGGACAGAAATAATATGGACCTAACAGAAGCAGAAGATATTAAGAAGAGGTGGCAAGAATACACAGAAGAACTGTACAAAAAAGATCTTCACGACCCAGATAATCATGATGGTGTGATCACTCTTGAGAAATCTGTATGCAGGTCAGGAAGCAACAGTTAGAAATGGACACGGAACAACAGACTGACTCCAAATAGGAAAAGGAGTACATCAAGGCTGTATATTGTCACCCTGCTTATTTAATTTATATGCAGAATACATCATGAGAAATGCTGGGCTGGAAGACGCACAAGCTGGAATCAAGATTGCCTGGGAGAAATATCAATAACCTCAGGTATGCAGATGACACCACCCCTATGGCAGAAAGCGAAGAAGAACTAAAGAGCCTCTTGATGAAAGTAAAAGAGGAGAGTGAAAAGGTTGGCTTGAAGCTCAACATTCAGAAAACTAAGATCATGGCATCCGATCCCATCACTTCGTGGCAGGTAGATAGGGAGACAGTGGCAGACTTTATTTTTGGGGGGTCCCAAATCACTGCAGATGGTGATTGAAGCCATGGAATTGAAAGACATTTACTCCTTGGAAGGAAAGTTATGACAAACCCAGAGAGCATATTAAAAAGCAGAAACATTACTTTGCCAACAAAGGTCCGTCTAGTCAAAACTATGGTTTTTCCAGGGGTCATCATGTATGCATGTAAGAGTTGGACTATAAAGAAAGCTGAGCGCCAAAGAATTGATGCTTTTGAACTGTGTTAGAGAAGACTTTTGAGAGTCCCTTGGACTGCAAGGAGATCCAACCAGTCCATCCTAAAGGAGATCAGTCCTGAATATTCATTGGAAGGACTGATGAAACTCCAATACTTTGGCCACCTGATGCGAAGAACTGACTCATTTGAAAAGACCCTGATGCTGGGAGAGATTGAAGGCAGGAGGAGAAGGGGATGACAAAGGATGAGATGGTTGGATGGCATCCCTGACTCAATTGACATGGGTTTGGATAACCTCAGGAGTCAGTGATCGACAGGGAGGCCTGGAGTTCTGTGGTTCATGGGGTCGCAAAGAGTCGGACATGACTGAGCAACTGAACTGACTGACTGACTGACTCTTCACTACACATTCAATCTTTTCAAATAATCTAATCAATGTAAAGTCCAACATAAAAATACAAATATAATCAAACACATTTAGTCCTCCAATCACATTTCCTGGAAACTTTTGATAAAGGCAATACTGACAGTAGAGACAGAGAAAAAAAAATTATAAATGAAGGTACATGAGATTAAGTCATGTGTTTATTAACAAGATGTTTGCTATTTTTCATTCATTTCCATGAAGCCCATCAATATCACAGGGTTCGGGATTAGATACATATTAATTGTGAGAAAAGTGGAAGTGTTCTGGGATGTTGAAGAGGATGAAATGTTATTTTCTCCCGTTTCAGTGACAATATAAAATATAAATAGACATTAGTTAAAAACTAAGAAATCTGAATAAAGTATGAGCTTTAGTAATAATATATCAATATTTGTTCATTAATTGTGACAAGTGTCATATTAATTTAAGATGTTAATAATCAGGGAAACTGGGTATAGGGTATGTGGGAACTCTCTGCCCTCTCTTCTCTACAAATCTAAAACTGTTCTAAATAGGAAGTTTATTTAAAAAAAATAAAATAGAAAACAAAGAAGCAGAAAAACTTCCACCTGTCTTCCACCACGCTCTTAGATATTGGGCAATCTCGATTAGGGCTAAGTTAGAAGGGAAATGTGGGTGTGTTTAAATGACATGAGAGATCATATATACATGAATTTGTATTTCAGGCTATATGCAAGGCAAATGAAGATGAACTTTGAGTATCCGTTGCCGGTTGCCATTTCCTCCTCCAGGGTATCTTCCTGACCCAGGTATTGAATCTGCATCTCTTGCATTTCCAGATTAGCTCCCTGAAACCTTTAATGCCTTTTCCTTTTCCCACTGTTAGTGAACACAAAGACCATTTTCTGAAGAGCTGGCCAAAATATGAGATAGCTGATGACAGTTTTGAGTCATTGTGTCTCTTTAGAACCTTTCTGGATGTGATAGTTTCTCAGAGCCTCTTTTGCTTTTTTAAAGACCTTGACGGTATTGAAAAGTAATGATAAAGCAGTTTGTAAACTGTCTCCAGATTGCAACTGGGATTTGTCTGATGTTTCTCTCCTAATTATAATGAGTTTATGAGTTTTGTTAAGGAAAAGCAACATACCATGTTTACCATATCTTATCAAGGGTACCTACTATCAGTTTGATGTATTACTGTTGATTTGACCTTAATCACCCGGCTGAAGTCGTATTCACCAGGTTTCTCCACTGTGAAGTTACTCTGTCGCCCTCTTTCCACTTGGTACGCTTTAGAAACAAATAACCATGTGCAACCTATTTTTGAGTGGGATTCATGCTCCTCCTCCTTGAGGATGGAATATCTATATGAATTATTTTTAATCCAATATTGATAGTACATTTATGTATTATTAACCATTTATTATGCAATCATTTATTTATATCAGTATGAAGTCAGGGATATTTAGGTGACACAGTGGTTAAGTACCCGCCTGCCAATACAGGAGACATAAGAGACGCAGGTTCTATCCCTAGGTTGAGAAGATGCCCTGGAGAAGGAAATGGCAACCCATTCCAGAATTCTTGCTTGGGAAATCCCATGGACAGAGGAGCCTGGTGGGCTCCATGGCATTGCAAAGAGTCGGACACGATTGAGTGACTTTACACACAAATACTTATTTTGTTGCTCAAATAACCCCAACTGTGCCATGGAAAGCTCTGTCAGTAGACTTACATGTGTTTTCAAATAATCCTTATATTGTGATTTTTTTTTTTCTTTTTGAGAATTTTCTTACTATTTGACATTACAAGATGTTCTAGAATTGTCTTGTATATTTCCTACCCCAGAAACTAGAATCATCTCCTTCTATAAGAAACACTGGTTTCTTTCTTTGGAGAATGCTTTTAGAGACAAAGACCTGGCCACTAGGTGTATCATAATTTGTGCACATATATAAATATTTCTATATGTGACCACCTGTGTTTTTATTAAGCTGAACGTGAGTTCATACTGATATGTGCAATTTCAATTCATCTTCATATCCATTAAGACATCATTCATTCTAGCATGCTCCCCTCGGTTTTCTGTAAATTCCCATTTGAACAGTGAGAAACCTTGCATTCTCCATCCATCACCTGTTTACTTAATTGTTCAAATACAGGACACATAGTGGTATCAGACCTCTTGGTTGGTATTTTCTGCATGCAGCATTTGGTATTTTCATTTGTTTGGATTTTGGCCAAATTAACAGTTATGCAGTGGTAGCTCACTGCTGTTTTAATTCACAGTTCTCTGATGATAAATAATGATTTCTGTTACTGATTTCTAGTTTAATTTGCTAGTGTTTAATTAACACATCTGAGAACATACTTTGTATAATTTCTGCTTTAAAAAATTAATGTGAAAAAAAATTAATGTGGTTTATGGCCTAGAAAGTTGTCTGTTTGGTGAATGGTCCAGGTGAGCTTGACAAGAATGTTTATTCTACTATTGTTCCTTGGCATATTCTTTAAGTGTCAATTAGATGAAGTTGACTGATAGTGCTGTTAAGGTCAACTTGCTGATTTTGTGCTTTTTTGATCTATCAGTTATTGAAAAAGGGGGTATTGAAGTCTACAGCCATAATAGTAAACTTGTGTATTTCTTCCCGAGGTTCTATCATTTTTCACCTCATGTATTTCAATGCTCTGTTATTAGGCACATACATGTTTAGGATTGTTATACCTTTTTGAAGACTTGGCCCCCCTATCATTGTGCATTACTTCTCTTTATGCCTGATAAGTTTCCTTATTCTGAAGTTTGCTTTGTCTGAAATTGACACACATGCTCTGGTTTTCTTTTGATTGATGTTATCATGATATGTCTTCAGCATGGTATATCTTCCTGCATTCCTTTGTTTTTAATGTATTGGGATCTTTATACTTAAAGTGAGTTTCTTCTTGGAGATGACATGTAACTGTATCTTGTTTTTTTACCCACTCTGGGAGCACATATCTTTAAGTTGGTGAATTTAGATGATTCAAATTTTAAATCATTATTGATATATTCGGGTTGATATCTATCCCATTTGTAACTATTTCCCCTTTGTTTTTTATTTTTCTTCCCTCAAATTTTCTGCCTTCTCTTGTTTTAATTGTGTATTTTATATGTCCTTGAGTCTTCCTGGTGGCTCAGATGGTAAAGAATCTGGTTGCAATGCAGGAGAACTGGGTTCAGTCCCTGGGTTGGGAAGATCCCCTGGAGAAGGGAATGGCTACTCACTCCAATAATCTTGCCTGGAGAATTCCATGGACAAAGGAACCTAGCAGGCTACAGTTCATTCATGGGGTCACAAAGAGTCAGACATGACTGAGTAACTAACACTTTGCACTTTTTACATGCCCTTAAAATGAGAATTTCACTCACCTAGTTGGAAACTTAAACACAATGAGAATAGTAGATCCTGGAGTCTCAGGGACCAAATGACAACACTCAACAGCCAAAGGCAAAGAGGGCATGGCTACCATAATGGGAGCAGAGTCAGAACAGCAATTAGAAAGGACTGGATAAGTGAAAGTGAAGTGAAAATCGCTCAGTCGTGTCTGACTCTTTCTGACCCCATGGACTATAGTCCATGGAATTCTCCAGGCCAGAATACTGGAGTGGGTAGCCTTTCCCTTCTCCAGGGGCTTGGATAGAGGAGGAGTAAAATGATAGCAAAGACATGGGGAAATTTTAGAGTGATGAAATGCTTCTGTATATTTATTGTGGTTGTGAGCACATTTGTACACTGTACGCATTTGTCAAAACTCACTGATCAAAAAAATAAAAAGATAATTCACTGATCTCTACACTTTAAAGAGATAAATATTTCTGTATGTAAACTATAATTCAATAAGCCAGACTTTTAAAAAACCACACAGATGAAAGTAGTGCAATGGAAATAAAATAACCTTAGGATTCAGAAATACTTGAATTTGCTTTCCAGCCTCTCTGCTCATAATTCTGTCATTTAACCATTTAACTACTGATTCATCTATCCATCCATCTAGTCAATTGAAATGTTAAAAATCTTCTATGTTTTGGAGATGACTAATTAGCTAGGACAGGGCAAATCATTACCCTCTAGATCAAGTATATTTGACCTGATGTCTGAGTAATAAGAAAGAACAGTTCAGGGGACCATCTGGGAAATGCATTCTAGCAAAGATAAAAGTAAACAGTGGAAAGAGGTGGGGATAAGCATAGCATGTTTGAAAGTTATGTAGAGTATCCATGTAGCTGTAAGAAGTGAGCTAAGGACTGGAAGGAGATGAGATCACAGAAGAGGTAGTTACCAGACCAGACCAGAGATGCATCCATGGGCTCTGATAAACCGAGGTTTTATTCTGAGAGCAATGGTAAGCCACATAAAGAGTTTAAGCCAGACAGGTCACATGTTCAAATACATGTTTTAAAATGGACTATTCTAGCTAATATATGGATAGTTACCAGTGGCATGTGGGCAAAGAATACATTTGGAGGTAGGGACAGAATGAAAATTGATGGACTGGATAGGATGAGTGAGAAAAACAAAGGATGTCATAAGATTGTTTACTGAACCTACTTTAAGTTTTTATTTTTATATAAATTTTGTTAAGTGTAACCAGTAATATGTATTTCACAATGTTATTGAGAGGATTACTTGGGACAATAAAAGTAAAACACTGATCACAGAATCTACCAGAGATTAGAGCCCCAAATGATTTGCTAAGCTTTTCTGAACCAACATTTTATCAATATGAATATTGATAGATATCTTTGTCCTTTAGAAAACATTCATGGACCTAATGTTCCATTTACTGCCAAATTTCAGGTTCTATTACCTTAGTTCTCTAAGTCTCAATTATCCAATTTGAAATAAGCAAATATAGCTAAATAGAATTGAAGGATTGAGTTCTGGGCAGTGGGGGTGGGGGACAGATACTCCTTATGTTGATTTAGAGAGGGAGGTCTTGTTTCTGAAAGACAGGTGCTATTTCATACAATCCCACTTCTCACTTTGTACTTTTGAAAATATAAATACTGCTGTTGTGTTTCTTCCATTTACAAAAAAAAAGGGGGGGCCAATTAAACCATATATGGAGAAAATGATAAAAATAACTATCAATGTCTAATACACTAGATTTTCCTCCAAAGAATATTATACGTACATATATATACATATGTATATATACAGTTTTACTAAAAAAGTAACTATATATATATATAAATTCTAAGAATCATAACCAGGTTCTAATAATTTGATTTTCTGTGTAATAACCTTATGATCATGATGAAAAGTGAAAGTGAAAGTCGCTCAGTTGTGGCTGACTCTTTGCGACCCCATGGACTGTACAGTCTGTGGAATTCTCTAGGCCAGAATATTGGAGTGGGTAGCCTTTTCCTTCTACAGGGGATCTTTCCAACCCAGGGATCGAATCCAGGTCTCCCGCACTGCAGGCAGATTCTTTACCAGCTGAGCCACCAGGGAAATCCATGATCATGATGAAGTGCTTACCAATTTCTCCCAGACATGGTTGATTACTTCCTAAATTCGCTGAAGCAACAGATGCTTTCAACAATTTTCTACACATTTATTTATTCATTATTGCAATCTTAGTTCCATTTATAGGTTATTTCTGAGGGTCAGTGAAATGATTCATTATGATGACTACATCAGTAAAGCCTCAGGTAGCAAATGGATGTGATAAATACACTACTTGAGTTGATGAAGAAAAAATCAGCAAACTTGTAAATTCATAGAGTTTATGCCATCTGATAAGTGGAAAGAAAATTAAAATAATATATTAACAAAAAATCAGAGAAATACGGGGCACCATTAAAAACAGTAACATCTACATAAAGGGAGTCACAGATGGAGAAGAAAGGCAAAAGAGTAGGAAAAATACTTAAAGAAATTATAACTAAAAATGTCCAAATCTGATGAAAAATATTAATTTTTAAAACCAAAATGTTCAATGAACTCCAAGTAGAATAAATGCAAAGAAATTCACACCCATACACATCAAGGAACAGTTGTTGAAAGTCAAAGACAAAGAGAAAACCTTGAAAACAGTAAGAGAAAATAGATTCACATACAAGAAAATCCAATGAAATCAACAATTGACTTTTCAAGAAAAATGGAGGCCAGAACACAATGGGATAACATATCTGAAGTGATGCAGGAAATGGAAAACTGTTCATCAGAAACAATATCCAGTAAAATAATGTTTTAAAAATTAAGGCCAAATAAAAATATTCTGAGATAAATTAAAAACTGAGAAAATGCATTGCCATCAGATAAATCTTACAAGAAATGCTAAAGGAATTTCTTCAGGCTAAAAGCAAATAACAGCAGAGGAAAATCTGAATCCACATGAAAAAAGAAAGTGCATCAGTTAAAGTAACTGGGCAAATAATTGTAAAGTGCACTATAATTGCATATTTATTCTCCTTTTTGTCTTATTTAATTTAAAAAGCAATTGCTTTAAGCAACAATCATATTGTTGAATCTATAACATATATAAATATAATATTTTAGACAAAAGTGCAAAGGAAACAGATGGGAACAAATTTGTTCTGAAGTAATAAAATGATACTGTGGGGTAACTCAAATTCACTTAATATAACAAAACTATAAATAGATCCTTGCTACCTCTCCTTCCTTCAGCTTCTTTGAAATACATAAAGTTATATAGAATGATAAATGTAATGTATTAATGGATTTATTTTATTTGTAGACATAATATTTATAACAATACCAAAAAGAAAAGGAAGAGGAAAGAATAGAACAATAGGAATATCAAAAAAGACTTTAAAATTTTAAAAAGATAATTAGAGAGAAATAAGAATACTTTATAATGAAAAACTGGCCAATGAATCAGGAAGATATAACAATACATAGGTGTATAACATTTTAAAAGGGCTTCAAAATACATTAATATTGAAAGAATTGAAAAAAAAGGAAGAAAATTCAAAAATAATACTGGGATACTAAAACACCCCACTTTATATAATGGATAGAACAACTAGACAGAAAACTAACAAGGAATTGGAAGACTTGAAAAACACTATAAACCAAATAGACATAACAGACATCTATAAAAAAAAACACTATACCCAACAAAAACAGAATAAACATTCTTCTTAAGTGCACTTGGACATTCTCCAGGAGAGCCCCTATGTTAGGACATAAAACAAGCCTCGATAAATTGGAAAATATTTAAATAATCCAAAGTATATTCTCAAACCTCAATGAAATAAAATTAGAAATATATGACAGGACTGCAGTGTACAGCAGGACTATGAGGAGTTCCATGGACCCACTCTCCAGTAAAACTGATGAAAATTATTTTAAAAGAATCAGAGCTCTTGAAAGTCTCCTGAGGCATATAGCAAATAAAACAAATATTCAAGAAAACCTCCTAAAATTTAGTAAGAATAGCAAGACTCTCTGGTATCCAAGTAGAGACCCACTCTTTTCCTACTGCCTTCCTGACTCAGTGATAGTCTACTCCAGACTGGAGACCCCTCTTACTCCAGCTCTCTGTCAGAGCTACCTTCCAGGCATCAGCATTTCTCCTTCTGCTCCCAGCTGCCAGTGCTAAGGCCAAGTTCTGGGTGGGTGCACATTGTGACGTGGTAGTCCATCATGCGTCTCAAAAATAGAGGGAGAAAGGGAGAGAGAGAGAGAAAGGGGAACCAAGAGCTCTCCTTTACAGAGAAAGCCAGGAAGTAAAGGGAGAATAAATGCTAGACTTGAAAAATTCTGCTTGAACCACCAGTGTAATAATGGATTGGGCATGGAACATCAGTGGATAATAAAACCATTCTGTGAAATGTTGTTGGAGAACATTATAGTCAGATGGTGACATAAATCATCCCACAGATTGCTTATTAATTGGAAAGAGAGAAATAAAATGACTTTACAATGAGGAACCTTGTCAGTCACCACATTTTAGCAAAATAAACTAAACTGAGGTTTACAAAGGTGAGAAATTTCACATCAGGACCTCGCCTAAGAAGATACAGCATCACCTAAGAAGTCTCTTGCCAAAATATGTTCAATCCAAGGCAAATCAAGCCTCCAGACCTCACTTTCATTTATGGAAAATACAGAGGTTGAAGGCTAAATAAAATGACAGAAGGATGAAATAATGAGAACCAGACTGAGAGTTGTTTTATATGATGAAAGATTTAGACCCAATAAAAAATCAATGTTGTGAAAGAAAACGTAGAGGGAATGTTCCAGAATAAAAGAAGTTAAAGAAATATTAAAAGCAAATGTAATATGTGAATTTTGACAGATACTGATTCAAAGGCCTCAACTATAAAATGTATTTGGGGGATACTGGAACATTTCAATAAAGACTAAATCCCAGCTTATATTATATATTATTGCAATAATTTTACTTAAATTAAGTATGTTAAAAACATTCCTTTAAAGTATTTAAAGAATGTCATTTCCAGGAGATATATGCTTAAATATTTAGGGAAGGGATGCTATGATATTAATATCTTCAACATAATTTATAATGTTTAGCAACTTTGTGATAAATAGAAAGAGGAAGAGAAAACAACAATTGTGACAGCATGTATACAATTACTGAATCTGGGAGTAGGTTATGTGGGAATTCATTCTACTTTTTTTCTAAATTGTCTGTACATAGGGAAATTGTCATAACATAAAGTTGAGAGGATTGCATATGTTTTAAATGTTATAAAATATACTTACGAATAACTAAAGTAAGAAATCACAAGAGGAAATTAGAAAAATACTTAGAACTGAATGATGCCAAAACCAATACTGAGCAGTAAGTGTTAATCAGAAAAGCTAATCAGGAAAATATTGATCCCCTGCAGGCTGGCATCCTTGAACAGAGGTTGGTCTCATATAAAGCTCTGGAAAACCCGCTCAGGTTCAGAACTTTTGGTCAGCCAGGGTTCAGGTCCCCATCCCCAACTATACCCAAAGAGGAGCTGGTGCTTACCCAGCCATGAGCATGGAATAGGCAAGAGAGAACTGGAAAATGGATCCTCCCAGATCATATTGCAATTGAGTTCCAGCTCCTGATCCCAATGGGGCAAGAGCCAGGGCTTTCTCAATTTGTACACCCAAGGCTTGGAGTCCTCCTCCCAGACTGTGACATCTGAGCCTTCCAGACTGCTCTGAGCAGCCCCAGGAGGGGACAGGGATGTGAGAGCCCTGCATTCCTGACTCTTATCCTGCCCCGTGATTTTTTCCAAATGTGCACAGTTCCTGCAGCTTGACATACACGCTGCTTGGTCACTAGTTGCACAAAATGTATTAAAAATTTATGATATAGAGCTAATGTAATATTTAAAGGAAATGCATACCTTGAGGAGACTGTGTTAAAATAAGACCTGATAATTAATAGCTTAGAGAAAGCAAATTAACACATCATAAAAAAGAGAAACAAAATAAACAGAGAAAAGTAGACAAAAGGGAAATAAGATGAGAGAAGAAATCGATAAACACAAAATATCACTATACTATAGGGGATTAACAATGTCAAGGTTAATTCCTTGAGAATAGTAAAACATGACTCCTCTGCTGCTGCTGAGTCGCCTCAGTCGTGTCCGACTCTGTGCGACCCCATAGACAGCAGCCCACCAGGCTCCCCCGCCCCTGGGATTCTCCAGGCAAGAACACTGGAGTGGGCTGCCATTTCCTTCTCCAATGCATGAAAGTGAAAAGTGAAAGTGAAGTCGCTCAGGCGTGTCCGACTCTTCGTGACCCCATGGACTGCAGCCTACCAGGTTCCTCCGTCCACGGGATTTTCCAGGCAAGAGTACTGGAGCGGGGTACCATTGCCTTCTCCGAAGACTCCTCTAAGAGTTAGTTAAAAAAGAACAGTCATGATAAGAAATTTTAAATTTGAATACAATTCATGAATGTAGTGTGAATTATTGATAGATCATTTTGTAAAAAATTCTACATCAATAAACTTGACAACTTACATAAAAGCTCAAATCCTTGAAAACTATGGTTTTTCAAAATCACTTAATTTCTTAAGAAGAAATATTTAAAAGCAGAATGATATTATAGTCTTTAAATAAGTCAAATCATCACAGATTCTCCAACAAATATAGTCCAGATAGCATTATAAAGTTCTGTTAAAAATTTGAGACAAATACTTTGAATACTACATGAAATATTTCAGGAAAATTGAAAAGATACAAATTTAATATTATTAGGGACAGAAGAACTATTTGATAAAATTTGACAACTACTTATGACAAATCTCTTAACAGACTAAGAATGGAAGGGGATCCATAGTAAATCTACAGCACATAGCTGAGCCAATGATGAAACACTAAAAGCACTCCTTTTAAAACAGAAGTAAAATGACTACTATTATCCCTCTTATTCCACAAAAAATTGAAGGTCCTGGATAACTTGATAAGACATAAAGAGATAAAACATACAGAGATTGAAAAGTAAGAAGCAAAACTTTTAATATTTGAAAAATATATGATTACTTACATAGTTAAATATTCAATAAAAAAGCAAGTACAAGTTACTAAAATTCACAACAGTTTAGACAGATTGCTTTTAATATATAAAAATAAAATCACAGCTGCACTTTAGTCAATAACAAAAAATAATTAGAAAATTCAATTTTAAGTAAACTAGCATTTATCAAAGCAGCATAGAGTGAGGTAATTAATTAAAAACAAATCTATTCTGGAGAAGGTTCCGTGTGCACTTGAGAAAAAGGTGAAGTTGATTGTTTTGGGGTGAAACGTCCTATAGATGTCAATTAGGTCTAGCTGGTCCATTGTGTCCGTTAAAGTTTGTGTTTCCTTGTTCATTTTCTGTTTAGTTGATCTATCCATAGTTGTGAGTGGGGTATTAAAGTCTCCTAATATTATTGTGTTACTATTAATTTCCTCTTTCATACTCATTAACGTTTGCCTTACATATTGCGGTGCTCCTATGTTGGGTGCATATATATTTATAATTGTTATATCTTCTTCTTGGATTGATCCTTTGATCATTATGTAGTGTCCATCTTTGTCTCTTTTCACAGACTTAATTTGAAAGTCTATTTTATCTGATATAAGTATTGCGACTCCTGCTTTCTTTTGGTCTCCGTTTGCGTGGAATATTTTTTTCCAGCCCTTCACTTTTAGTCTGTATGTGTCCCTTGCTTTGAGGTGGGTCTCTTGTAGACAGCACATATAGGGGTCTTGCTTTTGTATCCATTCAGCCAGCCTTTGTCTTTTGGTTGGGGCATTCAACCCATTTACATTTAAGGTAATTATTGATAGGTATGGTCCCGTTGCCATTTATTTTGTTGTTTGGGGTTCACGTTTATACCACCTTTCTGCGTTTCCTGTCTAGAGAAGATCCTTTAGTATTTGTTGAAGAGCTGGTTTGGTGGTGGTGAATTCTCTCAGTTTTTGCTTGTCTGTAAAGCTTTTGAGTTCTCCTTCATATCTGAATGAGATCCTTGCTGGGTACAGTAATCTAGGTTGTAGGTTATTCTCTTTCATTACTTTAAGTATGTCCTGCCATTCCCTTCTGGCCTGAAGGGTTTCTATTGATAGATCAGCTGTTATCCTTATGGGAATCCCTTTGTGTGTTATTTGTTGTTTCTCCCTTGCTGCTTTTCACATCCTGGGCCATAAATCTAGTCTTGGTAAATTCAAAAAGATTGAAATCATTCCAGTCATCTTTTCTGACCACAGTGCAGTAAGATTAGATCTCAATTACAGGAAAAAAATTATTAAAAATTCAAACATATGGAGGCTAAACAACACGCTTCTGAATAACCAACAAATCATAGAAGAAATCAAAAAAGAAACCAAAATATGCATAGAAATGAATGAAAATGATAACACAACAACCCAAAATCTATGGGACACTGTAAAAGCAGTGCTAAGGGGAAGACTCATAGCATTACAGGCCTACCTCAAGAAACAAGAAAAAAGTCAAATAAATAACCTAATTCTACACCTAAAGCAACTAGAGGAAGAAGAAATGAAGAACCCCAGGGTTAGTAGAAGGAAAGAAATCTTAAAAATTAGGGCAGAAATAAATGCAAAAGAAACTAAAGAGATCATAGCAAAAATTAACAAAGCTAAAAGCTGGTTTTTTGAAAAAATAAACAAAATTGACAAACCATTAGCAAGACTCATTAAGAAACAAAGGGAGAAGAACCAAATTAACAAAATTAGAAATGAAAATGGAGAGATCACAACAGACAACACTGAAATACAAAGGATCATAAGAGACTACTACCAGCAGCTCTATGCCAATAAAATGGACAACTTGGAAGAAATGGACAAGTTCTTAGAGAAGTATAACTTTCCAAAACTGAACCAGGAAGAAATAGAAGATCTTAACAAAACGATCACAAGCAAGGAAATCGAAACTGTAATCAGAAATCTTCCAGCAAACAAAAGCCCAGGACCAGATGGCTTCACAGCTGAATTCTACCAAAAATTTAGAGAAGAGCTAACACCTATCTTACTCAAACTCTTCCAGAAAATTGCAGAAGAAGGTAAACTTCCAAACTCATTCTATGAGGCCACCATCACCCTAATTCCAAAACCAGACAAAGATGCCACAAAAAAAGAAAACTACAGGCCAATATCACTGATGAACATAGATGCAAAAATCCTTAACAAAATTCTAGCAAACAGAATCCAACAACATATTAAAAAAATCATTCATCATGACCAAGTGGGCTTTATCCCAGGAATGCAAGGATTCTTTAATATCCGCAAATCAATCAATGTAATACACCACATTAACAAATTGAAAGATAAAAACCATATGATTATCTCAATAGATGCAGAAAAAGCCTTTGACAAAATTCAACATCCATTTATGATTAAAACTCTCCAGAAAGCAGGAATAGAAGGAACATACCTCAACATAATAAAAGCTATATATGACAAACCCACAGAAAGCATCACCCTCAATGGTGAAAAATTGAAAGCATTTCCCCTGAAATCAGGAACAAGACAAGGGTGCCCACTCTCACCACTACTATTCAACGTAGTTTTGGAAGTTTTGGCCACAGCAATCAGGGCAGAAAAAGAAGTAAAAGGAATCCAGATAGGAAAAGAAGAAGTGAAACTCTCGCTGTTTGCAGATGACATGATCCTATACATAGAAAACCCTAAAGACTCTACCAGAAAATTACTAGAGCTAATCAACGAATACAGTCAAGTTGCAGGATATAAAATTAACACACAGAAATCTCTTGCATTCCTATACACTAACAATGAGAAAACAGAAAGAGAAATTAAGGAAACAATACCATTCACCATTGCAACAAAAAGAATAAAATACTTAGGAGTATATCTACCTAAAGAAACAAAAGACCTATACATAGAAAACTATAAAACACTGATGAAAGAAATCAAAGAGGACACAAGCAGATGGAGAAATATACCGTGTTCATGGATTGGAAGAATCAATATTGTCAAAATGGCTATACTACCCAAAGTAATCTATAGATTCAATGCAATCCCTATCAAACTACCAACAGTATTTTTCACAGAACTAGAACAAATAATTTCACAATTTGTATGGAAATACAAAAAACCTCGAATAGCCAAAGTAATCCTGAGAAAGAAGAATGGAACTGGAGGAATCAATCTGCCTGACTTCAGACTCTACTACAAAGCCACAGTCATCAAGACAGTATGGTACTGGCACAAAGACAGAAATATAGATCAATGGAACAGAATAGAAAGCCCAGAGATAAATCCACGAACCTATGGTCACCTTATCTTTGACAAAGGAGGCAAGGATATACAATGGAAAAAAGATAACCTCTTTAACAAGTGGTGCTGGGAAAACTGGTCAACCACCTGTAAAAGAATGAAACTAGAACACTTTCTAACACCATACACAAAAATAAACTCAAAATGGATTAAAGATCTAAATGTAAGACCAGAAACTATCAAACTCCTAGAGGAGAACATAGGCAAAACACTCTCCGACATAAATCACAGCAGGATCCTCTATGACCCACATCCCAGAATTTCAGAAATAAAAGCAAAAATAAACAAATGGGACCTAATGAAACTTAAAAGCTTTTGTACAACAGAGGAAACTATAAGCAAGGTGAAAAGACAGCCCTCAGATTGGGAGAAAATATTAGCAAACGAAGCAACAGACAAAGGATTAATCTCAAAAATATACAAGCAACTCCTCCAGCTCAACTCCAGAAAAATAAATGACCCAATCAAAAAATGGGCCAAAGAACTCAACAGACATTTCTCCAAGGAAGACATACAGATGGCTAACAAACACATGAAAAGATGCTCAACATCACTCATTATCAGAGAAATGCAAATCAAAACCACAATGAGGTACCATTACACGCCAGTCAGGATAGCTGCTATCCAAAAGTCTACAAGCAATAAGTGCTGGAGAGGGTGTGGAGAAAAGGGAATCCTCTTACACTGTTGGTGGGAATGCAAATTAGTACAGCCACTATGGAAAACAGTGTGGAGATTTCTTAAAAAGCTGGAAATAGAACTGCCATATGACCCAGCAATCCCACTTCTGGGCATACACACCAAGGAAACCAGATCTGAAAGAGACACGTGCACCCCATTGTTCATCGCAGCACTGTTTATAATAGCCAGGACATGGAAGCAACCCAGATGCCCATCAGCAGACGAATGGATGAGGAAGCTGTGGTACATATACACCATGGAATATTACTCAGCCATTAAAAAGAATTCATTTGAATCAGTTCTAATGAGATTGATGAAACTGGAGCCCATTATACAGAGCAAAGTAAGCCAGAAAGATAAAGACCATTACAGTATACTAACACATATATATGGACTTTAGAAAGATGATAACGATAACCCTATATGCAAAACAGAAAAAGAGACTCAGATGTATAGAACAGACTTGTGGACTCTGGGAGAAGGCGAGGGTGGGATGTTTCAAAAGAACAGCATTGAAACATGTATATTATCTAGGGTGAAACAGATCACCAGCTCAGGTTGGGTACATGAGACAAGTGCTCGGGCCTGGTGCACTGGGAAGACCCAGAGGGATCGGGTGGAGAGGGAGGTGGGAGGGGGGACTGGGATGGGGAATACATGTAAATCCATGGCTAATTCATTTCAGTGTATGACAAAAACTACTGCAATGTTGTAAAGTAATTAGCCTCCAACTAATAAAAATTAAAAAAAACAAAAAAAAAAAATTAAAAACAAATCTAATTTAGGGTGTGCAAGACCTTTTTGTGGAAACTTATAAGATCTTATTAAAGGACATTTAAAAGACAGGAGAGGCTAAGCCACAGTACCCTAAATATGTTGTTTCTCCCAAGTTGAATTGAATGCAATTTTAATAGATAATCCAATCTTTCTTTATCATGGATCTTAATAAGTCTCAAATTTATATCAAAGAACAAAGAGCCAAGAGTTGCAGGATATCCCCAAAAAAGAAAATAAAGTATGTAAAATTTTTCTCTCAATAATACTGACTTTTATGAAACTTACAGTCACAGGAAAAATGTATAATTTGTATAGGAATATAAAAATGGGTCATGGAAAATAGCTTCAAAACACACACACAGAATCTGGTATATGACTCAGTGGAATTGGAGATCAGTGGGAAAACATTGGTTATTTAATAAATCACGCTGGGACAACTAAATTATGTGAAGGTATGAAATTGGGCTTCTACTATATATCATACACAATTAAGTTTAAGTCAGATTTCTAGCACTTAATATATATTAACTCATTTTCAACTGGAACTACAGTATGATTGTTGTTCAGTTGCTCTGTCTTGTCCGACTCTTTGCGACCCTATAGACTGCAGCACACCAGGCCTCCCTGTACTTCACCATCTCTCAGAGCTTGCTCAAACTCATGTACATCGAGTTGGTGATGCCATCAAACCATCTCATCCTCTGTTGTTTCCTTCTGCTCCTGCCTTCAGTCTTGCCCAACATCTGGGTCTTTTCTACTGAGTTGGCTCTTTGTATCAGGTGGCCAAAGTACTGGAGCCTCAACTTCGGCATCAGTCTTTCCAATGAATATTCAGGACAGATTTTGGTTATTTTTTAAAATATCCTTATTTTACAAATGGTAAATTAAGACATAGAGAAGTCGGAAAACTTGTCCAGGATGATATTTGCTCAAGTTGGAATTTGCACATGCTGAAATTTACCATATAAGTGACAAGTACAGTGACTCAAAACTCAGAAGGCCTAATTTCAAAATTCTTGCTCTAATCACATTTTGTGCCATCAATTCCAGGGAGATTAAGAACTTAAATGGAAAATCTAGCTTTATACTTTTTTTTAAAAAGTATACAACAATATCTTCATGATCCTGAGGTTGTAAAGAATTTTTCAATGCAATGCAATGCAAAAAAAAACCACACACACATCTTAGAGGGAAAGATGATGGATTCACTAGCAATAAGCTTCGGTTCATTAAAGATACTTTAAAGAGATAAAAATGTGAGCCACACAGTGGGAGTTGAGATGTACAACATTTATAGCTAAAAAAGGATTACCATTCAAAAATTGTAATCTTGTTTTATAATTTAATTATCTCTTATTGAAAGAAAAATACATAGAAACAATCACATGTACTAAATCAAAGTCAAATAAATACTATTTAATAAGTGCTTACTATATAATAGGAAAAGACCTAGAGATACCTTTAAAAAAAGAGAAACCCATATAGGCAAAATAGATAAATTGTTATCCATTCAATGGTATTTTTATTCTGTTGCTTACAAGGGGAAATTTGTGTTTGGCTCTGAGTATATGGTTATCTGGGCTTCCCTTGTGGTTCAGCTGGTAGAGAATCTACCCACAATGTGGGAAACCTGGGTTCGATCCCTGGATTGGGAAGAACCCCTGGAGTTGAGAAAGGCTACCCACTCTGGTATTCTGGCCTGGGGAATTCCATAGACTGTATAGTCATGGGGTCACAAACAGTCAGACAAAACTGAGCGACTTTCACTATATAGTTATCTAGTGTTTCCCTCCTGGCTCAGTAGTAAATAACCCACCAGCCAATGCCAAAGATGCAGCTTTAATTCCTGAGTCAGGAAGATCCCTTAGAGAAGGAAATGGAAACCCTCTCAAGTATTCTTGCCTGGGAAATTTCATGCATAGAGAAACCTGGAGGGCTACAGTCCATGGAGTCACAAAAGAGTCAGACACAACTCTGTGACTAAAATAATAACAATATGGTTATCTAAAGTTCTATATTCAAAGTCATGAACTTCTACAGATAAGAATATTCATTGGAAGGACTGATGCTGAAGCTGAAGCTCCAATACTTTATGAACCTGATGTGAAGAGCTGACTCATTGGAAAAGACCCTGATGCTGGGGAACATTGAAGGCAGGAGGAGAAGGGCGCAGCAGAGGATGAAATGGTTGGATGGCATCACTGACTCAATGGATGTGAATTTGAGCAAACTCTGGGAGATAGTGAAGGACAGGGCAGCCTGGCGTACTGCAGTCCATGGGATCACAATGAGTCAGACACAAATTAGCAACTGAACAACTACAACAATAACAACAACAACAGATAAGAAGGGCTTGATAACACTGTGTTATAATAGGTATTTTATAAATGTTCATGATCACGATTTACCAATTTAGCTTATAGTGAAAGTGAAAGTCACTCAGTCGTGTCTGACTCTTTGCAACCCCATGGATTATACAATCCATGAATTTCTCCAGGCCAGAATACTGGAGTGGGTGGCCTTTCACTTCTTCAGGGGATCGTCCCAACCCAGGGGTTGAACCCAGGTCTCCCACACTGCAGGTGGATTCTTTACAAGCTGAGCTACAAGGGAAGCCCAGTTTACATGTGTTTCACTTTGTTTAGTCTTATCCAAGACACATAAAAAGTCCTATCCTTTAATATTTCTTTTTTGTGTGTGCATGGCTCTGCACAGATATATTTTATTTTATAACTGTTTTGAGACAATAACTAAAAGATAAAACATCCAATTTCAATGAACGAAAGGTATGGTAGTAATTTCTTGGAGAAGAATTTCAGAAAAGAACCAAGAGTTGTCAAAATGTTCAAATTCAGTATTTGAGTAGTAGTCAATAGTAGTCAGGAAAATTCAAAGTTAGTAGTCAGGAAAATGCAAAGTAAAGCCAAGATTAGATTCCATTCCATACCCACAAAATTGGTAAAAATAAAGATCTATAATATTATGTGTTGGCAAGCAAGGATGTGGAATGAGAAAAACTCTATACACTAATGGTCAGAATATAACTTTGATCAACTACTTTAGATACAATTCACACTGCCCAATAAGAAGAAAGATACACATCCCTGTCTATACAGCAATTCCACTTCTAAGCCATATATAGGAATGTTAACAGCATTGTTTAGAATCACACAAAAATTTACATGTTTAATTTTTTTTAAACACATAAAGATTTTTCAACTATGGAGAAGATACATAAACTTAGATATATTCATGCAGTTAAATATCATCTAACATTGGAAATAAAATAGCTACATATCTATATATCAACATGAATGGATCACAGAAGCTCAAATTTAGTGAAAAAGTAAACAAATGTAAAAGACCACATACAGCAAGATTCAATTTATTAAAAGTCAAAACCAGACAAAATTTAGCAGTGTATCCCTTTGGAATATGTTTCAAAGTTATAAAGGTGAAAGCAGGAAATGATGAACACAAGGATAAAATGATGGTCATGACTGTAAGGGGCCACAGGGGCAGGCACCGTGAGAAGATGTACAAGGATACAGAGGTCCTTGGATTGTTCTTTTTTGAACTACATGGTGGCCAACACAATTATTTTATCATTATTCTCCAAACTCTATCAGTTCAGTTCAGTCGCTCAGTAGTGTCCAACTCTTTGCAACCCCATGGACTATAGCATGCCATGCTTCCCTGTCCATCACCAGCTCCCAGGGCTTGCTCAAACTCATGTCCATTGAGTCGGTGATGCCATCCAACCATCTCATCCTCTGTCGTCCTCTTCTCTTCCTGCTCTCAATCTTTCCCAGCATCAGGGTCTTTTCCAATGAGTCAGTTCTTTGCACCAGGTGGCCAAAGTATTGGAATTTCAGCTTCAACACCTGTCCTTCCAATGAACACTCAGGACTGATCTCCTTTAGGATGGACCAGTTGGATCTCCTTGCAGTCCAAGGGACTCTCAAGAGTCTTCAACACCACAGTCCAAAAGCATCAATTCTTTGGCGCTCAGCTTTCTTTATAGTCCAACTCTCACATCCATACATGACTACTGGAAAAACCATAGCCTTGACTACTCGGACCTTTGTTGACAATGTCTCTGCTTTTTAATATGCTGTCTAGGTTTGTCATAGCTTTTCTTCCAAAGAGCCAGTGTCTTTTAATTTCATGGCTGCAGTTACCACCTGCAATGACTTTGGAGCCCAAGAAAATAAAGTCTGTCACTGTTTCCACTGTTCCCCCATCTATTTGCCATGAAGTGATGGGACCAGATGGCATGATCTTAGTTTACCAAATGTTGAGTTTTAAGTCTGCTTTTTCACTCTCCTCTCACATTCATTAAGAGTCTCTTTAGTTCCTATTTTATATCATATATACTTTTTAAAATATATGATATACATTTAAAATATATATTTAAAATAGTTTTTAAAAAGGAATATAAGACATAAAAGAAGTCTGGATGGAGGCAAAGAAAACTGTTAAGACCTTGCTAATATCTTTGGGGTCAGAAGAGAGCCTCCACATTTTTTCTTAACTTTTACATCATTTGGGTTTTTTCTTTATTTCTGCCTGCAATCACATATTAGTTTTAAACTTAAAAATAAGAACAATTAAGAACTCCCCTGATAGCTCAGTTGGTAAAGAATCCACCTGCAATGCAGGAGTCCCTGGTTTGATTCCTGGGTCAGAGAGAGTCTGCTGAAGGGATCGGCTACCCACTCCAGTATTCTTAGGCTTCCCTTGTGCCTCAACAGGTAAAGAATCTACCTGCAATGCGGGAGACCTGGGTTTGATCCCTGGATTGGGAAGTTCCCCTGGAAATGGGAAAGGCTACCCACGCCAGTATTCTGGCCTAGAGAATTCCATGGACTGTATAGCCTATGGGGTCACAAAGAGTTGACTCAATTGAGCAACTTTCACTTTGATTTTCAATGTTTCAGTAGAAATCTTGATCTATGGTTAGGATAAATTCTCAAGTGTTTCAAGATAGAGTAAGTTAAAGAAAACAAAACCAAATGTCCTTAGGTGAGTGAATGAATAAGCAAACAGTGGTGCATCTGTAGGGATCACTGCTCAGCAATGAAAAGGAATTGAAAGATGCTGATATGTGCAACAACCCAAGGGCATCATTTCTAATCAAAGAAACCAGTCTTACAAAGTTACAAACTACATGACTCCACTTTTGCAACATTTTCAAAAAATGCAAAACTATGGTGAGCTGCAGTGGAGACCAGAGCAGTGGTCACTGCCAGAGGAAAAGGGTGTGAGAAGTGAGGGCATTTGTTTGTTTCCTTGTTTGTTTCTGGTGCAGCACGTGGGATCTTAGTTTCCCAACCAGGGACTGACGCCATAGCCGCTGCACTGGGAGTCTGGAGTCTTAACCACGGACCACCAGGGAAGCCCCTGGGAGCAGACTTTAACGGAGGTGGTACTATTCTTTAAGAAGATTACTGTGGTGATTTTCTAATACACGTGTTAAAAAATCATGCAACCGTGTATCACCCGACATACACACCACACACACATGTTACTACATAATTAGAAGAAAGGGAGGGAAATAGAGACAGAGAGACGGATGGAGGGGGAAAAATCTATTCTTAAATGCAATCCAGACAGGACAAAAACTGTAAGTCAAAAAGATATGTACACCCTAATGTCCACAGCAACACTACTTACAATAACCAAGATGTGGAAGCAACTTCAATATCTATCAATAAATGAATGGATAAAAATGATGTAGTGTATATATATATATATATATATATATATATATATATATGTTATAGATTATTACTCAACCATAAAATGATCGAAATAATGCCATTTGCAGCAACATGGATAGACCTGGAGAAGGTCCGTCGAAGTGAAGTAAGTCAAACCGAGAAAGTCAAATATCATATGATATCATCTATATGTGGAATCTAAAAAAAATGATACAAATAAACTTATTTATAAAACAGAAACAGACTCACAGACCTAGAAAACAAACTTATGGTTACCAAAGGGGAAACCATGGGGATAAGTTAAGAGCTTGGGATTAAAAATGTACAACAAAGGGAAACTATAAGCAAGATGAAAAGACAGCCCTCAGATTGGGAGAAAATAATAGCAAACGAAGCAACAGACAAAGGATTAATCTCAAAAATATACAAGCAACTCCTGAAGCTCAATTCCAGAAAAATAAGTGACCCAATCAAAAAATGGGCCAAAGAACTAAACAGACATTTCTCCAAAGAAGACATACAGATGGCTAACAAACACAAGAAAAGATGCTCAACATCACTCATTATCAGGGAAATGCAAATCAAAACCACAATGAGGTACCATTATATGCCAGTCAGGATGGCTGCTATCCAAAAGTCTACAAGCAATAAATGCTGGGTGTGGAGAAAAGGGAACCCTCTTACACAGTTAGTGGGAATGCAAACTAATACAGCCACTATGGAGAACAGTGTGGAGATTTCTTAAAAAACTGGAAATAGAACTGCCATATGACCCAGCAATCCCACTTCTGGGCATACACACCGAGGAAACCAGATCTGAAAAAGACACATGCACCCCAATGTTCATCGCAGCACTGTTTATAATAGCCAGGACATGGAAGCAACCTAGATGCCCATCAGCAGACGAATGGATGAGGAAGCTGTGGTACATATACACCATAGAATATTACTCAGCCATTAAAAAGAATTCATTTGAATCAGTTCTAATGAGATGGATGAAACTGGAGCCCATTATACAGAGTAAAGTAAGCCAGAAAGATAAAGACCATTACAGTATACTAACACATATATATGTAATTTAGAAAGATGGTAAGGATAACCCTATATGCAAAACAGAAAAAGAGACTCAGATGTACAGAACAGACTTTTGGACTTTGTGGGAGAAGGCGAGGGTGGGATGTTTCAAGAGAACAGCATTGAAACATGTATATTATCTAGGGTGAAACAGATCACCAGCCCAGGTTGGATGCATGAGACAAGTGCTCGGGCCTGGTGCACTGGGAAGACCCAGAGGGATTGGGTGGAGAGGGAGGTGGGAGGGGGGACCGGGATGGGGAATACATGTAAATCCATGGCTGATTCATGTCAATGTATGACAAAAACCACTATAGTATTGTAAAGTAATTAGCCTCCAACTAATAAAAATAAATGAAAAAAAAATCATTGTTTAATGGTATAGAATTTCAGTTTTACAAGGATGAAAAGACTTCTCAGGATGAATAATGATAATGATGTAGTAAGTGTGAATGTACTTAATGCCACAAAACTGTACAGTTAAAAATTATTAAAATGGTAAATTTTGTGTTATGTGCATTTTAACCACACAAAAAATGCACACTACTATACATAAAATACATATACATAAAATACACACATACACATAAAATATACATATGCATAAATAGATAAACAAGGACTGACTGTATAGATTGTGTGCACGTGTGCTCAGTCGTGTCCAACTGTGAAACCCCACAGACTGTAGCCTGCCAGCCTCCTCTGTCCATGGGGTTTTCCTGGCAAGAATACTGGAGTGGATTGCCATTTCCTCCTCCAAGGGATCTTCCCAACCCAGAGACTGAACTCACATCTCCTGTGTCTCCTGCATTGCAGGTGGATTTTTTACTGCTGAGACACTGAGGAAGCCCTTCATTAGTAATAATGTACTGATTTTAATTTCTTAGTCTTGACAGATGAACCACAGTAACATAATGTGCTAACATTAGAAGAAACTGGGTAGATGCTATAGACAAACTTTATGTTACCTTTGTAACATAAAATATTCTGAAAATGTCATCCCTCCCCTCCCATTATTTAATTTTTAAAAATCCAATGAAAGTGTAAATGAAATAATTTTTATTTTTAAAAATGGAGGAAGGAACATATCTGTGTATTTATCTGCATAGACCATAAGTATCTCTAGAGAATAAAAAAGCACACAAGAAAGATTATTGGTTGTTTCTACAACTGGGAAAGTGAGTCTTTAGAGGACAGAGTGTGAGAGATTTTTAATTAGGTACATCTTTATATTTTCAGTTTTGAATCATGTAAAAGTGTTCACTATTTAAAAATAAATTAAAAAAAAATTCCCTGGTGTTGAATTGGTTGGCCAACGGCTGTGTGTCTTTTAGGCTTTGATACTCACAGTCAGATCGCCTGCAGGATAATTTTCTCCTGAATTGATAAGAAAATAGCCCCAGGTTCATTTCCACTAGTTTCCTTAGTTCACAGTAACAGTCGTGTAATTCATTATTAATCTTCAATTGTTTCAATGCTTCTAGCAGCATCTAATCTCAGAAATCTGAACCATACGCAGCTCAGAGCAGCTCTGTCAGGGCACTCAGGTTGCAGAAATAGAATTCTCCTGGGAGGGAGCTATGATTTGAGGACCCCAATGAGACTACTACTTCGTAGGATAAAGATCATCCACCCCTGTACATGGCATTTGTCATTGACTAGCAACACCCACAGACGAAAAGAATCACTCACTCTCTCCCGTGTTTCTGTGGACACAATGAACTTTACCTGCAGAAGCTCCAAAGAGGAAGAGGTCAGTGGATGCACCTGACCTTGCAGTCAGCAGTCCTTCCTACAGGAGATGGGAAGGCACATGCGTGCGTGCTAAGTCACTTCAGTCGTGTCCGACTCCTTGCAACCCTGTGGACTGTAGCCCTCCAAGCTTTTCTGTCCATGGGATTCTCCAGGCAAGAACACTGGAGTGGGTTGTCATGCCCCAGGAGATTTTCCCAACCTAGGGATTGAATCCGTGTGTCTTATGTCTCCTGCATTGGCAGGCGGGTTCTTCCCTACTGTGCCACCTGGGAAGCCCCTTCTCAGTCAGTAGGAAAATCATTTAGTAAACTTCCTGTGTCTGTGATACCAACTCATATTCGCATACACCTTAGAGAAAGGAAAGAGAAAAAGTACTGGTGGTTATCTTCTCAAGTGGTTTTATGATTCAGTTTCTAAATCTTCACTTTTGACAGAGTCATTGATAAGTTTCAAGTGCCAGAAAAGTGACTAAATAGCCTTTATATACCTTTTAGTGAAAGTGAAAGTCGCTCAGCCGTGTCTGACTCTTGGCAACCCCAGGGACTGTATAGTCCATGGAATTCTCCAGGCCAGAATAATGGAGTAGGTAGCCTTTCCCTTCTCCAGGGGATCTTCCCAACCCAGGGATCAAACCCGGTCTCCTGCATTGCAGGCAGATTCTTTACCATCTGAACCACAAGGGAAGCCCTTGTATACCTTTTACTTATCTCTAAAAATGGAATGTAAATGAGACAATTCTTGCTGCTTATGAAGCAACACAGACTTCAGTACTTCTATTGGGAATTGATTGCATGCCCTCTGGGGGTTTTATTCAAAGGGACCGGGGAACCATTCCTTCTCTTCTAATAATATGTGTTTTAATGTGTTTCACCCTGCAGGGTGGCTGTCCATGGCTTCACTGATTGCATGTAGGCAAAATTCCAGGAAGAGTCCTTTATAAAGACTAGAATATGAATAACACCTCCTAGAGTTGTGGAAAATGCCAGTCCTGCTACCTGTGTGCATTGCTTGAAAATAGACAGTGAAAGGATTATGAAAGATCGCTACTACAGATGTCATATTTCCTTTTCCATAGATGACATGAATGGATGTTGCCTCCTAATACATCAAGCTCTTCCAAAGGCAAAAGCTGTCAGAGTGTTCATTGATCAGAAGCAAATAGCAAGGCACAGTGTGATTCAATGTATATTTTTTAAAACTTTGATTTCTTTCAAAGATTATATATATGTGTACTTCAAAAGCAATTTCTAAGTCTGCTTTCAGGATTCTTATACAGGAGATACAAAACAACTATTTCACTTGTTAATTCACCGTTACTGAAAAAAGAGAATTACCTAGCTAACCACCAAAGGTTTTCGGTGATTGTGACAAAACACCGTTAGCCCAAATCATCCAGGGTACAAGCAATCCTATGCAGTGGCTGTTGTTCTGTTGCTAAGCTGAGTCTGACTCCTTGCTGCCTGTGGACTGCAGTTTGCCAGGCTTCCCCACCCTTCACTCTCTCCCAGAGTTTGCTCAGACTCATGTTCATTGAGTCAGTGATGCCATCCAACCATCTCATTCTCCGCTGCTCCTCTCCTCCTGCTCTCAATCTTTCCCAGCACTGGGGGCATTTCCCATGTAGCAGAGGAATAGACGTAGCCAAGGGTGAATGTAGAAGGTAGGAAACAACTTGCCGATGGGACCAGCATCTCTTTGGGTTGTACTTGGAGGAGTGTTTATAGAAGGAGGAGCTTTTAAAAGGATATATAACATTGAAAGGGATACAGAGAGAAGAGAGAAGCAGAACATATATAGAGAGAATAGAGGATCTCTTTAGAAAGTCCAGAACAGAGTTGAACTAGCAAAATCTCCAGGGATCACCAGACTACCTATGAAGTTATGAACTTAGCCTGAATCCAAAGCGGGACTTGAAGGGGAAAAAAAAGGACCCTGTGTTCTTTGACACAAGTGACAAAGACAGGTTCTAGCTAACTTGGGCTAAAAAGTAATGAATAAAAGACTACTGGGCAAGGAGGGAGGCTATAAGACCAGGCTTGGAAGATGGGCAGGAAGCCTGGACATCAGAGCAGTGTCAAAGGGACATACAGGAGGGAGCCTTGCTGGAATAATATTACCAACACAACTGACCTGGTTATTAAGGGTTGGTCCTTTAATGGACCAGAACCTGGTGGTTCCAAGAGTAAGAGAGAGAAAGAGGCTGATAGCGCTTGTTGGTCCTTTAATGGACCGGAACCTGGTGGTTCCGAGAGTAAGAGAGAGAAAGAGGCTGATATCCCCTGGTTTACGCGGGAAAGCCAATAGAGCCCTGTTCTCAGGGCTCGCGCGCTGCCTGTGGACACCAGGCGCCCTCTCGAGTGGGTGAAGGCGCAGTGCGCCTTCTCGGGAGGGTCTTAGAAGCCCGGGCAAGAAAGTGAGCTCAGCGGGCCTCCATGCTCCAAGGAATTAGCCAGAAATAGGGAGAGAAAGACAGAAAGAAGGAAAAGAAAGAAAGAAAGAAAGAAAAAGAAAGGAAGGAAGGAAGGGAAGGGGAGGGAAGGGAAGGGAAGAAGGAAGGGAAGAGGGAAGGGAAGAGGGAAGGGAAGAGGGAAGGGAAGGGAAGAGGGAAGGAAGGGAAGGGAGGGAAGGGAAGGAAGGGAAGGGAGGGAAGGGAAGGGAAGGGAGGGAAGGGAAGGGAAGGAAGGAAGGAAGGAAGGAAGGAAGGAAGGAAGGAAGGAAGGAAGGATGGATGGATGGAAGGAAGGAAGGGAAGAAGGAAGGGAAGGGAAGGGAAGAAGGAAGGAAGGAAGAGAAAGAAAGAAAGAAAGACACAGGGACCAAAGCTCTGATGGAGCAAAGGTGTTTTAATCAACATGGCATGGGCATATATACTGTCTTACAAGGTGGTTATTCTCAGCAAAGACAAAGATTAAAATTCCAGACTTACAAAACATGAGCTGATCCCTATCAAAGAGAGAGAGTTGCAAACAATCACCTTTTACCATTTGGCTCATAAAAAGGAAGAGGGTACTTATCACCGTAATGAAAAATGCCTGGATTCCTCAGCCCCAGGAAAGGCGTGCCTCTCCTCTTAATTCCTGAATATTCAGGAATCAATGAGGGCCAGAGGGTTCCTGACAGATCCAGAACAGCACACAGGAAGCCTTTTGTTAAATGCCTCCTGACAATTAAGGGCTTCCAGGTCTTCACACTTGATACTAACACTTGTACTATGAATATCTGGCCAACTATTCCTCTGTTTTTGTGTCAGTCATTTAAGAATCTTGTCCCAGGTGGAAGCATCCAATTGGCGAACTGGATGATGTGCCCATATTCTGGTTGCCAGGTGACAGCGTAAGATAGAAACTGGCTCATTGTTTGGATAACTTCAGGGAAAGGCAAGGCTCTGCCTCCCACCAAGACACTCTGTCAGGGTGAGGAATTATCCTGAATAGGAGAGATGCTGGTCATTAGAGAGCCAAAACAAACACATCAGTAAGCAGACTAATGCCTATAAAGACTTCATTACTTTGTAGAAGAAGAGGAGACATGGGCATGGAGGATAGGAAAGAGTTAAAGGAAGAGAAATGGAAAGGAGAAATATGAAAAACCTAGACCAGAGGAAAGAATTGGGATGATGACTTACAGATATTATAAGCTGCTTAGAACAGAGGTAAAATCGAAACTTAATCAAAGGATGTCTTATCTTGGACTCTACCCAGGTACCCAAAAGCTGAGTCTAGAACAGGGCTTGCATGTATTTAGTTCATTTGAAGAACAGACTAGAGAAGTATATTGGTGACCTGGGAAGAGTAAAAGAGAGGAGGAGGAAAAAAGGTATAGACTTGATGGGTCTTTCCTGTGGGCAGCTAGGCTCACTCCCACGTACACCTTCTGAGGAGCTATGTAGAACGGGTCATCTGAGCTGTGTAGAACGGTCATCTACCTGCTCCAATCTCCCATTGGCCAAGACCACCCTATGGACACCAACTCCTTGCATTTATGAATTCTGGAAGCTTCCTGTTAGAATCCCATAATGCAAAGGCTAGAAAGCAAAACACATAGGGTAGAACTGAACTAGGATTCTGCAGTCAGAATATTTTATGGCAGCAGAAAGCAATCCAGAAAAGTAGCAGTGATCACCAGGTTGAGCTGTTCCTCTGTTGGTTACTTTTTAAAGGCAGAACCCATTAAATCACTGTAATAGAGAGGGGAATAAAAGATCTTGGCTTCTAGAACTTTCTAAGGTAGACTGTGGCCCCTCCAGTCATCATGGGCACCAGATACATTTTTAGATGAGATAATCCCATTCTGACTTCACAAAATCAAACATGGAAGACATAAAGCCAATATAGTCCATCTCTGGGGAAGGAGACTCTGGAATCTACGTAGGGCCTCGTTTGGAGGCTGGGGCTCTTTTTTTGTGAGCAAACCTCAGCTGCAAGCATATTTGTAGATGGTTCTGGCAGTGCAGACACTGCACACATAGGTAGAACAATAAAGAAGGAGATCATTAGCAAATCCATTAAGGAGACTGTGTAGAAAGTATTAGAAATGGTGGTGGATGATACAAGAGACATGGGTCCTTTAATGCAGAGAGAGAAGGGCTTCAAAAATCAGTCAAATATCAGGTGCAACTGGCTACTTGGAGGCGTGGAACCATCTGGTCTCCGAGGAGTCCTTTCCTCTGTCCACTCGATGCCATCAGGCACATGCAGCCCCTCCCACTGCCAGCATGGCCTTCTGCTGTCCTTCATTCATAGACACTCAGATGAGAAAGGTGGAACACAGTAAATGATTCAATAACTCCAAGGACCCAGCAAGATCTGACAGTTGGCTAACTTCTGAGAGAGAGATTGCCCCTTCTTTTGCACTGTTTATACTCTCTAAATAACCCTAAACCTAAAAAACCCTTCTCTCTAAAATATAGGTAGGAATCTTTCCAGACTGCACTGTGTAGGACTGTCTAAACAACCTGCACAGTGCTGGTCTCAAAGCTAGTTTTTCCTGGTGACTTGGATTACTGTTGCAGACTTTTTCCTTACTTGGTGAATTTTTCTCCACAAGTCTCTGCAAACTGATAGATCTTACCAAGCAGATCCCCAGACAAAGCTCAAAACTGTAAGTTTCCAGAGGGAATGCCTAGTAGCGAACCACCAATGGGATCCATGTTGCACTAAGAGCGCTTCATCTTGTGAATGCACTCACTTTACATGAGCCTTACTTTTCTAAAATACTTTTTATTTTGTATTGGATTATAGCCGATTAATAAACAATGTTGCCATAGTGTCAGGTGAACAATGAAGGGACTCAGCCATACATACACAAGTATTCATTCTCCCCCAAACTACCCTCCCATCCAACATAAGCCTTATTTTTTACATAAGGAGAGGAGGGGAAATGTATTTAGGATTTCAGTGGTAATGCAGTGATTCCTCTAAGCATGAATTGAAAGGCAGAAACCAGGTGTGCAGCCTCTGAGCTAATGCACCTGAGTGCTCTGTTGCTGCAAAGGAGGAGGGAAGGGGGAAAGGAGGGAAAGGAAGGAGAAAGAAAATATCTGAAAGAAACATAACTGAACAGCCTTCCCTTTCCTCCACTTTTGCTCAAAAGAATAGAGTTCATGAAGGGTAACCTTATTCCTCCACAAACCAAAATGCAACTGTTTCTCCAAGACTGTTCAGATCTCAGAACAGCATGCTCTTCAATGACACTTTGCTAAAAGAGCCCCTTGATGGACAGTAGACCTGCTGACGGGCAGCGTGCATTATGCACCAGGTCTGGTAAGAGCCCAATCATCCATTCTGTTGTTAACAGCCTGTAAGTTGTTGCTTTTGACATGAACATTTAACATCAGCAAGAAGGGAGTTCAAGGAAGGAGGAGGGCACAAAATTTGCAATAACAGGGCCGAAACAGGGCAGCAATGGAGATGCAAACATAGAGAACAGGCTTGTGGGCGCAGTGGGGAAGGAGAAGGTGGGATGAATTGAGAGAGTAGCATGGAAACACACTCATTAACATGTGTAAAACTATATGGAAATTCGCTGTATGCCACAGGGAGCTCAAACCCAGTGCTCTGTGACAACCTAGAGGGGTGGGAGGGAGGTTCAAGAGGGAAAGTGAAGGTCGCTCAGTTGTGTCTGACACTTTGTTACCCCCTGGACTATACAGTCCATGGAATTCTCCAGGACAGAATCCTGGAGTGGGTAGCCTTTCCCTTCTCCAGGGGATCTCCCCAACCCAGGGATCAAACCCAGGTCTCCCTCTTTGCAGGTGGATTCTTTACCAGATTAACCACAAGAAAAGCCCAAGAATACTGGAGTGGGTAGCCTATCCCTTCTCCAGCGGATCTTCCTGACCCAGGACTTGAACCAGGGTCTCCTGCATTGCAGGCAGGTTCTTTACCAACTGAGCTATCAGGGAAGTGGGAGGAGACATACATATGCCTATGGCTGATTCATGTTGATGTGTGACAGAAGTCAACACAATATTGTAAAGCCATTATCCTCCAAACAAAAATAAATAAATTAAAAAATTAAAAGCAGAAACAGTTTGGAACTTCCCATGGTAGCTGGAAGCTGCTGCTACAAAGGCAGCTTCTCAAACTAAAGCTCAAGGCAGATTGAGCGGCATCTTTGAATGGCTGAAGAGTCAGTCATCGCCATAATAGAAAATGAGGGTATATCTTGTTGTGATGCTTCCTGGGGGGAGAGGTACAAAGACCACCCTAGTCTTCATCTCTCTCCCTCCCTCTTTGTGCCTCTATCCCTCTAGCATCCCTGGAGCTTCCCAAGAGCAGAATGTCTTTGCTTTGGAGTTTCCCCGTAACCTCCAGCATCTTATTCGTGGTGTTCAATAGAACGCAGAAAGGGACCATCTGGTTTTGCTTCAGAGTCATTGCTGGCCAGTCTGTCTCAGAATAGGTGCTCCTGAGTCTCAGTTTCCACTTCTGGCCCAGGGGATAGATAATGCTGA
This sequence comes from Odocoileus virginianus, assembly GCF_023699985.2. NCBI lineage: Eukaryota > Metazoa > Chordata > Mammalia > Artiodactyla > Cervidae > Odocoileus > Odocoileus virginianus. The sequence continues at coordinate 50,364,670 of NC_069689.1, forward strand.
CCTCTCGAGATGAGCATGAGAATGAATGAGAAGAAGTAGGTAAAACTTCTGATATCATGCTCAGAATGCGTTTGGTTCTTAATAAATGTTAGTATGCCCTGATGGCCCAGCAGTAAAGAATCTGCCTGCAATCCAGGAGACCTGGGTTTGACTCCTGGGTTGAGAAGAACCCCTGGAGAAGGAAAAGGCAACCCATTCCAGTATTCTTGCCTGGGAAATCCCAAGGACAGAGGAGCCTGGCAGGGCTCAGTCCATGGGGTCACAGAAGAGTCAGACACAATTTAACGAGAACAATCTCTGCCCTTTCACCTCATCTGCAAGTACACCCGTCTTGGAGGCTGATGGTGATGGTTGTGC